>NW_026606579.1:2842500-2995000 GCF_029890125.1 Rhinichthys klamathensis goyatoka
TGTCAGCGTATAATCTGATATCAAAAGAGGATTTGCAGAGGCTCTGTGTCCTCCCGGCTCGAGCTGACACACATGTGCTGACTTATGTTACCCACAATTCCAAGCGTCTGGCAGTGGCACATTCCGACAGCCACAGCCAATCAGAATCCTTTCTCAGTATCAGAGCTGGACATAATAAGTGACCCACCGTAACCCCACCAGCAGGCACCAGCCGAGGGCCAGACAGATGCTGTGTGATGCCTCTGACAGCTGTTTCTCTCACACTCTCTCCAGCACAGCCAGTGTGGCGCTTTTTACATATTTATCCAACAGCAGATTTGCATTTCCTAAAGGAAACAGTGTTTGCACACGGCATCAAAATAATAGTTCGAGGTAAGTTTCAGTGTAAATGAAACGGCTATATTGTAATGCAATTAATGATGCCATTTTGTGATAATTTAAATGTCTTACATTGCATTTTGATGTATTCCCCTTATTTTTGTCTTTTGGCTAAATAAATCAAAATTAAAAGAAAAAGAAATAGCGGATCAGAGCTACTTTACTTTACAGAGTCGTTTATTGGGTGCTACGAATGTCTATCAAATGCGCCTGTACGTAGCTCATAGCCAATCGTTTCAATTATACTTGATGACGTATGTAGAGCGACAGAAATTAGACGAGGAAGAAGACGATGGGTCCGAGATTTATTTGCGTTCTAAACTACTTAAAACAATATCTAAGGCTGCATCGAAAGGTAACTTTGCGTCTGCTGCCATGTTGGATCCATAGGTATAAACAAACTGCTTTGGTGTGTCGCATAGACGTCATCATCGTCTTGCTGCTCCCTCCCCGTTCTGTGATTGGTCCCCTCGATGAGGCGAAAATTTGGTCCGTGGTATCCAGACTGCCTAGCAGCGTGAATAAAATTGCACTGCGCAAAGGCAGTATGGGGAAACCCAGGCTAATAAAGTGTTTTAATTCCATAATAAATGGTGTAAAAACGTCTGAGTGCTGCCCTCTTCAGGTTGAACGGTGGCTACTGCGGTTGAATTTTCCTATTGGAAGTTGTGGTGCCCTGTGATGTAAGCAGGCACCAGCTAACCACGCCCTTGCCTACAGAGAGACCCGTCTCAGGTGCACGCCCCCCCTCCGCTGGCCTCTGCCCACTTTTCCAGCATTTTTCAAATATTGCCAGTGGGTGGAGTCAGGCTCTGACCAGGGGTTTAGTTACCCTTTAAAATAAAGGCTCTTTATTGGCATCAATAGCCACTTTTCCACCATCGAGTCAAACCGTTTCATTTGGTGCCGATGGACAATATACCTTTTTCCACTGACTTTCAAAGCGTTTCTAATGATGCTGATTTTTAGAAGGCAACTGTCTGACTGTTGGCGAACGGGAACATGGTATGTGTAACATTAGCAATTCTGACTTAATAACTCACAATTGCGACTTTATCTTGCAATTCTGAGCTTATAACATGCAATTATGACTTGATATCTCGCAATTCTGACCGTATAACATGCAATTACGACTTTATATCGCGTAATTCGCAATTGCGAGCAAAAGAGTCAGAATTGTGAGATAAAAAGTCGCAAATACCTTCTTCATTTTTTATTCAGTGGTGGGAACAAGCTTCCATAGTTTCTGGTTCAAACAAATATGACTGAATTAAACCAATATTTCCATTTGCCATTGTATAGCATTCACTACAGTTGAGCGAGTGGATCGGGTAATCTGAGCTGGTGTGAGTGAGTGGAGGCGGGGCTAATTTGCATATTTGCACCTCCGCATATACTAAATGAAGCAAGGGTGTAGAGTTACATTCAAGCTATTCTAATGCATGATTAAAGGAAAAAACATTTGTCATGAGTTTTAAGGAATACAAATATTGACTTTCCATTCCACAAAAGTTTCTTTATAGTGCAAAAAGGCTCTTTATATTTTTGGAATGTTCATCAAAATAATAAGAATAAAAAAACATTTCACTGTTCACTGAATGGGTTTTCTATGCCCTCGCTGTGAAAACCTTCTTTTGCAACCTTTATTTTTAGGAGTGCATGCAAGTACTGACCATAATATGCAATTACATCATAATAATAGGATTTTGAATTCTAGATTAGATTTTGAAACTTAGGCCAATGGAGATTTAACACTGTAATGAGCACAGCTGTCCTTTTTACTGTAGTTAACCTAACTGTTAAACACCACATCAAAACCCTCCTAGCGAGAACTACAAGAACTAGCAATACACGTCACAATCCAGTTCTTCCTGGCTTTTGCCCAGGAATTACTGGGACATTCTCTGAACGTACATGATGTCTTGTTGTAAAGTCTGCTTGCATGTCAGGACACAGGATGATTGTATTTGCTTTTGCGGTGAGTTGGTTTAGTCATGCAGAAGATGTTGTCAAAGGCGTGAGATGTACAAGTTCATTAGTTTCACACACTCTTTCTTGCACAATTAACAGGAAATTTCAAAATTAGAAATTAGAAGTTAGAACAGTTGCTATAGGAGTTTTTATTTATTTATTAAACTATAATGCGTATGGTAAATCTGGCAATAGACACATGACTGTCTTAATGTGATCCACAAAACATAAAGAGAAAGATGAATAAAAAACAATAATAAAAAACAAATTATTCAGCATTTAGATAGCGCATAAACTGTTTTGATATCATAACATGACATAACAGTTTTTGCACAGAAATAAATAACTATCTCGTCTATCTGACATCAGAGAATATTCGGTTGCACTGTTTTAAGGTGTCCGTGTTACAGTGTAATTATCCATTTAAGTACTGAGTAATATTAACTACATTTACTGGTTAGAAATAGGGGTTTGTTTATGGTTAATTGCATGTAATAACGCATAATTTATAGTTATTACTACAGTAACTACATGTAACAAGGACACTGTAAAATAAAGTGAATTTTCAAATGCAAACAAAATTTTATGATTTTAATATGGAAAATCATTATGGTAAAATATCCCACAGCTGCTGAGTCCTCACACACTTAAACATGTAAGTACTATGGGAATAAAGTCCAATAATATAATCTGAATGCATAAGTGTGGTCATAACTGCCATTAACTCAGATTACTAGAGAGATCGGACAGCATATGGGCCATGAGTGCAGTCTAGCCAACACACACACACACATGGGAGTCTTTAAATTTCCTTCCTAGCAAAGGTCACAACACACACACACACACACACGCTGGGCAGAAAAGCATTTAGGAGGTCAAGATGCAGACAAAACTACAGAGGTAAACTCTGCTCAACTCAAACTCGAGGGAATGCGAGGCACTGGATCACTCAGACACGTGAAAGTGTTTCAAAAATACACTAAGTAAAGGAAACGGAGCGCAGTTACTTCAGCCAAACTTCCTGATGCGGTGTGTGTCGCCGGGCAACATAAACACAACACACCCTGTGCCCGCATGCTGGCATATGATGAACTCTATATATGCCTCAGCACACGGAGAGATTACAGCAATACAACAGAGCATAGAGATGCTGTTCTTCAACAAGGACTGGTCTTTTTATCAACTGCTTACAATTCTTATGTGCAATACTCGCTCTCTCAGAATATGTGCGCTGGACGCTTTAACATCCTCGCATATGTTTAAATGCACATATACAGTCATCTAAAGCTACATTATTATAATTTTGTGAATATTAAGCATTAACGTCATCATGCCATTAATGTCCTCCATTTGTTTCTTTTTCACTGCATGTACTGTTTATGTTTAAATCAAATGTATGTTAATTAAATTACTTTTATATAGGCCACATAGGTGTATTTTTTATATTTTTGTAATATATTTAAATATATGTGTATTTTTAAAATATTTGTATAAATTAAAATGGATTTAAATGCATTTAAATAGGTGCTGTTAAATCTTACACACACAGATATATATATATATTTAAGACACACACACTCTATGTAAACAAAAACGTTAGATGTGATTAATCAATTTGACAGCACTAATTTAAAGCTGCAGTCCGTATCTTTTCCTCTTTGTCGCCATCTCTCTGTTCGAAATCTGTAACTGCAGTGATTCTGTCACGACACACACGGGAGATAGACAGCAGATCCAAGTGCAGTAAGGATGTTTTAATGGGTAATTCGTAAAGCGTAAATCCAGTCCAGGCAAAGGTCAAATACCGTGTAAACAATCCAAATACAAAAATAACAAAACACAAGGAACAATCAGGAACAGACCAAGAAGTGTCAGACATAACAACGACTCCGTAACACATACTGACACAGACATGGAATATATACACACAGATCTAACAAGACTAACAATGAACAGCTGGGACAATGATTACAGGTAACAGCTGAGTGTAATGGACAGTGATAAGTGACAGACAGAATGCTGGGAATTGTAGTCAATGTGAAGGACACCGTGAAAACGAGGACCTCTAGTGACACCCGGGGAAACACAAACCAGACACTGTGACAGATTCGCGGAATTATCATCTTTACGTGGGTTGTAAATCGGCATGAAACAGCGCGGATGAACACAGTGCTTTGAGGCGAGTGCTGCTGTCAGTCACCGCGCTGTGTGGATACTGGCATACAGAATCACAGATTCACTTTTTGAAAGTTTGACCAACATAAGAATTTTCATAAGAAAATGTCTTCTGAACAAGTAAGTAACATCCATTTTTGTTCTTACCAACTAAGGGGGAAAAGCATTCGACATGATAAGCTTCGTTAGATTTAATCAACGCGATTTACAGCAACCGTGCAAATTATAGCCTACTTTGTTCTCAAATTGTTCATGTTAACAACATCAGCATTGCGTGACTAATGTTAAATTTAATGTGTTTTATGATTACCTGTGTAGTTCAGAATTCATATTCTCCATAATAGCAAAACGAGAAAGGCACAACAAAGGAAACTCCATAACTGTGTGAATTAAGAAAACGTACTGTTACACGATTGAACTATTGAAATGTCTTACTTGTTCAGCAGAAAAAACCCGTCTCTTCTTCCGTTTTGAACCCCTTCAAAACACGGAGTTCACGCACTTTTCAAAAGCCCCGCCGATGTTTAAATCCTTGTGTTCGCATGAGACGGTTTCTTTCTCTTTCTCTAGCCACCTTAAATCCGAAGTACGAAGTCTTTTGGGTTTTATAACTGCTGAATCTCCAGTTGACACTGATGATTGTTGTTTGGATCTTTCTGGATGCCATAAGTTTAATCATGTAAAGTGCTGCGAGAAAAGCCTATACATCTAAACATCTCGTCACGCGCAGTATAGCCGGCTAGCCGAAACTCCTTCTTTATGTGTACGGGTGTGACGTCATGACGCAAAGACATGCTCGAATCTCCCGCGGAAACCCACCAGTACCACTGGAATTAAAATCATTATTACAAGCTAACCGTTTTGAATCTAGCTATGGCAAGCAGATAGTTTTGACCACTGGCAGAATAAGTTTTTTTTAATCTAATTATTTTGGATTATTTTTAACTTAAAAAAGTTACGGACTGGAGCTTTAAATATACTGTATACACATTTTTAAAAATACACATATCTGGCCTATATAATCTAATAGTATAATATCTAGTAATCTAATTAAATTCATAATCTAATTGAACATCAAACGTATATGTATGTTTTATTAGACTACTTTTATATTTAAAATAATATATTGAAATATATAATACACATATCTGGCAAAAATAAAAGTAATCTAATCAAACATATAATGTAAATAAACATAAAAACTATGTTTAATTAGATTCAATTTATATAGGAAACATATTATATATTGAATGTAAAAATATTTCAATTAATTTAAACATATTTAATAAATACACATATCTGGCCAAAATAAAAGTCATCTAATTAAACATATAATGTAATTAAGCATCAAAATATATGTATGTTTTATTAGATTACTTTTATAATTAAAATAATGTATTGAAATATATTTTTAACAAATGTAAAAAAAAAATCCACATATATTTAGCTGTCACCCCCCTTTTTGAGAATGGGGGTTAAAATGCACTATTCAAACTTAAATGGTTGTAATTCAAGAATGCTTTTTGAATATAGACCTAAATTTGCTCTTGTTTTAAAGGAAACACTCAACAGATTATTGCTGAAGTGAAAACACTTCAAAAAATGAAAGTATGAAAAAGTTATGGAAGTTTAAATTTACAGTAAATCAAATATCCTGTACTATATATTTTTATTTTATATAAAATATATATTTTACAAAATATTTTTTACTCTAGAATTACTATAAAATCAAAGCCATATATCTAACCAAGTTATGTTCCAAATTTGAAGTTGATATCACAAAAATTGAAGTTCCCATGAGATTTTGTTTAGGTGTAGTACCAGAAATAGCCACCGGGTGACATACATTCCATTGAATTTAGTTGTATACATTCTGCCTTAACAAATGAATAGATTTCTGTCCAAATATCAATTCTGTCACAAAATTTTGGAACCTCAGACCTTTCTGACAATATGTGTTTTGTCAAGATTAGAAAAGGTTTTGATCATAAATTATGAAATATAATGATGCCCAAAAGGGGAGGAGCCTGATAAAATATGTTAGAGTACTGTTTCTATGGTAACGCAATGTTCAATTTCAAAACGGTTCTCACAGGATGAATTCTGAGTTTGTAAGCTTTCAAATGATACCTAATTTATGATAACTACTAAAATATGTGATATAATAAAAAAAGGCGATAAAAAAGATAATATTATATTTTAGAGGATAATATAAAAATCATCGGTTACTCTTCCTACATAATTTGTAGCAAAAAACAGCAGTCAAATATCTATTTAGCAGTCTTAGACCTTTCCTTAGATAGATCTTAGATATATAGTTTGTCATAATTAGATTAGGATTTAATAGAAATATAGCGAAGTAAAGTTAGATATCCCGTATGACAGTTAATATCAATATTTATGCAGACAATAACATCAGTAGTGCTGATCTAGTTCAGTGTTCAGTGTTACTAGAGTCACACTAGGAGAAAGTGCATTGAGAAAAATCCTCCAGCAGTTCAGACTCGTTTTAAAACTGGGTTGTAAGAGAAAAGAAGTGGCATGTAGATAAAGGACAGCACACGTTCAGTGTACTGAGGTCAGGGGTTCACCGAGGTCGACCACTGCAAACATTTGCTTTCTCTGATGTGGCGGAAATAGCAAATAGTGCATTGTGGGATGGTGGTATTCTGTGCCAGTCCACCACCAGGCCCTCTGGCACAAATAATCCAATTGTGTGAGAGAGAGAGAGAGAGAGAGAGAGAGAGAGAGAGAGAGAGAGAGAGAGAGAGAGAGAGAGAGAGAGAGAGAGAGAGAGAGAGAGAGAGAGAGAGAGAGAGAGAGAGAGAGAGAGAGAGAGAGAGAGAGAGAGAGAGAGAGAGAGAGAGAGAGAGAGAGAGAGAGAGAGAGAGAGAGAATACTCCTCAAACTACACACACACAAATGGGTCCATTAATTCTCTCTTTCTTATGTGTTTGAAGAAATATAAAGCAGGATCACATTAGACTAGGAATGAAACGGCCTAATGACTAAAAGAAGGATGAAGGTTAGTGACCGAATGAGCTGAAAAGAAAGAAAGAAGTGTGTGTGTGAGGAACAGGACGATCTGATGGCAGAAGAGCCTCATGATCCTGTAGAGTTAATGTAAGAGAGCCACTTTATCACAGGTAGAGACTAATTCATTAATAATTAATTATAAGACTAAAAATGCCGTCAACACACATTAAAATGATTGTCTGTGGTAAATGAACACTACAAGCTCCTAATAAGTAGCAGTGTTGTACTTGAGTCTGACATATTTTCATGTTTGTCTTTGTCTTGTCAAGGATGCACTGGATATGTAATCATCTGGCCTCGACTACAACACTGAAAAGTGTTGTGACTATATTTTATCATAATATTATCAGACTGTATCATTTTAAAAACCAAAGCTGGAACAAAAACAAAGCAAACTAAGTTAGTGAGACAGCATGTGTTTTACCATAAATTGCCATAAAAAACCATAAAAACCATAAACACTAAATGAAACCAATATAATTAAACATACCCAAACATCTAGTATAATTTAATTTTAAAAAATCTGATAAAAAATATACTAATATCTAAGTACCAAAAAGTACCAAAAAGATATTAAATATGTCTATACTATATTGTTTTTTGAGAAAATAAAATTGGACAATAGGTATTTCTATTGCATTCTTTAAAGTATCTTGTAAATACTATGGTATATGAATATGATAATCATTTTGTACCACTATAATCCATCCGCCTGTCTGTCTGTTTGTCTATCTATGTTTTTATGTTTGTCTTTTGTCTCGAAAATGTGTCACTTTGGTTTTCAGGAGCATTGCATGTAGTTTTCACATTAAAGGTTCAAAAGTTTTGATATGATTTATCTTTGTTTATTTTTTTTTACATCACAAAAACCAGCTGTGTGTAGAACAGGGGTGTGTAGACTTTTTATATCCACTGTGTGTGTACACTATATTGGCCAGTTTTTCAGTTTCATTGTCCAACCCCATATATATATGTATATATATACTGTATATATAATATATATCTGTTGGTCGGTCAGAATCTGGAGACAGGCCGTTTAAATGACCAAACAATAGACATGTTTGTTTGATGAATAATAGCATCCCACATTCAATATTCTTTCCCCCAAACGTCACAAGATGTGCCTGTTTGAGCTTCTGAGCATTCTTTACATGTACACACACACACACACACGGTGGGACCTAATGAGGGCTTATATCAGAGGTCACAGAGTTTGCACAGCGCTGACAGAATCTGTCCATCTGACTCATAATGCTAATCTGCGTCTGGTAATATTTGAGCTTCATTCTGGCTGGGGTTCAGATCTCACATCGCGCCGTCACAAGTCCCAGCAGGCGAGTGTGTACTGAGATCAAACTACTCAAACGTTCAGCATTCACAACCAAGAAAACATTAAGCCTGTCATGACTATGAATTTTGTACTGATGATTAATTGTCATACAATTAATTTGAATCTATTTTGTTCATATCGTTTACAATGTACGCCTATTTTTTACTTGGAATCGTATATATTATGATAATAAAAATAAGCCCATATTTAATGCCTATTTTTAATACTGTGAAAATGTATAATATCTCTATAATTAGTGTATAATAATATAATATAATATATTACCCTTAATTTGAATGGCAAAATGTGATTGAAATTTAAACTGCCCAATTATTGTGGTTATCTAAAATAATTGCTATTAGATTGAATAAGATATACAGATACAGATGTTTAATTCGTAATTGTGACAGGCCTATAAAGGGTTATTATAGTTAATTTAAACTAAAAACATAAAAAATGTTTTCATTACTTGAAACAGAATAAACTAACTGAAATACAAAAATATATATATATATATACACACAAACTCTGTGACCTATATACATCTTCGATATTTGTTTGCTAAATTGTTGGTATGATGTTGCTGTAGGATACTAACTGAACCAAGTAAAAAAAAAGTCCATCTCTGCGATAAATAACCCGCAATATATACAATATCCAAAAACATTTCCCATTACAATATCCTAAATTTTAAGCCTTAATCTTTTCTGAAATGTTCTGATAAATACGGAAGCCCCGAACCGCAACGTAAAAAAAAAAAAAAAAAAATCAGTAAAAAAAAAACAAAAACCTAGCATTTCGAGATTAAAGTCGAAATATTTCGAGATTAAAGTCGAAACCGCAACGTAAAAATAAAATAAAAAATCAGTTAAAAAAAACAACTATCATTTCGAGATTAAAGTCGAAGCATTTCGAGATTAAAGTCGAAGCATTTCGAGAGTACGAGAATACAGTCTTCCGTGGAAGTTGTGTGTGTGCTTGCCATTGTTTCACATTGCCACACACACAGGCATTCATAATGGTGCATAGCGAGTGTTTCACACTGTGTGTGTGTGTGTGTGTGTGTGTGTTTTGTTTCAACAAAAGGAAATTCAACAGGTGCCAATCTACCAGCAGTAGGCTACCATTATAGGACGTTATAAAATATACTGCGCCGGAATAGACTTTAGCCTATAGGAAAACCAACCCGGAAAACACTTCTCAGACTGGATGGAGATAGCTTTATGAATGAATGAATGAATGAATGAATGAATGAGGCATTTATATAGCGCTTTCATATGTCTACACTCAAAGCGCTTTACAATCATATCAGAGAACCTCTCCTCAACCACCATTAGTGGTTATTAAATCTGAGGAAATCACGAGATCCGGCCAAATGATTGGATACAGAATGATAAAATGTATCCAGAACGTATTTGCGGTGAAGAGGGAGACAGAACGGTTACTGCTGTGTTCTCGACCCAGATAGTGTTGCCTAGACGAGCACGAAAACACCTCAAAAACACTGCCACATAAAGTTTGGACCATCGTGATACTCCGGCGGAGTCTGTGCGCTCGTCTATAATAGGCAACGCCAGGGTAATTCTTGTTGGTAGATTAGCACCTGTGTAGAATTTTGTTGAAAGCCCAGATAACACACACACACACGCGCACGCTCTGAGCCAGTGGACGCGCACTGTTATGAATGCACACACTTCTATGGAAGACTGTATTATTGTAATGTTTCGACTTTAATCTCGAAATGTTTCGACTTTAATCTCGAAATGCTAGTTTGTTTGTTTTTTACATTTTTTTTTTTTTTCTAGTTTTTTTTTTTCTTGCGGTTCAGGGCTTCCGTAGTTGAACCATGTGAGCAACTACAGCAAACTGCCATACAAAAAGAATTGCTCCATTATTCAGTATATGACTCATCACATAAAGAAAACACTTATTCCATCCCTGCATTTTCCAAACTGTACTGAGCAGCGTATGCAGTGAGAAACATAGTGCCACTCCTCAAACATAAACGCTTGAGGCCGGAGATCAGGCAAACCTCTGGTGGCGATGCATCACCTCATTGTGGTTTCGGGGCGCAGTGTGTATGGAAATGCCGTTTGACTTCTGAACGATACCATATATGGGTGGCGTTTGTGGTGGGGTTGCCACGGCAACAATCAAAGAGCGTTTTACAATGTGGCCCTAGGGAGACTTCAGAGTATCAAGTTCAAGGAAAACAATAAAGGTAAACCCTGACGACCGCATACGAGTAAACACAGATGGATTCAGGGTTTTCTCTGGAAAGCTTTGTGCACCTGCACCGGTTCTGCATGGTTTCACGTAACTAACTTTTTAAGGATCAACACGTCCTGCAGACTGAAAGTTAGGACGCGGTCAAATTACATCCGTTTACAAAGGCAGAAATATCCTGTGACAGAAAGATGGTCATGAAAGATACCATACAATGCACGGTATCGGCTTTTGTTTGCTAAACCTGAAAAGGGAGATGTTTTAGAAAGGTATAGCAAAAGTCTTAAAGTGACCTGAACATACAGTTCCCGACGTCTTAAAGTAGGGCTGTATGTTTAATAGGAATAAAATAATGCGATTATCAAAGCACAAAGGCTGTTTTAGTTAAATAAATATATGCGCTGCGTGTTTCAGAGTGAAGAGCGGCACTTTCCTTTTGCACGCGAGCAGCTCATGATCTGGTGAATTTATTTTCTCAGTTCACAGTAAATGTTGCTCCACTCGTCTCTGCATCTGTCCTGAGTTTGAGTCGCTTATAACATGCATTTGGGAACGAAACATGCGATGACAACCATATTCCTAAACTTGTAGTGAGAAACGCTGATAAACCGGCTGTTGTCAACAAAACTGAAGCTTTAAGGATCCATGTGGATTTCCATCAAAACAAAAGCTTGATAGAATAATGTTTAAAAAATGAAAAAATTTAAATATATATATATATATAAACAATAGCAATATTTCTTCCTTTAATATTATTAATTAATAAAAATAATAATAATCAATGAAAACAACAAAACATTATTATTATTGTAATAATAATAATAATAATATAATTATTAATATAAATATGTATTATTATCATTATTAGTTTATAGTCATATTAATATCACAAAATCTTTGGACAAACTGTCCAGCCCTACAAAATAGCAAAGCAAAAAAAAAAAAAAAAATTGTCATATTGACATAATCACAATTTTTTTTTTTTTTTTTTAAATGTGCAGCCTTACAAACTAGCAAAGAAAAACAATAAAAAAGTACACATTTCAATAAAAATTTTCCCTTATCTTAAAAGGGATGGTGAGCAAATGTTCTCCTCACCTTGCTCTTCATCATGTCCTGGACGCGCTCCGACATGGACTGACCCGCCTTCGGCCTGACGAGGATGTACAGGGCCTTGACCTCGGGGCACGAGCGCAGGAGCTTCTCCACCAGCACCTTTCCCATGAAGCCGGTCGCCCCCGTGATCAGCACGTTCTTCCCCGCGTACCACTCCGAGATCGAGGTCATGATGAGTATGACAGATGAACGCCGTTCCTCCTGGACACTGACGAACAGAGAGAATTTACCAGTCAAAACATGTCAGCTCATCAGTAAGAGATACTATTGTTTGACTGAACTTTCTCTCAAAGGACAGTCTACCAACCTGAAAATTACAGTCAACTGGCTCTACAGCAGTGACATTAATGTGTGCACAAACAAAGACTAACTAGAAAAGGCCCCGCCCTCCATAATAACTGTTTGTGGTTGCAAAAGTGTTCACTAATGTAAGCTAATGCTAAGCGGTGGCTTGGTGGTTTCCTCCTGGCCTTCGTGAGTCTATAAGAGTGTATTACCATCCACTAGGTGACAATTGTGCGTCTGCTCATTCAGTAAAGGAGCTGCACACATACACTAAGTGTTGGGTGATTATTTAACACTTGCGTGAGCAATAGTAACAGTAATGTTTGACTTGGCAAACGCCACTAATAAAGAATGAGTAGGTGTGTACAAACCTTTGACTGGTGATGTAGATTCATTCAACCTGCAGCTTTTGTGTTCGTACAGCGCTGACATGGTTTAATCAATAACACTCGCGTGAAAAGAAATATAATATATACATACACACACATATGAACTACATTTTATTTACATATATATATAAAAATGTGTATATATGCTAATATATACTTAAAGCTCCAGTCCGTAACTTTTTTAAGTTAAAAATAATCCAAAATAATTATATTAAAAAAAACTTATTCTGCCAGTGGTCAAAACTATCTGCTTGCCATAGCTAGATTTAAAACGGTTAGCTTGTAATAATGATTTTAATTCCAGTGGTACTGGTGGGTTTCCGCGGGAGATTCGAGCATGTCTTTGCGTCATGACGTCACACCCGTACACATAAAGAAGGAGTTTCGGCTAGCCGGCTATACTGCGCGTGACGAGATGTTTAGATGTATAGGCTTTTCTCGCAGCACTTTACATAATTAAACTTATGGCATCCAGAAAGATCCAAACAACAATCATCAGTGTCAACTGGAGATTCAGCAGTTATAAAACCCAAAAGACTTCGTACTTTGGATTTAAGGTGGCTAGAGGAAGAGAAAGAAACCGTCTCATGCGAACACAAGGATTAAACATCGGCGGGGCTTTTGAAAAGTGCGTGAACTCCGTGTTTTGAAGGGGTTCAAAACGGAAGAAGAGACGGCTTTTTTCTGCTGAACAAGTAAGACATTTCAATAGTTCAATCGTGTAACAGTACGTTTTCTTAATTCACACAGTTATGGAGTTTCCTTTGTTGTGCCTTTCTCGTTTTGCTATTATGGAGAATATGAATTCTGAACTACACAGGTAATCATAAAACACATTAAATTTAACATTAGTCACGCAATGCTGATGTGATGTTGTTAACATGAACAATTTGAGAACAAAGTAGGCTATAATTTGCACGGTTGCTGTAAATCGCGTTGATTAAATCTAACGAAGCTTATCATGTCGAATGCTTTTCCCCCTTAGTTGGTCAGAACAAAAATGGATTTTACTTACTTGTTCAGAAGACATTTTCTTATGAAAATTCTTATGTTGGTCAAACTTTCAAAAAGTGAATCTGTGATTCTGTATGACAATATCCACACAGCGCGGTGACTGACAGCAGCACTCGCCTCAAAGCACTGTGTTCATCCGCGCTGTTTCATGCCGATTTACAACCCACGTAAAGATGATAATTCCGCGAATCACTGCAGTTACAGATTTCGAACAGACAGATGGCGACAAAGAGGAAAAGATACGGACTGCAGCTTTAATAGAATATATTTTTATACCGGTAATATAATAGTAAACGAATGTATAATTTATATATATATATATATATATATATATATATATATATATCAAATTGTATTTATATTATTTATATAAATTAGGCTATATATAAAAATTCTATACATAAAAGGTTATTATAATTTTATATATAAAATTCCTACTAACTAAAATAAAAGTTAAAAAAAAAAGTAAATTCATAAAAAAAACTGACAGGAATAAAATGAAACAGGTAATTTGTCAAATTTAAGTAGGCTATATGTTAAACACATTGTAAAAATACAATTTTTTCCATTAAATAAATGTTTTAAAAATCATTTTAGTAATGTATCATCTTTGACAGCCCTAAAAACCTAATAAGAAACTAAATATACTGAACTGAAGCTAAAACTTGATTAAAAGTTGAAATTGAAAACTAAAAATTGGAATGACAAATAGAAAAAAATAGGTAAACATCCATTTAAACCGGGCATCAGCATCTACTTAATGCAGTCTGTCATACTTCATTCCTCTGGTCCCCTCGGCTTTAAGAGACTGAAGTACATCAAGTCTGGTGGCAGCGATTTATGACTCGTTACATTTTCTGCCAGCTATTACATCACTGACACGAGTCCCGGCGCGGCGTCTAGCAGCTGCTGAGCTCTTCAAGTCTACGGTTCACACAGATTCTCCTCTGAGCTCTGATCTCCTGCAAACCAACCATCACAAACACCCCACTGGGAATACGACTGACTGGGATGAGGAAGACCGAACTGCAGGTCAGAGAGGATTCACACTTGAAAACCCTGTGAATGAATCTGACATTGCTCTCTTTCTCACACACACGCACACACACACAAAGACTGATACTGTATACGACAGCAACACGCAATCTGTCTTACCAGGGAGTCAATTATCTCAGGTTATTTTAGAAGGTCAGTGAATTTAATTGGACAACCTGCTTCCATAGTGAGAGGTATTTAATAGTACATTCAGACACGTGTGATGATGATGGCATGAAAGTGTGTTAACTGCTAATAGCTGATCTCAGTACAGTCTCTCACTCCGCAGGTGTCAGGATTCTCCCTCCGGCTACACTCTTCTCAACTGCTGTTACAGACTCTCACACTTATTTCCCCTTCACAAAACTCAGACCAATAGTGCTGCATTGTTCACATCTTTCTAGTGTTTTTTTTTCTTTTCCGTTAATCCTGCATTACCTTTCCCTCCAGGCTTGCTTTTTGCTTCATTTGTGTTTACTATATACCGTTCAAAAGTTTAGGGTTTATAAGATGTATAAGTGTTTTTGAAAGAAGTCTCTTATTCTCAGCCAGGCTGCATTTATTTGATTAAAACTACAGTAAAATTGTGAAACATTATTACAATAAAAAATATCTGTTTTCTATGTGAATATATTTTAAAAAATACCTGTGATCGAAGCTAAATTTTCAGCATCATTACTCCAGTCTTCAGTGTCACATGATCCTTCAGAAATCATTATAATGTGCTGATTTGCTGCTCAAGAAACATTTATTATTATTATTATTAAGTTAAAAACAGTTTTGCTGCTTCATATTTTTTTAGAAACCATGATACATTGCTATGTTCAGACTTACCCAGATACCCAGATGGGTTTTTGAACGTCTAGACAGCAGAAAAACACATGAAATCGGACACATATGGAGGTGGTTTGAAATGCCACTCCAATCAGATTTTTACAGATGTTTCTCAGTCTGGACGTTCATTTCAAACCGTTTTTTTGCATCACTCTTAATGTGACACAACAATAACATCAAAACCAGTGCCGGAAGTATTCATACGATGTTGAAACGGTCCAGAGATTTCTGCATTTTCCTGTGTGACGGAGGAGTTCTGCACTCGACAGGACACTTAATCTTAGAGCGATATTTGCACCTCCATTTTTCCTGCATCCGTCAAATATGTGGGTATGCAAGTTTTGGGTATGGGTTTGCCTATACGTCATGGTCATGGTGTTAACAACTGAATAGATTTAAAATTCACTCAAGCACATTTACTTCTGTGTTGTAGTAGAAGTTCACGATGTTTTTATTGAATAACAGCTTCATCGCATTTGATTTTTGGAACTAGTAGAAGTATATCAGTTCCTCCTAACTTTTTCTAAAGCTCTACAGGTTTACATCAGAGAAGAATGGCTTCCTCAACTGACCTCAAAAGCATGAAGACGCTTTGAACAAGAGCAAACACACGGACACACCGGCCTCGGAAACAAGACCAGCACGATGCGCTGATGTTTAAGGTTTCAAACCTTTAAAAAGGGCCTCTATGTCTTCTTGAATTTGCCCTGTCTTTGCATAAGTGATTATTTTAAGAGCCTTAAACAAATGTTCATTTGGCAGCTTTCAGTATAATCCGGCCGAAAAATAAATGCGTTTCCTAAAACTAATCCTAAAGTGATTTCCTTCATGATTTGATTCACACACATTACACACAATTGCAAATAAACTTTAGGGCTGTCAAACGATTAATCGCGATTAATCGCATCCAAAATAAAAGTCTGTGTTTACATAATATATGTGTGTGTACTGTGTATAATTATTTTTAATATATAAATACCAACACATGCATGTGTATTTAAGAAATATTTGCATGTATATACTGTATATAGACTGAATGTAGCCTATATATAATGTATATTTTATAAAAATATAAACATTTTATATATAAATAACATATTTTTCTTAAATATATACATGTGTGCATTTATATACAAAATAATTATACACAGTACACACACATATATTATGTAAACTCAAACTTTTATTTTGGATGCGATTAATCGTGATTAATCGTTTGACAGCCCTATTGTTTACTGATATAAAGAATATCTCCCTTTGGAGTGACTTTGTAACTTTGCAGACATTTTTCATGCTCAAACAGCAACTTTACACACTAAAGAAAGATGTCAAAAAGCGTAGTAGGTCTTCTTTAACACACATTAACATACAAACATCAGCAACACCGGTGCGATTTATTATGCACAGCTTCAGCAGTGTCAGATACGAGCTATATTCCAGCGGCGATCTGATACAGTCCTGATACAACACACCACAACTAAGTCTTTTCATTTGGGCTTGAATTACGGGAAGTGCCGGCGAGAGCAACTTTATCTGGGCGTCTGTTTCTGCGTCTCTTCCAAGAATGAAGAAACAAACACGAAGCAACCCAACACACAATCACTCTCACCGGCCAACATAACCTCGTCTGGGGTTATAAAGGACACGGCGTATACAAAACAAGCATGAACCCACGGAAAACAAGCTTCCCAAACAGGAAAAGGATTTCAGATCTGTTGAGATCCGCACGGATTACCGATTACAGTTTTAGAGGGCTGTTGCAGGGTCAATACAGGTTCAACTTTATCATCATCACAGTTGATGAGAGTTGCACTGTATAATGCACTTGCAGTGGAAGTCTATGGGAAAGACATTTCACTTGTCCAAATGTCACTGATGCTGTACATAGATATTGAGATGTTTTGAAGCCAAACCTTTAGGGATATTTGTGTGTTTGACCCAACAATAATCATAAATGTTTCTTGAGCAGCAAATCAGCATATTAAAATGATTTCTGAAGGATCATGTGACACTGAAGACTGGAGTAATGATGCTGATTGAATGAAAATTCAGCTTTGATCACAGGAATAAATTTCAACGTTCAAAAAGTTCTACGACAAACTAATACTACTGATAGTAAGCCATTAGTCACATTACAGCATTGAGTGTGTGTGTGTGTGTGTGTGTGTGTTGATTGATTTGCCCTACATCAGTTAAATATCCTCTGGGAACAGCGAGAGCAGATTGCAAGCATCATTAGCTAATGCATGACTCTAACACTCACTACTCGATGTACATTAAGAGATGGCCAATAATGACATCTCATTAGAACAATACACTTTAAAGTCTAGCACAAT
Organism: Rhinichthys klamathensis goyatoka; assembly: GCF_029890125.1. Lineage (NCBI taxonomy): Eukaryota > Metazoa > Chordata > Actinopteri > Cypriniformes > Leuciscidae > Rhinichthys > Rhinichthys klamathensis. Next base: position 2,860,626 of record NW_026606579.1, read on the forward strand.
ACATCCACGTTTATCAGTGGAGTCAAAAACGTCAATATTATGTCAAATTGCATGGAAAGTTTCTGTGGATGTTAAAGGTTCTTCATTGATTCATCAATGCCAATAAAGAACCTTTCATTATTAAAGGGGACCAATAGGCTTTATGCACAGCTTCACTACTTCCTGAACTTCAGCCAGCTCCTTTGTTTCCTGTCTGCCATTATTGGACAAACTGATTAATCCAGGTGTGCCTGATTATTGTTACTGAGACCAGCCACACCTGGATTAATCAGTTTGTCCAATAATGGCAGACAGGAAACAAAAGAGCTGGCTGAAGTTCAGGAAGTAGTGCAGCTGTGCATAAAGCCAATTATGCCTCAAAGTCTTGATTTAGTTTTTGGGCTCTACTAGAATACATTATTTTTCCCATATTCTCCATTGTTGCAGCTCCTCTTTTCCCAGTCTGTCAGTAACGCTCTGTTTAGTTCCTGTCTCTATGAAGCCCCTCCTTCTGAAAAGCACACTGTGCTCTGATTGGTCGGCTCGATCAGTGTGTTGTGATTGGTCAAGCGCTTTGAGTGTGTTTGGGAAATGTCCCTCCCCTTCCCATAACCACCAGTTTCAACACACTACTAACTAACTCAACCAGGCCACGCCCCTTTATTCTGCGAATGCCTTGGGCGGGAATTAATTAAACAAGGAATCTTTTTTGACAAGATTGTGAAACACTTGTTTTTTTTTAAAACATGCATTTACTAAATAATGTAGTTTTTGGTCACATAAATCCTTTCTTAAAAAGAAACCAACTTCACAACATACCAAAGGAAATTCTACAACACCCTTCATTCATTCATTCACTTACTCACCGAGCCACTAATGATTCACATCAGAGAATGTAGCAGCTCAAGATGCCTCAAAACATGAAAGTCAAACAAATGAGGAGATCCAAAGAAACAGATGAGCGTTTGACGTACATTGTGTCCTGGTTGCAAAAGCAATGAATAAAATACTTTCTATAGCCTGACCTGCCCTGAGGTTACTGAAGTGAAAGCATGTTCTGAGAGTCGAAATCATTCATTGCTGAAACATTTTAGCATGTCAGACACAAACAGAAGTGCAGGTTTGACTGTTTGAGGTTATGGGTTTATTGAGTTACATGAAAACATGGGCATTCATCACTTTTATTCAAATAACATATTTTCCTGCAAGAAGCTGAGGTGTGTTTGGGAGCCTGGATTGTAGGGTGCTCACAAAAACTCGCTTTGCTATGCATTTTCAGCTCAAAAAAAGTCATTTATTTTATTTAAATATGTATTTTATCATTAACATTTCATATTTATTACTCTTATTATTTTTTAAGCTGTTGTTTGGTTGCTGTTCTTGCATGTACTTTCATTTTCTCCTTTCTTTTATTTTGATTTCCTTGATGAATTTACCATCCATTTAATTGTATTGGTATTAATAAGAGAGACAGAATGTATATTAAGGTTTTATATATATATATACATACACATGGTTCAGGTGGAGAAAATTGGAAAAACAATTCATTACAATTAGTTGTGGTGTCACTATTACTCATAGTTAGTGTTATACTAAGATTATATAATTAAATATTACAGTTAAATTTACTCATCCAGCATTTTATTAGTTTAGAACTTTAACCGATTTGACTTGTTGTGATTTTAGTCTTGTAGATAAAAAAGCAGGTGAGAAAACCTTTGTTTAAGGATTTCTATCTATCTATCTATCATTTCAGTCATATGCGACTCTTGATTGTATGGGTGAAACCGGAGCTACTTCCTATAAATACATCAATAATTCACCTGTTTAATAGGGCAGGAATGGATTGTTGCTAGTGTAGCGGTTCTGTCAGAAGTGGTTCTGGCTAATTAGGCTTGTAGTATAAATAGCAGCTCCAAGTCACATTAATTATAGTCCAGTCCAGAGGGAAATACACAGTTAAAATGACTACAAAATCTATTATGAGTAAAAAGAGAACAGGACTGTGCGATGTAAATATAGAAGCACTACATCCTCCGCTAACAACTGTAGGCCAGGAACAAAATAATAGCATTCAAGTTTCATTTATTTTTTATATACCCATAAAAATAATGGTTCTTTATCTGAATATATGGTTCCATGAAGAACAATTTAACATCCACAGAATCTTTAGATTCCATCACTGCAATAAACTATTGGAACCTTATTTTTAAGAGTGTATTTTTACATTTAATTTTTAGTTCAAGTTTTGGTAAAAGTTCATTTTTTGTCATTTCTATACGTGTTTATATATATCTCCATCTGCTTTTTATTGTTTTATTTCAGTTTTAGTTGTTTTAGAGCATAATGATAAACTAAATGAAAATGAAAAATGTTGCTAACTGAAATAAAATAAGTTGTCTTATATACATTTTTTTATTTATTTTTATTGTTAACTCTTATAACCCTGGTTCAACTTTAGGTTTTAGGCTTTGGTTCTATGTAAATGAATGCTGAATCTGATCCACTTTGCTCCTGTTATGACTTTCAGCTTATGCATATGAAGCAACACATAACATAACACCATCTTCACAGTGTCAAGATGGTTAAAGATGCGAGAATTATTTATGCAGCGTTTAATTCCGCGTCTGTTTTAAGAGTGAATACCACAGATTCACATGCCTAAATACACTGGTGGTCCGCACTTCTTCGGATCACCCCCCTCATGCGTTCTCAGTGTGACCCATGAAGGCCTGCTGATCATCAAGTGAGCTCTAATCTCAACATCCTCGCCTTGAGGTCTCAGTACTGAACACTGCTGATACTCTAGGAGTGTGTTCAGGGTAAAGTGAACGGCTGGAGAACAGTCTGATCAAAGTAAAGGTCAGAGATACAGTAAGATGATAGATCAGTTGACAATGAGGATTCATCAACAAACGAGAGCCTTTAAAATCAGCATGAAAGAGAAGTTGCAATCATCATTTCTTCCCTATTGTGACGTATATCTAAGTGAAATGGCTTCTGGGACAAGAACAAATGGGGATTGATTAGAGGGTTTGCTATTGGTCGATCTCATGTGAGTGACAGGTTGCCCCGCCCTCACACAAGTAAAGACGAGTTAATGAATTTAGAATATAATGATGTGTACAGTCAGATTAATTATAATGTATGCTGCAATATTCTATAAAAATATTGGATTTCATTGGGACTTTACAAACGCCCTCCATACACTTTATCCTGGATCTGTCTCACTCCTGCATGTTTATCATTGGAAACATTTCTGAATGAATGATGTAACTGACACTGATTGTGGCTCACTGTCTGCAGATGGCCCTGTCTGTCTGTCTCCTGCAGTATCAGGTCCAGATAAGGGAGCAGACATCATATTTAGCACAGCTCGTTTAGTCAAAGCACAGCGTTACGCACGTGCCGTGACTGTATGAACTTGCTGGCATGTCTCCCATTCTACTGTACTTGAGCTCTCTATATATACAGGGGTATGTTGTGTATGAGAGTGTATGTTGTATACAGTCTGTTGAATATTGAACAGTTTCTATTTAATGTTGTTGCTACTGCTGCAGACATCAGTATATTAGGTGTCATGATTTACTGTAACAGTACAATTCTTTCTGTAAAGCTGCTTTGAAACAATATGTATTGTGAAAAGCGCTACACAAATAAATTTGAATTAAATTGAATTCTGTTGAAAGGTGAACCTTTCAAAAACATGTCCAGATCACATATTCCACCCCAAAACCCTAAATAAAAGCGATTAATGACTCTAGCCTACATTTGAGAAGATTTTTACTTTATTTTTTAACACAAAACATAACTTTTTTATTTTTTATTTTGGGATGAAATATAACCCGGAAAAGATTCATCCTCAAGTGCAACAATGTAGCAACTAGCAAGAATGATTCGATCGCGCCAAACCTCAACAGTTCAAGAATCATTTGTGCTTCTTCACTATAACATTTGAACTGAAGCTTTGGCGCCGCGCGCTCACACACTCATCCATCATCCTCTTTCTGCTTAACCCGCCACCGCAGCTCATATTTAAACACGCATGTGTCAAGAAACCACAGTAAGAAAGCGGATTTTAACCACTTACTATGATTATTATATAGTGACCGCTGTCACCGCTGATGACACGTCCGTTTCAGCAGCGTCCGCCGACAGACCCGCGTCAAACGCCGCCAACGCGCGCACAGGGCGCGTTCGGGAATTTATAAGCTAGAACTAAACGCTTTGATTGTCAAAGTTGTACTTCTTGACAGATCATCTTAAAACGCAGCGGCAAAAGACGCCCGCCTGACGCACCGCAGACGGAACGCATCAAGAACGCGTCCTGTAAAGGTTTGAGAGCTGCTCCGGGTCGATAGACTGCTTAATAGATTTTACACCCTTCACTCCTCCAGAATTCAGATCCAAAACAACCGCATCCAGACCGTCATGATTAAACACACTGAGCGCATTCTCTTCCTCAAGGATGCGTCAACAAACCGCGACGCTTCTTCTCTCTTCTCTATAACGGTAAATCCGGGATTAAAATGTCAAGCTACATTTTGCTCTCAAACAGTAGGCTAGAAAGCAGAATATCTTGCCTTACCTTGAACATGAATCACGCCGGGTGAAGATGTTCCTCACTCTCTCTCTTTCTCGTCTCAACGCGTGTGCGCGCGCCACAGAGCTGCAGTGAACGCGCCTCTGGCGCAGCGCTGATGGAGACAGAAGCGTGTGCGTGTGTGTGTGTGAACTGGGTGTGACTCCAAACACACACTCTACACACTTACTAAACTTAAACTGAAAGTGTCTGGCTTTGCACTCCCTTATTCAGGACTGGTAAGGGTTGTTAGGTTTGTAGCTATTTAAATTGATCAGCTTCACAGGCTATTGATTCAACCTTCAACAATATAATAAATACAAACGGTATAAAATGCAACTAAACTCTTTAAAAGATTCTAAAAATATGATTCTGTAAATTTACTAGTTTTTACGTTTAAGTTTGCTACATTTAAAAGTTTTTCTGTAAAAGTTTTCCCCACATGCTTATTATAGCCTGCTGCCTTTTAGACTTAAAGGACACAAACCTTAAAGTCTTCACAGAAAAAATGCAGTAGCCTATACTCAAATATACGAGTAGCCTACATATTTAGGTGTTGAAGCCACTGCTAGAGAAAACGAGACAATAAAAGTGGCTTTCATTACTGAAAGAAAATATATACTGAAGGTTTAAACAGACCTAAAGAATGCTTATAATGCTTTGATGGATTCTAGGTTAAAGACTAAATAATTCAAAAGTACTCAAAAGCACACTTGCACTTGCAGCAGTATTATTATTCTAGGTTAGCCATAATTCAGCTTGTCCATCAATATTTTGTTCAAACTTTCAAAATTTAAATCCATTTTCGTATCATAAACGTCATTCATAAGAGCAATGATTAACAGATAATGGTGGAACATTCTGCAGTGTTTCACAGCTGAAGCAAAATAACATTTTTGTTCTTATCTGAAAACTATTTGTTGCCTGCATGTTGTTTTTTCATTCTTTTACGCTGTTAAGATGAACAACATGAGATAGCGATACCCGGAATAAAATGCAAATATAGTCTGCATGATCATCATAGTGAATTCCAGACAGCATGACGAAAAACAAGCTGGATGGGAAACGAGCACGATTATTTACAGAACCAAAAGTCGTAACGACAATAGAAACACCACGGTACAATCATTTCTATGCCACAAGACAATAGAAAAGGCCATTCGGATAATATTCTACACCAGTCCTCTGAATATACGTGCACAATATGCCTCTTAATAAGACGTAATGTTATCTTAGCAATTACTCATGTCATGATCAAGGCAGAATCAAGTTTAGAAAAATAAAAGGTCCTTTATTGCCTTTGTTCCACGGAGATGAATCTTTGTATTGCACAAAAGGTAGTTGAAAGTTCTTAGTTCTTTATAGAAGGTTCTATGGATTGTTAAAATGTTCCTCACCCTCTTTTGTAAGCTTTGTTTTTAAGAGTGTAAGCACCTGTTCACATGTTGATGGGTGTGTAAAAAAAGGGCTTGGGATTCACCTTGAAGCAATTTTCACTTAGAAACTGCTTAGTGATTTTTACTAACATTTGCAAAGAAATGGCAAGTAACACGTTGAATTAAACATAAAAGTTTAAAGTAGAATTTTCTTGTAAAACGTTGGCTACTCCAATAATCTTTATTTTATTTACAGCTTCAAAAAAACTTTTATCCAACATATTTATTTATTTACAGTGTAACAACACTGTAAATAACAATAACACAGAACATTCTTATAATGTTATACTTGTAATAGTTGAATGTTAAAATGAACCTTCTTGGAATATTACAAATAGGCACAAACGTTCAAAGAATGTTACAATTCGAGTAAAAATAGGTTATTTAACCTTTTAAAGTTATCACGACAAGACATTTTAACGCTTTAGAAACATTAAAATCACTGTTCTCACGACGTTTCCAGAACATCAGTTTCTCAGCTGGGTGAGTCCAGAGGACTTTATATGCTCTGTCAGACGGTCCGAGAATAAAGTTTGTTCAATGCACAATCAAGGTCATCTCTGTGGTTCAGAACAGTGGCGTAGGCAGAAATTGTATTGTGGGTGGGCCAGTGAAAATGTGACTGGGCCTATAGTTTTTCCTAGAAAAAAATGACTTCAATAATAATTAACATTCATAGACAACCTGAAAAAACAGTTACACCTTTATATTCGGCAAATCATCATGTTCAACCAACAGAGCTCAATAAAGGCTGGACAAACCAGTATAGACAATAACCTGTCTATTTTATTCAGCAGTGCAAATACAGTTCACCCGAAAATAAAGTAAGCTAAAATAATAATATCACAGTTAGATCGGCGGATAAACCCGCGTCAGGCTGACGGGGAGAGAGGGAGCAAGAAGCGGCCAGCGCCAGCACCTGACTAGCCTTCTCCTGGGGTAATGAGTCGGAAGAACTGGGCTGGGTGGACTCGGAAGATGAAGGCAGTGGCGTGTCTTCTTCCTCAACTCTGGCTTTTTTTCAAATAGCACATTAAAGAAAGTTGTTTAGCCATTATTGTGGCGCCGATGCCGCGGAGAGTTTTCCTGTCAGAACCCCAAGCAACCAAAAACGTTCCGGAGAGAGGCTTTCTACAATTTGCTTCACCAGTTAAATTTTATTCGGAAAACAAATTAAACACACACAGCAGTCAACAATAAATCAGGTAGGCCTATATATTAAAATATTGAATAATAAAAATAAACTAAAAATGTATTTTTATCAAACTTGCCTGGGCGGGCCAGTGAGTAATGTGGGCGGGCCAGTGCCGCCCTGGCCCAATACTGGCTACACCCCTGGTTCAGAATAAGGCGTTTAATTCTGGATCGTCTACAGAAAACCCCAGGAACATGCCTGCGCTGTTATTGGCTACTTTAGGGAAGCACCCTTTCTGGGATCAAGAATAGACAATAAACAGATTACACAGAAATATATCTGACCTCCAGACAAGTTAGCGCAAGCCCAGACACATTCTGCGCAACTGTATTATCCCAGGGAGTCATAGTTTCTGGGAATATGAAGAGTTTTGTGTTACTGTAAAGGCCTCCACAATTAGCCCACACATAATTATCTTGATGTATTAACCAAATGCATTTAACTATCGTCAAAAGTGTCCGGGCACAGTGCATTATCTGCAGGAATGCAAGCTCACGCAGTCTGTTCATGCGCATTACTCGAGGTAGGCTAGTTATAGCAAAGCAACATTATTTCAGTAACATTCACACCCATAATTTGACTACACCTTCTTCAGCCTAGTTCCCCAAATCACCCCACCCATAATTTTAAAAATTACATAATTAAAACTTGTTTGACCACATCCTATATTTCATATTTTATTGGCTTAAGAAAAATACATCTTGCAACATGCGTTTAAACTATATAAGAAACTAGTTTGTGTACTTAACCTGACTCATATCCAGGCATCAGGTTTTTATCAAATATCATTTCAGGACTAGGTGACTTATTTCACCAGGAAACACGTCTTTTGCTGATGAAATCATGTCATAACTTAATTAGGGTTTAAATGGCGCCCTCATATGGCCATTTACTTTTAAATATGATATAGTCCCTTCCTTCAAAGATCTCATTTTTACTGCAATCGTTTAATTTAACTTGCCAAAATATTAATTATCAGATTGACTAGAGCCCCCTCTCTCCCAGGACTACAGGAAAAAGCGATTTACAGTTTTCTAGTAGTCTATTTTAAACTTCAAGGGACAAAGTTACAATTAAAAGCATTCTATTATGCTGCCACTCCAGGACTTTTTTAATCCCAAATGCACAAGAAACAGAAAACACATACAAGACAAGAAAAAAAGACAAATCTAGTGTGGGAAAAATTTATTGATTGGCAAAAATATTTTGAAATCAGGAATCCCATCACGAATTTAATAATATGTGGACTGAACCACCTCAAATGTCTATGAACAATGAATGAAAATACATTAGAGAGAATGCCATCCAACAGACGGTCCTGAATATAGTTTAAGCATAACTGCAACGTATAAGTATAACTAGCAATATTACAACAAAATGTCCATTCAAAGAGCTGTAATGCTTGGGTCAACAAAAACACAGCCGTATCAACTTCAATAAGATATATACAAGGCAAAATTGACTTACCTCTCAGTCCAGATGATTCAGTCCAGGGAACAGGAACCCACAATATAGTCGCTCATCCACTTCACCACCAGAGTATTCAGTTGCAAAAAACCACTAGAAACTAGCATTGCACTTACTCTAGTTGCATTGGAAAAACCATTAAAAACACAGGCCACAAGGGAGTAATTGTGTTCACATGAATCTTATATTCTGTTGTTCAACAGATGAAACCTGACCAATGCACAGGCACACAGTGTGACAAACACCCCATAGTCCAAGTGCATCTCTCAAATCTATTTATGCATTCAAAGTTTCAAAATAAAGTACTTGCATATTTACAGTAAGCAGTGATGGTCATTTGACAGACTAGTCGCCAACATTGCTTATTACATCACTGGCAAACATTGCCGTAAGTGAAGTGAGACAATTGATCTAAAAACTAACCTTTTTACAAGGGACAGACAAGTTGAGAAATCCATACAATGCATTAGTCAATTTGCATAAATCTCACGTTTAAATTTTAAATTAGCAGAATCAAACAGTAATAAAAGGACAAATTACAATATGGCCTGTATATACACACATATGAACATAAGATAAATGCATAAAGAAATGTACACGTGTCAGATACATTACAAATGCGGAGTATTTTGTATTAATAGTTACGACTCAAGTGATTTTTGTTCTAAAAATAATAAATTGACTACAAAAATTAGAGGAGCATTTCACATTTGAATTGTGTAATCCCAATTACAATCAAGAAAACCACTGAAAAGTTTCATGGAAAGATAAAACCCTACATGATTTGGCAAATAATTTTGAATATGAACATGAATGATAAATTTACCCAAACCTTCACCTCTTTAAACACTGAGACCACTGCATGGAAACTCTTGAAATCGGGTAAAACTGGAAAAGGCACAATGGCACAGCATTTATAGAAAGTAAAGATCAAAAAAAAAATTTTTTTTTTGGGATTGTCAAGTAGGACAAATTTAAGGAAAATGTGCATTTCTGAGCAATTAAGTCTTTTGGCTAAAATGGAGATTGACCCAAATGGGAAGTATAAACCTAAATTATGAACAAGCAACAACCCCAGTACACACTTTATTACAACACAGATTCTATTTAATAATCAAGGCAAAAGACACTTACAAACATTATATGGACGAGGGGGAAGGGGGGAGAAACATGAAAAAAAAGCTCCTATAAAAACAAATCTAGCTAACTGACAATTTACAACATTATAGCAGTCGGAAAGTTGTTCTGTGTTTCGAATGAGCAGGCAAATAATTTGTCAAAAGCTGAACTGACTTCCAAATAAAAGTAAAAAATAAAACAAGAGCTGTTGGAATTAAGAGTGAGTATGTAATATTTGACAGAACTCTCCTTGTGTCCGGAGTCCAGCGCTCTGCGATGCGGGATGCTGTCGGATGAATCCACGTTGCTCCTGACGTCTCTCCTCCTCCTCTTGCGTTCAGCTGAAAGGTGTCAAAACGAAGGTGGCAGTTTGTTTTGGGGCACAGAACCCAGAAACACACACAGATGTCTTTCCCCTCTACATCTACACACGCTCAGACTGTCCCAGACATACACAGGCATGCAAACGTTCAATCAATTTTATAACAGCATCAGCCTAAGGGGCAATTTGTTTCATATTGATTATAGCAATATAGGGTAATACGTAAATGTAATAATTTAGTTTCACATCAGCACAGAATTAGATACAAAAGTATATTAACTGCAGTCAGGGAGAACAGTGACTACGTTCACATGCACCCTCAATGTGAAAACAATGAGATTTAGGCAATTTAAGCTTATAACCGTAGTCATTATCGTAGTAAAATTTGGTGGATATTGATTTTAAATAGCATTAAACAGGCATGTAAACACTTGTTCCAGAAGAAACAAGTGACTTAAATGTTAATTAATGTAAATTTGGTCGACTAAGCCTCTTCTCATCGACTATTAGGGGTCATCCATCCCTATAATGCAGTATATTAATAGTCAAAAACATTGAAATGGAGGCATTTGAGGCGTATCACCGGGAAAAAAATTAGGCCGATTACAAGAGAACTGGTGAGAAGAAAAAACACGCTGGAAGAGCTTGGCCAGTAACAAGTAGGGCTGGGCAAAAAAATTGATTTTTCGATTAATCGTTTTTTAAAATGTGGTCGATTCAAAATCGATTCTCAACGGCCACGAATAGATTTTTTTCCATATTCAGGGCTCGCGTGCGGCGTCTTCTCATTCAGCACAAGGCAAGCGTCAAGCGCTGCAGGCGTCGATACACTCGTGATTAGGAGTCGGGACATGATTCACTTGCACAATCGGGCCAGCATTGCATCGTAACTAACGTTTATCATTTTCACGACTTTTTAAAGTTTTACCAGTTTAAACATTCAAGCAATTTTAAACTATCCTGTGCTCGCGCACTCGCGCATGTTTTTCTTTGCGTGCATATACAGTAAAGCCTAAATCCGCCTCACAAACAGCTCGCCAGTAACAAAAGTTATTTTTCGTGGATTATATCGCTTTAACAGTTAAAAACACGCAAAATGATGTCAAAACTCTGGTCTTGGTGAGTAACCTCGTAAAGACAGTCGGTTATGTCTTAAATAAGCATAAACCGCGTGTGACAGACAGTATAATGAAACAGTAATGGATCCGTGCACTAGTTCTTAAAGTGAACGCAGCCATATGTGTCTGTCATTAATTTTGTTGTCAAAACAACATAATATAGCATTAATTGTAAGGAATCAGAATTAATAGCCTATGTATTTAATTCAGTCAGGACTAAAAGACTATCCAGTGTTATTTTACATTGGATTACTTTATTCAGTTTCTGTAGTATTTCTGACCTACCCAAAAACTTTTCTTTTTATGTCTCTTTATTTGTGTCTTTAGGCCTAATCTATTGTATTTATTTGTGCTATTTTTTTTTCAATTTAATTCAAAGATTGAAATCAAGCTTCCATGTGTTGCATAAACTCTTAACAAAAAAATTACCCCATTGCAAAAACAAACATTTAGTTGAGATCAATGTAATAAAAAATTATAACTAATATTTAGACAGATTTGTATTACATCTATATTCATTATAATCGAAATCGAATCGAGAATCGAACTGTGAGCTTGTGAATCGAAATCGAATCGAATTTGAACATCTGAATCGATACCCAGCCCTAGTAACAAGCCTACTTTTATGTGAGTTTATTAGTTGTGCTGTGCACTGGGGTAAGTGAATAATGGCATTAATATGTAAACATCTTGCTGCAATTAAGACCTTACTCTGATTATTGGAAAATATCACATTACTGGTGCACATGTAAATGTAGTCAGTGATAACTGGAAATGCTAAAAACATACAACACTATTTAAGACACGCCCCTGGAATCAGTGCATCAATACAGTGTGAAAAGATGACACAAAAGCATAGACATTGGCATGCACAACTATGACACATGAACTCAACACCACAACTGAGCAAATACTTCACTTTCACTCTGATTACTTAGTCAATAGCAATTATCATTCTTTCATGAAAATTATAAACCTTATAAGTATGCAGACGCACAATAACTCACATCAAAACTGTAATTCATAAGAGTTAACCAGTTGTCAAAATATGTATTAAAGTCATATGAAAATATATGGCTTTTAGTCCCATTGAGACAAATCAATCAAAAACAAATTCATACAAATCAGCAACTGTAGTCAACACAGAAGTACTTGTGTATTTTTAGGGCACATTTTAGCTCCTTTAATGAAAAAGAAACCCATACAGGTTTGCAACAAGATGAGGATAAATGACACCTATAATTTTGAATATGACAAAATAAATGAACATGCAGTCACTTTATTCAGTTGAATTGCATAAGCTAGATGTTAGACAGTATGCATAGCATAATTCCTGCATTATGATACTGATTTGACATTATATTGGCTGATTGGTTTGTCTCACTGGGTGTAAAACATGTATGACCTCTTATGGCTTTAAACAAGGTTAACTCATAGTAATTGAGTTTTTTTTTTTTGGGCTTGTTGCACAAAATCAAGTTCACAGGTAAACTATAATTCTATAAGCAGAAGTGATCCATGTCTGATTAGTGCTCATTTTCTTACACTTCATATCTATTTCTAATTGAATATTTTCACATCTAAAAAGGAGTAAAACAGAACATTCAAATTTAATGTCGCCAAACAATCCTTCAATCATGGGTAATGATGACTTAACGACTCATCTACACATGGTTAACTACTTAAAAGATACTACAATTTATTTAGCCTTTTACTGATTTTTTTTTCCAAACGGTCATCCAATCATTTAAGTTTCTTTAGAGCAGTTAACTAGTCAATTACAATTAAACTAAATTAAATGAGTTCTGTATTTTTGCTACAACAGGAAAAATCTTATTTCCCCCATAGAGAACAACTTTTTGTGAAGCACATAATAAAATATACAGTGTCCACTGCACCTCTAAGAATAAGCATCAAATCCACATTTCAACTGATTACACGATCATTGCATCTTAAAAATAAAATGCTTTTTCCATCATTTACAGTTTTCTACCATTGAGTTTATGCATAATGTGACCTAGAAGCTAAGTGTCTAGGAGTTGATAAAAACAAAAAAAAAAACAGCAAATGAACGACAAGCTTGATTCTAGTGATTCGGTGGACACTGGAGTTACAGTACACAGGGTTGGACAAATAATTCAGAAACTAATTATTCTTTTGAGCATCTGTTAGTCACAAGAGAAATGGACATGAAATAAAACGTACTGAGGATGTGATTTCTTATTAAAACATTAGCCTGTGTCTTACTATAGCCATATTCATAGGTCTCAGCCCATTTTACTACAGAAATTTCATAAATATTAAAATTTTACTTTAACTAGACATTAACACATGAAAACTCTTGGACTGAATTAAGGATATCACAGTTTAGTTTGTTTGGAATGACAATTACTAGTAAAACCTGTAACTACCACAAAAACATAAGTTTGTCCAATCCTGTGACAGAATCTTATAAAGCACAATACTGAACAGAGGAAAGGGGGTGGGGATTAAACCGTTCAATATGTCAGCACCATTACTTGAGAAAAACCTACACAAACAACCTTGGAAAACAGTCATTTCCGCAGATTAACCCCATACAGATGGACACTACATCCAAATATCCAAATATAATAGGGCTGTATGCACAGAGCAAATGCTTTAAAAACCTCAGTGTGCAGTGCATAAAAATCTTTACTCCATCTGACCTGATCTAAAATGCTGTCTTTAGACTACATGTCTCACAACCAATCATCACTTGCCACATTTAACGATGTACGTGATGTCAATCCGAAGGCGGAACTATCAAATGACTTTCGGAAACAAGAGCGTAAACATTGGCTACCGAAGCGGCATGTTATCTTAAAGGGATAGTTCACCCAAAAATAAATACTCTGTCATTTATTAACCTTCCTGTTGTTACAAACCTATATGCGTATCTTTCTTCGGTTGAACACAAAATATATTTTGAAGAATGTTGGTAATCAGACAGTTGAAGGTAGCGATATACTTTGATAGTAGGAAAAAAAAATACCATGGAAGTCAATGTCTGATTACCAACATCCTTCAAAATAACTTTCGTGTTCAACAGAAAAAAGAAACTCATACAGGTTTGTAACAACAGGAAGGTGAATAAATGCCAGAATTTTTATTTTTGGGTGAACTATCCCTTTAAGGTAACATGCCGCTTCGGTAGCCAATGTTCGGTAGCCATTTGATAGTTCTGCTTTCGGAATGACATCCCATAGATCGTTAAATGTGGCAAGTGATGATTGGTTGTTGTGAGACATGTAGTCTGACATGTTTCTTGTCCACGACAGAAGAATTTAGGAGTTTAAAATCACAATCTGACACAGTGACTATCGTAACAGACAAAATAATTGCGTAGTCTGAACGCGACATTAAAGACAGCATTTTAGATCAGGTGAGATTGAGTAAAGATATTTTTGCACTGCACACTGAAGGATTTTAAAGCATTTGCTCCGTGCGTACACCACGGCACCCTAAGTCAAACGGATCGTGCCAAAATCGGGCTGATATTATGTAGTCTGAACCCGGCATAAGAGAAACAGCATGTATTAAAAGTGCAAGGTAAATTCTGCAGCTAATGGCTTTGGAACACAATAGTATTTCCCTGATTAGTGTTGATGCAATTATAGATTGTACATTAAAGTTAACAGTTGATATAATACAGAGAAAAATAAAAATAAAAAAGACCATCCGATTAATTGGCAATTTCAGAATTTTTTGGCTAGGAGGCAAGAACAACAATTTGGAAGTTTTTCTTGCCAGAATTACATGAAACAAAATTGACAAAGTAATTGTGCTTAAGTTTATGCATTTACAATGATTGCAATCTATTTGCTAAAAATGAGTCTGTTGCATTTTAGTTTCATAATTTTGTCCAGGGACAGTTATGATAACGTCTCTATGCATCTAAAATCAAATGTATGTGAGGTCACTCACAATGGATCACACATATTATGGTGTCCTCAGCATTTACATACAGTACAAAATTTAGCCTGTAGGAAACAGTCACACAGAGCTATGAAGCAACAGGCCACAAGTGAGACAGTGACAGTAAAGTGTCTCAGTCAGAAATTTAACTAAGACCAACAGGGTTTGAACTGAGGACATGCTACATAAATTTAAATACTGACTTTGAAAATATTTATTAAATATTGGTTGCATATTAAATAAAAGCAATCGTAAATCATTACAAACATGAGTATGTTTACCGATAGAAAAAAATAAATAAAAAACGTAAAAATGTTCACTTTGGAAAAACTAGCAGTTCTTCCCCATTCATAAAAGCACTGAGGGAGATATATGAATATGTAAGGCATACTTTGTATTATTTTTCCCAGTAGGGCCACTTTCTGACATTGCAGATCTGTGGTTTTATTTTACAGTTAAAACAAATGCTTGAGTGAGTTAAGTGTAAATGGTGAGGAACTGCTACATCTGAATTATCTAAGGTGTAACATTAACAAACATGGAAAATAAATGAATAACGAATTGATGTCAACTGAGAAAATGTCAAATTCAGATGAATTAACTTTTAAGATGGAAAAACTTTACTACTAAAACCCTGCAAATATGACTGTAAACCTTGCAGAAATACTAGGACGCACAGTGACGTCTGAAATACCCTTCACAGTAAAAGACATTTAACTTGCTCTGACAGAAGACATTCAGAATGCTTTTCTGAAATTATACTGTACAGATGTTCAAGACTAAATACTTCATTCATAAGGCACAACATGAAAAAATTTGATATGGCCAACACCATGCACAACTCAACCTGACATAAGACTACAGCAAACGCATTTTTAAATGCCAAAGCAGATCAATTTGACTCCATTCATTTGTTTTTCACAACATTCAGTTCAATGTGGAACTAAACACTAGGAAAACCATTATGTCAATATCAAATCTGCCTACAGGAATGTCAATGCACAACCTGAGAAACATGATTTTGCTCATTCACTGAAATCAGTAAATGTTTCAATGTGAAATACAAACATTCATTTTCTCTCATCCAACTACAACCAAATTCTCTTCACATTTATGATTACAGGTGGAATTTATATTTCAGAATTGCAACCCTTAAGACATGCAAATACATCCTGATTTTTTTGTCAAACAATTAGTAAATTAGGCAAAGTATGATAAAGGTAGCTTTCTGTTTGACCTTGACAAAATTGGCATAGTCTTTAAACTTGCAGCAAATCTCAAGCTAAAATGGACAAATACTAAAGTGCAATGTTTATGAAAGGCATTCTGTTTTTTTTGTTTTTGTAAACATTTAAATACACATAAAATCCCTCCAAAAGACAAACTGGATTGTGCACAACACAATTGCTTTTTTCTATAACAGTGCCGGACAGTTTAGTGTTTCTGGAGCTGATATTGTACAATAAACGGCTTCAAGACCGGTACACAAATTTAAAGGATCCGAGTACTCACATCATGCTACATCCATAAAATAAAAGAGAAAAAAAAATAATAGATTAGCCGTAGGGAAAATTACAGTACTTGGTCACATTGTAGGATCAAAGGCTCACCTTTTCCGATCACCTACCTGTGATATCCCAACCTCTGCAGGATAAGATGCAAGTACATCTGAATCCTGAAGGAAGAGGAGAAAGAAAGACAGACAGAGAAACAAACAGGATACACACCTTCCTCTCCAACTAACGGTGGCGATATTCCCTTTCACGTTCTCGGTCTCTCTCGCGGTCACGGTCTCGCTCACGATGGCGGTCTCTCTCGCGGCTACGCTCCCGGTAATAGTCCTCGTGCCGGTCTCGGCTGCGAGACTTGTGCCGGCGGTTCTTTTCACGAGAGCGACTGTGGTCCCTCTCCCTGGACCTTTCCCGTCTGCTAAAGGGTGAAAAGCATTGAATAATATTAAACCACATGAAATACTTTTGTTGCAATGCATTAAATTATTTCATGCATGCAAATTTAAAATCTATGCACTAAATTAATGCATTGATGCAAATGGAAACAATTCACGCACTAATTGAATGCATTGAGGCAAACTGAAAATGCATGAAGTAATTTAATCCAACGGAAAAAACAGGGCAAGACTATTTTTCCATCTGGATTTGAGAAGATCATGAAAAAGAACATGTTAGGCTCTGATATTATTGGTTGATTTTACTAGGGCTGCGCAATCCTTATTTGGTTCCCATCCCTGATTTTTACCTGCCCTTGTGGCGCTGGTTACATCAGCAAAGAGTGGTCTTAAAACACGTTTCACTTAGACGAAAGATCATGCAAAAATGAATCATTCTCCACAACAAAAACAAAAATCCCATGCAGATCCACAAGATATTTACCTCGATACAGATCCATAAGATTTGGATTCAATTCCATGCAAGCAATCCTGCAGTGAGCTGATGAGAACCTTACAGCGGTCATCAGCGGAAACCTTCGACTGCTTGATTAGAGAGATGGCCGTCACCAGAGTCTCTATAGCACTGCCGTAATCAGCTGCAAAAATTATTCATTTAGTATTATTTTAAAGCCATGTCATGTTCATGGTGAGAACAAAGTGAATAACTAAAGCCATACAATTAACAAACATTTTAAGTCCCCCTGTGGTGAAAGTCAAGCTACTAATGTGTTTTTTATATGTCTACGTGGTGTTATTAATATGCTTTAAGACAAACCATGTGCAAATGCATAAGTCAACACCATTGCTGAGTATTTTCTCCTTAAAACTGCAGTGAACCAAAGACAATAACACGGTTTGAAATCGCTGGTGTTTCTGACCTCACAAACTACCTTGCAACCAATCCCGTCAATGAGTGGATCTCTGAGCTGGTGTGAGTGAGTGGAGGCGGGGCTAATTTGCATATTCATAGAACCGCATATAATAAATGAGGCATGGGTGTAGAGTTACATTCAAGCTAAGGCATGCAATTAAGGGGAAAAAAGTTCAATTATGTCAATTTGGTGATCAAAGATGAGTTGAGGAATAAAATTATTGACTACAGGTGGACTTTAAACTAGGGAAAATTTCAACTAGACAATTTGAAAATACATTCAGGTGATACATTAAATACATAAGCCATATTCCTAAATAAAAAAGTTGAATATTAACATTAAAAACAACGCAGTCCTGGAATTTGACAAAAGGCATGATGACAAGGAAGGATATTTAACCTTTCAATAAATTACCACATGTGAATCTTGAAAATGACAAGCGGCACCTAGTTAACAACTTGATCATATGTGGCTGTGAAATTGCAAAAAAACAACAACAAAAAAACCTAGGATTTATTTCATATAACTTAGCTGCAAATAAGACAATTTAACTGCAACCATACAAACCAAAAGAAACTAAATCACTTTCACACCTGCGCTCGCATCCGACACGGCCCTCGAGATAGCACTACTGGAGATTGCTCGGTTACGATTCATGATCTCCTCAAACTCTGCTTCGCTCAGAGGAGTGCGAGACGCATCCATGTCCCTACAAAAGAAAAAGCAGTTGCATTAAGAATCGCAAACTAAAAGCATAAGTCAGAATAAAACAAATGCACCGAGGGCCAAATTCACACAAAGTGCAGCAGTGCTGTTAACGCTGAATCATATTGCATTGCATCACGTTAAAATTAGCGATGCACCAAAAATTTCGGCAAACAAATATATTCAGCTGAAACAGTAAGAAAAAAATATTTTTGGTTTGGGCCGAAACTGTTTTGGAGGGCCAAAGTAATTGATTGAAAATGGTTTTGATTGTGTAAGCATCTATTTTGTGCACACAATGTGGATAAACTGTGGATGCATTTAAAAACAAAAATTTTAGCAATATTTAAAATTTGTTGCCGAAGAACTTTACAAGGACTCATTTATCACCGAAGAACACGAAACCCATAACAGCATAAAGTTCAATTACTGCAACTTTATATTGGGATTTCGTTTTCTGTGTTTCGGTGCATCACTAGTTGAAAAATCACTGCAGAAATGCTGCACACTCAACACAAGCCTGAAACGAAGGTCCCATTTCGGGATCCTGGTCTCAGCGGACGGTTACATCACTAACCCTTGATCACTTGTATTGTGCAAGTGCTGGCCAGAGTTTTTCACATCAACCAACCCCTCGTTTATCCAGGGCTCAAAGCCACATACTACAGGGGGTCTGAAGTTACTGAAGAAAGGCCAGAGAGGAGATTCAGGGTCAGTTTGAGGCTACACATTTCACTTCTTTTTTTTTTTTTTTTTTACCAACATTGCCCAATTCTGGAGTATGTAGTAGGTAGTATGCAGTAGGGCTGCACGATTAATTGGAATAAACCCCATTTTGCAATACAATGCTTAGTGCGATTTAACTAAATGCATTGCATTCTTCAGAGTGGCAGTGTTTTTACACTAGCAGCTTTGCACACAGTAAATATTTGAATTGTAATTTTACAGTTGTGCAGTAAAAAAATGTTGGTTACACTTTATTTTAAGGTGTAATTATATACTTAAGTACTGAGTAATTTTACTTAACATGTACTTACTATAAGCTAGGGTAGGATTATGGTTTGGTTGAGGGTTAGTTGCATGTAATTATGCATAATTTACTGTTATTACTATGGTAAGTACATGTAACATGTAAAAAGGACACTGTAAAAAAAAAGAAAGTGTAACCACATTTTTTTATATTTTAATGTTACAATGTAATTATTTTAATAACATTTTAAAGGTAATATTTAATTACTAAATATTAAAATAGTCATCATAAAAGTATTCTTATTATTGTTATAGTTACAATGATAATCTCAATTTCAGGCCAAATTGTGCAGCCCTACAAACAAGCACAACAAACCCGCAGCTTAACAAAACAACAAAAAAAACAGCAACAACAAAAAAAAACTCCCTCATTTTAAATCACTATTGCAAATGTTTGGAACAGCTATAGCAATTTTTATTTACTGATAAATTATAATTAAATTAAATTGTGCAGCCCTAGTATATTGTCAACAACAAATGGGACAATTCAGTTTCCACCAATAAGACCTGAGATCTCATTACAGGGTGAGAATTACAGTACAGTGAAGGTGAGGTGTTTATTACCTGCCACCCGGGCCGTAGTCTCGGTCATAAGGAGGAGGGCGGCCGTAGGGGTCGCCGGGTGGAGGACCCCTGCCGTCGGACGGTGGCATGTTGTTGTTTCCAGGTGGAGGGAAAAAGGCCGGGTTGACGTGAGGAGCTGGTGGTGGACCTCCAGGTGGGGGTCCCTGCATGTGAGGTGGAGGTGCAAGGCCAAGCGGGGGTCCTAAGGGCCCAGGTGGACGGGGTGGGAAGGGTCCGGGAGGGGGTGGACCTTGTTGAGGTGGTGGGGGGCCTGGGGGAGGCCCGTATCCTGGTGGAGGCGGGCCAGGAGGCATCGGACCCATTGGAGGTTGGCCAAACTGACCAGGAAAAATGACGGGAGGTGGAGGGCGGTCTCCTCTGTGAGGAGGTCCACCGAGAGGCAGCGGTAGACCTTGTCCAGGTGGAGGGGGCCCAGGGGGTCCCGGAGGCCCAGGTGGGCCAGAGGGAGGACGCGGTGGTCCTTGCATCCCTGCAAGAGCAACATGCATTTTGAGGAAAGACTGCATAAGGAATGTGGGACAGGGATTCCCAAAACGTTTTCTCAGCCAAACCCCTTTGACCTGAAATATTTTCTATAAGTCTAACTTATAGTTTAGAGTTTAAATTTAATATTTGTATGATTTAACACCACATTTGTATGTTCATAGTTATCTGAATTAAGTGAAATGACATGCCGCTAAATTCCTTTTTAGTAAGTGCTTTTCATTTTCTACTATTTTAGTTAGTAATGGTGCCTGAATCATAATCATACACTGTTCATTCGTTGGCCAGAGGAGAAGTGAGCGACTGAGCCTGGGTTCTCCCAAGGTTTTCTCCCAACCTGATACAAAAGTTTGATTCTGCACCAAAGGTAAACTGTATACATCAGCGAGTGAGCCAACTTGCGTTGTCATTATGTTTGATAAACACAGAAAGAGTAGCCACACTTGAAAAGCAGTGGGCATGGTTAAGTAACCGCTGTCATAAGGTCAATTATTAGCATTTCATCAACTTGCAGTTCCCTCACAAACCTCAGTTTAGGACACTGATTTAGAGATTTGTACCTGGAAAGTGTGGCGGAGGTCCACCAGGTCCACCAGGTCCAGGAAAACGGTCTCCACCTGGGCCAGGTTGGCCCGGAAAGCGCCCTCGACCCCTGCCGAGAGGGAAGCCACTGCGACCTCCTCCTGGAGGCCCAGCCTTCCCCTCTCCTGACATCTGCCCCGACTGTGTGCCTGGGGGGATTGCAGCACACACACAATAGTAGGTTGACAAACCATGTTCAATCAATATAAGTAAATAGAAACTGTCGAATCATCTATGAATTACGGTCTCACTTTTTCGGGACTGCATCTCAAACTGGCTGAGCGACTGTTTGTTGCAAGGAGTGACGATGGGGTTTTGTCCGTGCAGCTCCCGTTTAGACAGCAGATCCATCAGCTTCCTGGACGAGGAATCTGAACCTACGCAGACCAGCGCAAACCTGTTGAGCACAGAGCGGATGAGAAGTTGTCGTGAAGAAAATCTTCTCTTGCCAAGAAATCGATCAAGTCACAGAGCTTCAGATGCCAAAGCTTAGACTATTGATGGAGACAACAAAGCAGAGATGCCCGCAGAACAACTAATGCTACGTTCACACCGGACGCGAATAGCGTGTCAGGCGCGAGTGATTTCAATGTTAAGTCAATGCAAAGACGCGTTACGCGCGTAAAAAATTCCTGCGGCGCGAATGAGGCGTAGAGCGCGGCGCGGTAGACGCGAATACGCCTCATTCGTGACGCGTGTTACGCGCGAATGGTGCATTTTGTGCATTCACGCGTTTGACGCGAATTCGCATCTGCCGCCCGAGTTGAAAAATCTGAACTTCTGCGTCAATTCACGCCGCGTTAACCAATCAGGAGCCTAGCTGCTTGCTGCTGTCACGTTGTGAAGTATCTGGATGCTTCAATAAATTATTTTGTAATTTGACGGTGGTTCTAATGTAGTTCTAATGCACAACAAAGCAAATATTTTATCACATAAAACTTGATTTCAATATAGGCCTATGAGACATTTTCATTTTGTATTGAATGCTATTTGTTCCATATCTAGATTAGGCCTATATGAAATATTATTATAATGTAAAGACAACCAACATTCGTGTCTGGACAGTGATGTGTGTGAGAGAGAGAAAAATCACAGGACAGATTAATCACTTTTGGAGGCTGGCTCCATTTATCATCAAAACAAAAATAAATGACAGATTAGGTGGATGAGGGCGAGGGTGATCCTCGCTCCGATGCGGGACAACAGGTCATCAAGCTGGGCGCGGAACAGGCGGAAGTACCGCTGACAGCGGCCGTCTTCCAGGCGCAGCTCCTGGAGCGAGCAAATGGTGAAACTCGCCACACTGGGTTCGCCTTTGAAGGGTCTGGTGGACACAAATACGGCGACGATTACCCCTACGCCGCCGTTCTGCTCTCGTGTTCAGAATATATGCTATTCAGAGCAAATACAGAGCGGTGACTCTCTCGATGAATGCTCGATCAACATAAAAAAAGATGGCCGCCAACGGGTTTCGATTCAGACGCGCGTAAATTTCGCTTCAAAGTTTTGTTTTTTTACGCGCGTCAATTTCGTTCTTGACGCGTGAATGGTTTCAAAGTGGTCAAGCGTATAACTAGACGCGGTAGGCGCGAATTTGACGCGCTATTCGCGTCCGGTGTGAACGTAGCATAACGGGATGAACACACAACTCATTTTTATACCGTTTTTGACCAGGGACCTCATATATAGCTGTTTGCCTCTTCATCTTTAGACAGTCTGCTAACTCATCCAGTTATCAAATCTTCTAGCTACTCCCTACTAGAGGCATATTCACATGCTAAAGGCCAAAGAAAAGATTACTATTATGCAGGTGCAAGTTCAGCTAAGGTGAGGCCTACAGTGTCACTATGCATTGTGTTCTTGAAGGTCAAAAGAAGAGCTATACTATCGTTATGCACCTGTAAGTTCATGGCAAGTTCAGTTAAAGGGAGACGTACAGTGTAAATCACAGAGGCTGTTCATATATTCAGCAAATATGTTTGAAATGTCCCAATTAAAATATACTATAAACCCCAAACCATAATGTTTCAAAAAGATAGCGGTCGACCAATAAGGGTTGTTTAAGTTCGGTGCCGATATCTAGAAAGCCATGCAGTCGAAAGGCAAAACAAAATTGACTTACCCCTTTGACTGGCCATTTGCCCGATTCTCAAAAAACTTTATCTCCAGCACATCATTGATGCCTATGGAGCGAATCGCATCTGTCAAATCTTCATCTGTGGTCCACTGTAAAGAGGAAAGCACAAGTTGAACACTGGAAAAGAATATTATTTATGTATACATATACACCAGTGTTTCCCCTAGGATTTTTTTTTAAGGGGGGGGGGGGGGGGACTGCTAGTGTTGCGGAGCGGGCGTGTTACGGATACGTGGTGTAAATTTTTTAGCAATCAAAAAGCATGTCTAATTAATTGAAATAGTGTATTATGAATCATTAAACGTAAACAACATTTTTTTTTAAAAATATGGAAAAAAAAAAATCACACTAATTCTGTGTTGTGTTTTTTCTGGTAATAAAATGAAGACATAAAACAAAAAATTTATCATTTATCATCAATTTTAATCATATGAAATTAAATAAACTTTTTGTCAAATAACGTGCTGCACAATGAGATTTACTGTTAAAATTAAAACATGGATTATTCCTTAAATTCAGTTTTGATGATAATTTATTTGGATTAGTGTTAGTATTATTACATTGGGACATATCTAAATTCTACTGTACAACGGTAATATATTTCTGTCAAGTTAAACCGAACTTTTATTTTGACGGGTTGCCGTGAAGAACTTTTGAGTTTGTGTGTTTGTCATGATGATAGTTTTTCTCAAGTGAAGCGGTGAAATGATCACGAAGTGACTTTCAGAGTGGATCTAGAGCCTGGAGAGGAAGTTCATGCATTTGTGTCTTCATATAGGCAAAAAAACAGCGCAAGCGTCACACGTGCTTCAGTGCGTGTGTGGTAAATTAAACTGCACGTCGGCTGCACCTTTCATTCACACAGAACAAGCAGGATTCGTATTTAAATTGTCTTTGTGGTTTAATATCCACACACACTTGTCTACATCGCGATTTGATTTCAAGTGTATACTTAACTGCTTTCTATTTATTCCTCAAAAGATTGACAAATTCCATGAAATTCCGCGTTATACAGTAAATTTATTTTTTATGACTGGATTTCGTCAGCAATTTAGGGGGGGCGGGCCCCCCCCCCAAAACAATGGTAGGGGAAACACTGTACACAGAGTAACGGGCAAAAGTGATGATATTTGTTGTTAATGACCCTGCAAGTTTGATTAAACAATCAAAATGTGGAAAATATTTTACTTATGAGGGTGCACTACTTCAGCTTTGATCACAGGAATAAATTAGATTTTATAATATATTAAAAAAGAAAATATTTCTCTTAGATTGTAAAAAAATATTCTGCAATATTACTGTTTTTAATGTATTTTGATCAAACAAATGCAGCTTTGTTAAGCATTAACATACTTTTTAAAAGCATATGAAAACTTATTTCAAACTTTTGACCAGTAGTGTATATAGATTCTGTCTGAGCAAAATATTGTGGAGATGCCAATACTCATTATGTCAAGATATTTTGAAAATGAAGAGGCACAAGACTAACCCATGTGAGGTTGCCGATGTACAGAGCGATTCTTTTGCCAGTGTAGGTGTAGACGACGTTTGGTGGAGCTCCTTTGGAGCCCTCATTGCCTCCAGGTGCCGGCAGGTTATCCAGGTAATCTCGGTCCTCAGGTGCGTCCCCGTTGTTGGCAGATGGCGAGATGACATCATCATACAGGTCAATCTGCTCATGGACAGGATAATCGGATTCCTGTATACGGGAATGACAAATACACATTTCAGAAATATGACAGAAACTCAACCATGAGCAAATTCTGATCAAAATTGTAAGAAATCATGCATAATTTAAAGTATTATGGGTAATATCAATAAAGAGAAACGAAATTGAAATAAGGGTAATACAATTTTAATGTTTAAAATTCGGCTCCTTTATGAAAAACACGCAAGTGCATATAACATTATTTAAAGCACACAATAAGGGAACCTTAAAAGTAAATAAAATAAATATCGTGATCAATCTGATTCCCTGATTTGAGCTCCTGCTTCCAAATCCAATAAGCATTTTATTAAAATAACCGGTCTGTGGGAAAATAAAACCTGGAAAAACCAACACTCATTTATGAGTGTTGGATACAACGTGAAAACGTTTGAGGTAGCATTTATTGATCATAACTATAAATCTGGCCAGACCAGTTGACGCGATATTGTTCCTCGCGCTAGGCCTGCTGTATTTGCACGAGACCACAAACAATGAACGCACGAGACGCAGAGTCCGTTTCGCGCCACAAACACGCGTTCCAAATGCATACTGACATAGAACAGACATTATTTCGGTAAACAACTACAAATAAGATATATAACCATTTTAACCTCTATCTTAACGTATACACAAACGCGGCTCGATAGCTGCATGCTAGAGTTAGCAGACGCCCTAGTTCCTTAGAGAGCTGCATGTATGGAGCTCTCTTTAATCTTTATGTGCAACACGTAAGAGATATATTATTAAGCTAATCTATATGTTTAAAGTAAACCAACCTGATTAAATTCCTCTTCTACATCGGCGTAAATATCAATGTGATCAACACCGTCCGCCATTTTCTGTTTCCCTCCTCCTCCTCGGTCTTCGCGTGAAGAAGAGACGCCTATTCGTGAAGCCAGAAGCACGCGGAAAAAAACGAGACTGCCTGATGAGCGATACACAATTTCAAAATAAAGTTTGAGTTGCTCTTTTGCTGTTGAGATTCACTTTAAAGTCTCTGTATTTGTGGTTCTTAACTTCTTAGTGTATAAAATTTCAAAATTGACCAATTATATTCAATTTAAATGTTATTAACATGGTCCTCTGCTCTATCCCAGTCAAACCATTTGATAGCTATTATTGAAACTTTTCTTTTAACCAGGGGCGGATCTAGGAAAATATTTATGGGGTGGCAAGAGGGGGGCAGGAATTTTTGAGGGGTGGCAACATGGCAGACGTATATATACTGAATTTAATCACAGTTAACACAGTTTGATGAGAAATCGTATGTGTAACACACTACAAAAGGGCATTATTTGTATCTGTTTTGTGTGTGTGGGGGGGGGGTTGGGGGTTGAACTATACTAAAAGTTGAACTATACTCAGTTGAACTATACTCCACAGTGATGAATCCTAAAACAAGCTATAAGCTGCATACCGGTTTTTCCCATGGAAATCTGTGGTGAGTGCAGAGTGCACCTCTGTCCCTCTAGGGGGGTTCGGGGGCATGCTCCCCCGTAAGAAAATTTTGTGCTTTTTAATGTTAAATTCATCAATCTGGTGCACTTTGAGAGTTCAAAATAAAGAGCTCCAACCCATATTCAGTGTGCAAATTGAACAAAAAAAAAACTCAAAACTCTTTTTAGTTGTGATATAGTGTCTGTCTACATTACACTACTATATAATAATAGTTATAATATTAAATAAAATACCCTGTGAACATTCACACGTTTGCTTTATCATAGGCTAAAATTTATCTTCATAAATATTAAATAATATTTTCTTAATTCTGCGCATGTATTTTTACTTACTTACATCAATTGCTCGATCAATATTATTATCACATATTTTACATTTATATTTTTAACTGTACACAAACAACTTAATATAGCTAAGTTTGTGTATATTTTACACGTAGTAAAATACTGTAGGCTACTGCTTATAAACACCAGACAGATAATGATATATGAAAAAGATGTTCTTTACTCATCTCACTTGCACAAAATAAATGCAGTAATATAAAGCATAGAAACGCACAGGTGAAATACACTGAAAATGATATATGCATTTAAAAATTTGGTCGGGTTGAAAACTTATCTCTCTGGTAATGGAACTCGGTCGCTGTTGTCTCTTGCTCTCGCTGTCTCCCGCTCTCGCGGTCAGATCACCGGAAGTATTTGCCCACACAATAAAGTACGAACGTCAACGGTCGTCATATTATGCACGGAGCGAATTCACTGCAGTCGGACATTGGAGATTCGCGTTCGTAAATTGTCAAATTGGCCATAACTTTTAATTCGTTGCCGCCAACTGGGGTGGCAGCAGGGGTGGCAAGGCTTTCTTTTAGGGTGGCATTTGCCACCCTATGCCACCCCGGTAGATCCGCCCCTGCTTTTAACCATGATTTCATACCAGTGAGTTTACTTGATGAAATTATATTATAGTAAAAAAAAAAAAAAAAAAAAACAGTAATTCCGATTTTTTATCTCACAATTCAGATTTTAATTTTTTCTCAGAATTGCTGTTTATATCTCGCGATTTGGACTTCATAACTAGTTTACAGTTCTGGGGGAAAAAAGTCAGAATTTCGAGATATAAACTCGCAATTCTTGTTTTTCGCAATCCTGGTTTAAAAAGTCAAAATAGTGGGGTAAAAAGTCACGTAAGTCACTAGTAGACATTTAGGACTCTTAATTTGAAATTTTGCCTAAAAACGTCTGTTCTTGTCGTAGAGACGCAATCAAAAGAGCGCTACAAACACAGTGTCTTTCGTCATTGAAGAGCATTTATATTGTGCTTAATGGCATTTCAATACAGTAATTTAGTTAATTTCATAACTGTACCCATTTCATAGAAGCCAATACGAATAAACACTATCCTCTCTGTATACTATGTTTAAGAGGATGGCTGAATTTGGTCCAGATTCGGGGGGACGTGTAAAGGTAGGGAAAGCTATCATAAGGCTAATGCTGATGCCATTGGTGTTCATTTACAATAACAGGTGATTTATGTATTTACCATCATGACTTTATTCTCAGGGAGTCACTATCGTGAAACCCATCGTGTTTGGAAACGTTGCACGATATTTTGGCAAGAAAAGAGAAGACGATGGTCACACTCATCAGTGGACAGTTTATGTGAAGCCTTACAGAAATGAGGTTGACACTTACATCTTTTTGTAGGCATTTTAAGTGCTGTATATAAATGGTAAACTTCACTAACAAAGTTTTATTTTCTTTCCCCGTTGATATTCCCCCAGGATATGTCTGCTTATGTAAAAAAAATACAGTTCAAACTGCACGAAAGTTATGGGAATCCTTTAAGAGGTGTGCTATTCAGTTGATCTTGCTGCATAAAAGTAAAATATCAGTATCAAATTTCATGGCTTAATTAACACACATAACTGATCAAATACTTTTTATTTTATTTCAGTTGTTACGAAGCCTCCGTATGAGATTACAGAGACGGGATGGGGAGAGTTTGAGATCATCATAAAGATCTTCTTCATCGATCCAAATGAGAGACCGGTAAATGGCATTATATGACTTTTTCCCCTCTGTGTCTTGAGGATTGAGTAAAAAAATATTTTATTCAATTATTTAAATAAAATGTAAATAATTAAAAAATATATTTATTATTTTAAGCTGTATTTATTTGAATCAACTTTTATTTACTTATTTTAATAAATCAAATCAAATCTATTTATTTATTTAATTATTTATTTATTTTAATCAAACTATTTACTTTTTAATCTGTTAGTTAATCTTATTTTTATTTATTTATTTAGAAAAATTGGTTACACTTTATTTTAAGGTGTCCTTGTTACAGTGTAATTAGTAATAATTAACTACATGTACTTACTATATAATTTAAGTTAAGGGTTAGTTGCATGTAACTATGCATGATTGACTATAGTAACTACATGTAAAATACACTGTAAAATAAAGTGTTACCAAAATTTACACGGTTTTTATTTAAACATTTCTACTGCCCCCCCTGGACCCCCTGCATTACTGTACCTTCGTATTAAATGAATAGAAAAAAGCAAAGGTTTGATGTTGTGGTGTTTTTTCTTCAGGTCACCCTGTATCATCTGCTGAAGCTGTTCCAGTCAGACTCCAGCGCCATGCCGAAGAAGACTGTTGTGTCCGAGTTCTACGACGAGATGGTGCGAATTTGATCAGAGCAGCACAACATGACATTATAGTATTAATACAATCATAAAGCCTAAAACCTGTGTTTTTGCAGATATTTCAAGACCCGACAGCCATGATGCAGCAACTTCTGAACACCACCAGACAGCTGACGTTAGGTGCTTACAAACACGAGACCGAGTGTGAGTGCTTCACTTACCTTTACAGCTCCTATTGAACAGCCTGAACATACTGTACATTAAAATTAGACCGCAGTTCTAATCATGTGAACTAAACATTCAGTGTTCCATGTTGCAGTTGCAGAGCTGGAAATACGAACACCGAGAAAAAGTGGAAGCGGCAAAGAAGAAGACCAGCCTGGAGATCGTAGAGCTGAAGGAGCGACTGAAAGCCTCCAGAGAAAACATCAACTTCCTGAAGGGAGAGATACGCAGACTGGAGGAGGAGGACCAGATGAAAGATCACTGAGGATGTTACGCTCACCAGCCTTCAGCGCTGCAGGATTTGTTATGCTTTTGTGGGACTGATCAATTTAGTTTTCTGGTTCAAAGTTTGACAGTATATTTAGTAGTGAACAACTGTGGCAATACATGACCTTTAGACTTTTTTTGTATGAATAAAACTTTGTTTTTTTTACGACTCGGGCTTACCATCCAGTTTTGAGTATGATATAACAATACATTGTCATTTTTATTTTAATAGTGCTTTTTTAAAATGCACATTGTTTCAAGCAGCTTTACAGAACATCATCCCTCAAAGCCCATAATGAACAAGACCAAGGTGACTGGCAAGAAAAAAAAAAGCAAATTGTCTGCATCTGAAATTGGCATTCTTCTCTTCTATGTAGAAGGTGAAAAAGAGTGTGACAAAATATGTATGTCTGAATTCACAGTACTCATAAAAGAGTAGGCAAAAGTAAAGTACCCGGATGACCTACTACTTCAGCAGAGATTATGAAGTGCGCATATGATGGACACTTTACTATCCCATGAGTAGGGAATCTATATAGTAGGGAAGTATGTGTTTTTGGGTGCAGCCCATGAGATGTTTAAAAAGAGAAAAAAACTGCTGTTTTAAGTGTTTAAAATGTGTATACTTCCACTAGAGGCTGCTAAAGCACAACCATACAGCAATTGCCAACCACTTTTTATAACCACTTTTTATAGTATTCTGAGATTTGTTCATTGTAGTAATGATATTTAAGGGGAAAATATAAAGGACAAGACTTATATGTAGTATACTACACATTATATAACAATGATCTTATATTAAAAAGCAAAGATGCATGTTTTTTAAACAGATAGCCTATATAGACTATTTCAGGCTACGTTTACAAAGGTAAAACTATTTATTTGGCTTTAATGCTTTGAAAGGCTTGTCTAGGAATCCTCTTCCTTTATTCATAAGTTTTTCTTTATTTTCAGAAATGAGTGCCTCACTCAGACACACACACGACCCGGATGCAGTAGTAATGGGGCAGATCTCTCTCTCTCTCTCTCTCTCTCTCTCTCTCTCTCTCTCTCTCTCTCTCTCTCTCTCTCTCTCTCTCTCTCTCTCTCTCTCTCTCTCTCTCTCTCTCTCTCTCTCTCTCTCTCTCTCTCTCTCTCTCTCTCTCTCTCTCCTGATGAGAGCGAGAGCTGAGCGAGCTCACATTGAGTCTGCGCGACCGCCTTCACTTTCTGCTGCTGCTCAACTAAAATATCGCATTTATTTACATATAATTCACAGTGAAACCGGTTAGACTTTAAAATCAGTATCGGAATAACATTTTCAAGCGTTTTCCTTTTGTTTCCCAGCCGTATCGGGACTACAGGACATGGATAGATGGAAAAGTTTCGCTGTTTTTGGTGTCTGTGAGGGAGTTTGATTCGGGCGATGAGTCCCGTGAAGAGATTTTACACATTTGACTGGAAAACACTCAGTTATTACGCTTATCTACACAATTAACCACTTATTAAACTCAGCAGTGGAGATATGACTAGTAAGTACACATTTACCTTATTTTTTAGAAATCAAATCTGTTCTGCTGTGATTAGTTGTTAGCTGGCTACGTAATTAGCATAGTAGCTTCACAAACTATTATATAATACAAACCAGCCAAGACTGGGTTTTATGACATATTTTCTCCTGTTGGTTTGTTATTTTGGTGCAAAAAAAAAGAGTTTAAAACTTGTTTGACCGCTGATGTTTATAAAGTATAGCATCGGTGTGTTCAAACATTTTTGATGTAAGAGTGTGTGTGTGCAGTTAAACTGGAGTTTATCAAAACATTCTGATAAAAGCTTACAAATATGATGTGCTTGGTTCATATAACGTTAAGCACAATAAACATGAATAAGCTAGTAAAAGTTAAACTGGTGTGTGTATTTATCCTGATAAGTGATGATGAACTAATATTGTGTTTATATAAAAAAATCACACACAAAACAACTCATTGTAACTTACAAATGCATTTTAAGTGCATTTGATGGTGATTTAATGGCGAATAGTTTCAGGTCTGGTGGGTTGGGTTACCATCATACCTCACATACGTGGTTGTTTTATTAATAATTCATTATATTTTAAAGTTACATTCTGTGGGTTTTCAGATTTTTAAATGAACCTATATAAACACACAATTCACTAGTTTGACTTTCAGAGGGTAGTCAAGGGTATGATTATTAATTAATAAACCTGATAATAATCAGTAACACTGCTTATATATATGACTCCCTCCATTCACACTTACTGGTATTTGCATGCTTTTTCACATTTTAGCTCAAGCTATGCAACATTTCTGCTGTTTTTCTATGTTGTGTAATGTAAACAGCGCATTGAATACTTCTGTATACTGTTACTGTTAGTATGCTGTTCACCATGACCATATATGCTAAAAGACATACAGCTTGTATCTTAAACGCTCCATCAGCAGCATTGATCCTCAGAGCTCCTCAAGGGTCGTGTGTTTCCTAGAACCTCACTTGCAGTCTGGCAATGTGTTGTTTCTGGGAAAGCAGCGGTCAGCAGTGATGCAGCAGTTATGCCCTTCACTTTTTCTACGTGATGAAATGTTGAACCGATTCAGCAGCAGGACCCTATTGCACCGGAATCCGGAAATCACCCAGGTTGACATGCAGATGTCTGGTTTTCATCTGTCTGGTGGGTTATTTAGAGATAGATTTGGTCCATGCAAATATAGGAGGAGGTATTGCTTTGCTTCATAGT
This sequence comes from Rhinichthys klamathensis goyatoka, assembly GCF_029890125.1. Lineage (NCBI taxonomy): Eukaryota > Metazoa > Chordata > Actinopteri > Cypriniformes > Leuciscidae > Rhinichthys > Rhinichthys klamathensis. The sequence goes on from NW_026606579.1 coordinate 2,893,166, forward strand.
TAATAACTCCAGATGTTCCACTCCAAATCACCGGCCTGGTGATGGCATGAGTTGAATGGAGGACATATTAGTCCATTTTCTAATGGGTGCGGTGTATTCTAGGTCACCACACCTGGAGTCATGATTGCGCTTCAGTGAAGGACCTTTGGGTGTGACGGCCAAGAACATCTCCACCCATAGGATAAAGCTTTGGCAAAAGTCTCTAACGCCGCCTCGTGCTGCTGATAGATGTCAAAAAGCAGGACAGTGTAAAGACGTCAAATACACACGCTCCCTCAAATCTGTGTGTGTGCTGATGATGACTGTGTTTCTCCTGTTTGCCCAGTGACTCAGCAGCACTGCCTTTATGGTTTCCCGTTATTGCGTTTGACGTTTTCTCTGACGCACTTTTGCGTCATGTACTCTTAACAGCAAGGATGCTTTAAACGCATTAACTTTGTATTGATATTGGGTTAGGTGTCCATTCTCTTAAGCAAGTAGTTTTAAAGCACTACACAATAATGTTCACAAATCTCAGTGAGATTCAGCATTTAGTGTTGTGACTCTCTTGGCATGCCTACTAATCGTTTTCATGCTCGATTTATGGCAGAAAGATTTTTCTTCTCCGTAATGTGAAATGTTGATTTTGAGGCTGTGTTGAATTGCAGATAATGGAGCAAAAGTTCTGAAGGCCGTCCAGTTCTTTTCAGTGGCTCGGTGAAATGGCTTTGCTGCTCTTATGAAAACACTTGGAGCAGCTCAGCAGTTTTCTTTCATTCTTCTAGCATAATAACCATGTTAGAAGAATTGAGCTGAATCATCATCACAACACACGTTCAATGACGCAATGGATAACCAGAAATATTCAGTGTTTAGCCTTCAGTTTGATTAAAGTTTTTGCAGAGGTGTATAGTCCAGGGGTCAGAAAGTAAAAGTCCTGCAATATATGTCACTAATTAGTTCTATCTCCTGGTGGAAAAACTGCTAATTAACAAATCCCAGGTGATTGGATACAAAATACTTTCTGAACCTGGACTTTACACCTCTGAGTTTTTGTCTAGAGGAGCACATAAACATCTGAGCTCCTTTTAAAAGTGTTTTACTTGACACTAACAATTTGTTAATGCATTAATATAATGAGAATAACTACATACTGACTGTCTACAAATGTTTTAGACAACATTCACAGTCCCTATAAGGGACTTTATTTCTTCTGTGGAAAACAAAATAATATATTTTGAAACATTTGTGGGGTTTTTTTTGTCTGTAAATGAAAGTCAATGGGGTTCTCCTGTGTTGTTTGGACCCCACCATTCTTCAGCATTCAATACACCCATCGTTCAGATCAACTTTATGTATAAAGCACTTTATACAAGATTGTTTCAAAGCAGCTTCACAGTAATAAACAGGACCATAACAAAATCAATAATTCTGCTGTAAAACAGCTCTAAAAAAGACAACAGTGTCAACATTCAGCTCTAGTCAGTTCAGTGTTGATTCAGTTCAGTTCAAGAACAGTGTCATGTTGTAAAAATGCAACATGACATCATGACTTTGCGTAAACATACACGCCACTTTCAATTCAACTTTATCTATACGCATTTTGAGCTATCCGCGTGTATGTCCACGCTGAAATCTTTTGCGTGTATGTCTACGCCATTAAATGTCCGAGTGATTCCGCGTGTATGTCTACGCCGTTAAATGTCCGAGTGATTCCGCGTGTATGTCTACGCCGTTAAATGTCCGAGTGATTCCGCGTGTATGTCTACGCCGTTAAATGTCCGAGTGATTCCGCGTGTATGTCTACGCCGTTAAATGTCCGAGCAAAACGAAGCAAAATCTATATCTACATCTGTGGAGCGATATTTCTTTTCCTAGGATGGTAGGAGAAGACTCATAAATGGTATTAACCCCAGTGACGGGTAGGTTTAGGGACGGGGTTGGGGTAGGTCATATATTTATATATGCATAATACAGTAATATAACGTTAAGTCAAAGGCGTTGATAAACACGCTGAAAAGCGATTATGCGTGTTGATAGCACGCCAAAAATGGAAATACGAATTGGCGTGTCATACATACGCCATTTCATGAGATCAGTCTGAAAAATGTGTCAATCGTGATTTTTTTTTTTTGTTGTTGATTCAGCTATAAAGCAGATCTACAGAAAACAAGTGTTGTTGACGTTTTCTGCAGGAAAAAAAAGTCATACAGTTTTGGAGAGTAATTTTTTTGTGTGTGTGTGCGAGACCACAGAGTGTGAGTTTTAAAGCAGCACTAAGTAGGAATTCCGTTTTTGTCAAACAGCGACCCCTAGAGTCGCTGTGGAGTACTTGTACTGTCGTGAATAGCACTCACGCAGAGATGGCTCGCACTCACGGCCGGATCCCCTCCCCCTGTACACCGGTACCTGTTCAGTAGGATGGACGCTGTAACGAGTGGAAATAAGGTATGGCCCCTTTAAGAGCTGCGCGCGCCCAACACCACATGTATACGCGACGGGTTATTTCTGTTTGATGCTCATTTTATCAGAATTTTATCAGATCTGTTTTTTGCCGTAAAGCAATTCATTACCTCGCGAGACCTGATATCACACGATACTACGGCCCGCCGGCCCAAAGTTGCAAGGGTGGTTTTGCGGCTCACAGGCACCAGGGGGGTCCGAGACGACCACCATTCAACACGAAATCAGTCATATAAACATTACAATGACTCCAAAGCTGTTCGGTTAAGGTAAAAAAAGTTACTTAGTTCACCTTTAAAGGCTCCGATATACCTCAAGCGTAATTGAAGAACGAACTGAACAAAATGTGGCCAAAACGGAGTTCGTTTCAGGAATTCGAAACTTCTTGCCAAAGCGAACTTTCCGGAAAAGTTTGCTCTGGCTGGTAAACAGCTACCATTGGTCTGTGGCGATGACGTAATAGGAAGTTGTGGCTCTGAGGCTCCGCCTTCATTGACGTAGAAATCTCCAGTTCATTTCTTCTGTTCAGTCCGTCGAGGTCAGACGACCGCGAGTAAAAACATGAATACACTGACTTGAGAGCTGCTTTATAGTAGAAACTGAAGTTGTAATTTCAATTGAAAGAGACACTGACACTGGTTTTTCATGTTTGATACTGTAAAATAATATACAATCTATTGTATAAAATATTAGGCCTATATAAATAAACGTGAAGTGACTTTACTGGAGTGCCAGCCGAATTGCAGAGCTCGTGCAAACATCCACATCGCTGTGATCAGATGCTCTCTTAATAGTTTTCTCACCACTGTCTATTTTCTTGTAGCCTGGTTAAAACCAGACCATTCTCAGTTGTAACTGAGTTATGGTCTGGCAAAGCGTCATAGACAAATCATTTCCAGAGGGGCGTCACCAACGGACGTCGCGGATAGACCTAAACCCAATCAGAGCGATGAAGGAGATGACGTATGCAGAGCGGTGGAGAAACATCTCCGAGTGTTGTTCTTTGCTCGGTTTTTAACAAAAAGGAAACGTTCAAATGGCTTAAAACAGACGCGATAGCTGATTCGAACGAGTGATGTTCGACGGCAGCATCCATCTTTGTAATGTAGGCTACAAAATCATGTTCAAAATCCCAGCGCTGTCGTCATCGTGTAAAGCCCGCCCCAACGTTTCTGATTGGTGCCTCGATTTCGGCGGATTGGAAATGAGCTTGAATGAGATCTTTGCCAGACTAACTTTCAGAGCAAATCTAAATTTGCCGGAAGTTGTCTGGGTTTTCCCAGGCTAATTTTCTTGTGTTATTGAAAGGAAAGCGTGCAGCACATATTAACATATTTTCCAAACGGTGCTCTCTATGTCGGTTCTTTAACAGTAGGCCTATACCTCTGCTCACATATTTTCTTTTTACCCCAAAGCGAAGAACGAAAAAAGCGTTCACCGCGAGTGTAACAGAGCCTTAAGACTTGCTCCGGACTCTTGAGACTTTACTGGCCCCGGGTCAGCGGACGGCCTCTGTGTCCTCAGTAACTGAACTGACCTGTGCTTGATTTCTGTATTTCAGTATTCAGATGGACTTTCTTTATCTTTCTCTCACTCCCTCCCCCTTCTCTTGTCCTCTCTTGAGAAGGATCATGCAGCGAGGTCGGCCGCTCTCTTTCTGATCTTGCGCCTCCCACACGAGCTTAAGCTTGTTTGCTATGTGAAGAGCTAATAGCCACTATTTCATAGTTTCACTGGAGGCTCCTCGTTCTCATCCTTTATTGGAGACCCGAGTTAGATTTATTTACTCCATTTACAGGATGAATCTCGCAAAAGCTTTCAAGATCATGCCTAGTTAGGCCTGTCACAATTATCAATTAATCATCTGATCTGATTATTCATTCTAATCGCTATTATTTGTGATAACCGCATTCATTGTGCAGTTTAAATTTTAATCATGTTTTGCCAGTTACAGTACATTATATTATAAAGTCATTATACAAATATTATGAATTTTCACAGCCTTAAAGTCAACCATATGGGCCTATTTTGATTATAAATATTAAAAACTATTCCAAGTAAAAAATAACATATAAGCTTACACTGTAAGTGATATGAACAATTAATCGCAATTATTTGTAACCATGACACGCCCAGGTCATATTTCAATAATATTTCATGTAATAATATTTTGCATGAAGACTTTTTTTTTTTTGCATTGTGACATACATTTTTATTTGAGTATTCTCATATTAATATTAATTTGTGAATCGCAGTGAAATAAAATAACCAATTAAAAGTTGGTCATTACTTTCTTCAAATCATGCAGAATCTAAGTTTTAATTCATTATATGAATTTGGGGGTGAATGAATAAAGTACTGGCCTTAAAATAGGTTACTTTTTATGCACAATACATTTTTAAAAATTTAGATTTGGGGTGCATTGTGACCTGGATATGTTTTTGTGAGATTAATCTTACAATTAAGGAGAGAGGAAGTGTTAAACAAGTTTAAAAATAAAAAATCAGGATAAAGAATATACAGTAAAGCATGCACCAATTTTAATACTCAGATATTGCAAGACAAATATATAATTTCTGCCTTGTAGTAAATGTTTCTTTCAAACAAACCAGAGTTGGTATGAGTTAAAAAATAATCTCCTATTTTTCCTCCCCCGCTCTGACACGGTGTCTCTCGTCCTCTGTGTTTCTGGTGGGAGGTAAAGTAAACTCTGGCGCTCGTTCGAAGTGTGCGAGTCGCTCAGCGTTCACCAGCTGGCCATACTGGGAGCACTGGGTTACCAGGGTGACTTAGCCATACGAGGAAGAACTCACTCACTCTCTCGTATGCCAGGAGAGCACAGTATTAGTGTACGCACTCACTGGAGAGCTCTCTACCTCCCACCCGTCCCACACACTCATGCAGCTGCTCTTACACATATGGCTGATCATACAGCATAACTTTAGCTCTGTAATTAGCCTGTTTAGTCAATACTCATTAAAGCTTGTCATTTCTGCATCACTGTTCATAATGCTAATAGTCCTCTGGAGGACTGTGACCTCGGGGAACCCAAAAATCAATCATGCTATTGCTTACTAGGGAATTGCGACATCTGTATCTTGTCTCAGGATAGAAATGTCTAGTCTCCTTCTAAATGTTGCAGATCTGATCCTTTTTTTTAACTGGAAAAAGTCTGGTTTTTAGTCCGATTTAGTATGGGTTTATTTTATTTTTATGTTGCATACATGCTTTTTTTTAAGGGATGATGGCTTGTCATCCTGTATGTCCATGATCTGTCTAACTGAATGACTTCTACCAAGTGAGAGATGAATTTACACCAAAATAGAGTAGGTTTTGATCAGACAAACTATTTTTAACATGATTTTGTTTAAAAAATGTATCGATATAATCAAGTAAACCTGTTTGCTTCAGTCCAGTAAATGTTCATCTTGAAATAATACTAACAATATAAAAGTTAACCTTACGTTTACTTTATAAAAGTCTCTAACTCTATCAAAGATGGTGGATGTTTTTGCAATTATACTAAAAGGCGTTTTACTTGATAAAGTTAAATATCAATTAGGTTGTATGCAACAGGTTTTGATCATTTAGAGGCCTTCGAAATGTGCACATCAAATATAATACAGTAGGGTTAAAGGCCTGGTATTTATTTAGCTATTCTCAATGAACAATTGAATGTTTGCTAAAACCCATGGATTTCCTCCTCTTTTCTAAAAGCCTATCATGAGTCTCTGATCAATGGATCTGATTTATCCTCCTGTTTTTGGATTGAGAGCTAAAGCTCTTTTCGCCCCAGTCAGCATCATCTGATGCCTGTCTGGACGGTTTTGCTGTCAGAGCCATTAAAGTTGAAATAAATCTTTGTCCTAATGAGTGGGTGTGCCCGTGGCGCTTATTCATTGCCAGTTGGAGACGAGCTGTCTGTCATATCTATAGCCCTCCCCTGGGAATAGACGCTTTAAAGCAAGCATGCATTTCTGTATCCTATTTTTCCAAACCAGAAAGCCCAAGAAACCCAATGTTAAATGGTGTTTACATTCCAGCGTGAAGGGAAGGAGTGTATCTTTATTTCAGAGTTGGGACTCACTCTGGAGAACGTAGCTTTGTGTAAGGAGTTACTGGAGGGTCGCTGCATGGAGACGTGTTTTTTCCCAGGCTTGGAATGCCGTGTTCAAAGGTGTGGGGTTAGTTCATGCTAATCCCCCACTCATGACTTTCCACCATCATTCTCATAGTGCATGTACAGTGCACATCCCTGTACCATGCTAATGCATCCCTGTGGCAACTGTACAGTGTGGCGCTAGAAACACCAAGGTTTCACAGGTTCGATTTCCAGGGAATGCATGACTTGATAAAATGTATACCTTGAATGCAATGCAAGTTGCTTTGGATTAAAGCATCTGCCAAATGCATGAATGTAAATGTAATTCAGACCCAGAGCGTTTAAATTATAGGCTTGCACAATTTAGAGAGTATTTTTCTCTCTCGATGTTAAAGGGATACTCCACTTTTTTTGGAAATAGGCTCATTTTACAACTCCCCCAGAGTTAAACTGTTGAGTTTTACCGTTTTTGAATCCATTCAGCCGATCTCCGGTTCTGGCGGTACCACTTTTAGCATAGCTTAGCATACATCATTGAAGTGGACAAGACCATTAGCATTTCTAAAAAAAAAATGACCAAAGAGTTTTGATATTTTTCCTATTTAAAACTTGACTCTTCTGTAGTTAAATCGTGCACTAAGACCGACGGAAAATGAGAAGTTGCGATTTTCTAGGCTGATATGGCTAGGAACTATACTCTCATTCCTGCGTAATAATCAAGAAACTTTACTGCCGTACCATGAGTGCAGCAGGCGTAATGATATGACGCAGCGCCTGAAAATAGTTCCGTTGTGTTGACGGAAGGTAGCCTATTTTCAGGCGCTGCGTCATATCATTACGCCTGCTGCACTCATGGTACGGCAGTGACGTTTCTTGATTATTACGCAGGAATGAGAGTATAGTTCCTAGCCATATCAGCCTAGAAAATCGCAACTTCTCATTTTCCGTCGGTCTTAGTGCACGATGTAACTACAGAAGAGTCAAGTTTTAAATAGGAAAAATATCATAACTCTTTGGTCTTTTTTTTTTGAGAAATGCTAATGGTCTTGTCAACTCCAATGATGTATGCTAAGCTATGCTAAAAGTGGTACCGCCAGAACCGGAGATCGGCTGAATGGATTCAAAAACGGTAAAAACTCAACAGTTTAACTCTGGGGGAGTTGTAAAATGAGCCTATTTCCAAAAAAAGTGGAGTATCCCTTTAAGATGCTTTTTTTTTTTTTTTTATCTCCAAATTAGTTGTGCTTGGTTAGGGCTGATGCAGTTAACTAAAACTACAACTAATAAAAACATTTCTGTTCATTAAAATAAAGCCAAAATAAAATATAAATATTAGTTGAAAAACTTGCCCTGGCAAAAATATTAAATGAGTTTAAGTTAAAGCACTAAAATTATTAACTGGAAATAAAACTTGTACTGAAATAAGAATTAAAAAATATATATTTTTTAAAACAAAAATGACAAAATTACTACAAATTAAACAAAGATTAACGAAAACTAAAGATATAAAAAAGCTAACTCAAAATATTAATAAAACTAAAATACTATGACTGATTATAATAACAATTATTATGAAAAAATACAAATATTAACCTAATAGTTCACTTTTAAATGAAAATATTGTGTATTTAATAAAATAATCTTTTTATTTTACAGTACAACTGTAAAATTTCAATACTAATTTATCCTTTTTTTTATCATTTGCTAATATACTAATACTAATGTCTTAATTTCTTCATATTCAAAATGTTGAACAATTGAGATTTTACTTTGGAGATAAAACGCAGAGAGCCCTTTCAAATCTTTCCTGTTGTTGCAACAGCCGGTTTATAAGTGCTTCTCATTTAAAGGTAGGAAAGTTTGTGTGAAGCAGCATTTAATGCGAACATTCAGTGCATATACTAATTTAATAAAATTGCAGCCTTGGCCATTTACCTTTTTTTTCTTGCAGTTTAAATGTTCTCAAAACATGCTAAAAAAAACATTTAGCAACTAAAGCCTATATAGCAACGCCCTGGCAACCATTTACTTGGTCAAAAGACCTATTGAATAGCAAGTATTACAAGCACTTAAAACCGATAGAAAACATCTTTTCTCAGCAGGATAGCTGTTTATAGCCTCAAATGTTTCTTCTGTCCCCCTTTTATTTATTCAGCAGATATAAATAGATGCAGTCACACTGGAATTTGCGAAGCTGTCTGTGTCATGGCATGGCACACACAATAATGCTGTATTGTGGCGCTACAGTTCAGTTACCTGTCAGGGTTGTACGTTTCAATTTATGTGATAGACCGCAAGTAACAAGCAAATTGGCAAGATGTTGAACCAAATTGCATGTGATGGCTTCAAATGGCTGTTAATAAGAGCTCTAAAGTGCTAGTTAAGAGCGTCTCCTGACTCATTCTTTCCAGCGCGCTGTTTATACTATTAGAATTCTTTACGAATGCAGAATAACACTTCAGTGCTCCAGTGACCCCACACCGTTCCCAGAATGCAAATCCAGTGAGTCACAGATTGGCCGCCGTATGACAAGCCTCTGCAGAACCAGCAGAGGAGGAGTGGGTGAGCCGAAGATGAAGAGAGAGAGATAGAGAGGCATTTTTGTGTATGAAAAAATCTACCTCTGTATCCACACCCTGTGCCCCGTGGAATGCGAACATTGTGCGGGGGAGAGACACAGTGGCTTCAGTCATCGCATGGTTTGTAACACACACACACACACAGCCCACGAGTGCGTGTTTGAGGACGATGAAGTCAGAGGAGTGCAATCTTTACCCGCAGCGGTTCCCCTGTGTTTTCAGTGAAAGTGTTTGACTTGTCGTCCATCTTTCCCTGGAGGTCTCAGTATGCGTGCCTCATCATGACCCCTCGCCTCTCACACTAAACGGGTCTGTTTTTCTTGCTCTCTCTTACAAATACTAACAATTAGGCCTGCATAATTAGGGGGAATCGAATTGCGATTTTAAAATGGGATTTTAAAAAGAAAAGGAAAAAAAACCTCCAGGTTTGCTGTGTTTGTTTGTAGAGCTGCACAATTTCACAAAAAAGTGTTAATTATGAATATTACTATAATAATAAATAATTATTATTACGAAGTAAAATTATTCATATAAAAATACAAAATAATAAATATGAATATCATTTCACTGTAAAAAATTTATGTAATATTTAATAAACTGTAAAATTACAATATTAATATATTATTTTTTACTAATATACTCCTACTAATTACTAAAAAAAAATATATATATATTAAATAAGAAATATTAATATCGTAATATGTGATGTGATTTAAATTTAAAAAGCTTCATGAATGAGTTGAATACAAACTGAATATGAATATAAAATACTAATATTATAATAATAAATAATATAATAATTAGTCAAAGATGGAGAGAGATATTATTAAAAATCCTAGTTATAATAATGATATTTATTATAATGATTACTAAATAAAATATTAACTGTAAAATAAGTAGTTAAAAAAATTAAATAATGATACACCTGTAAAACTACAACAATACCAGTTTGGGCTTTCTTAATTTCTTCCTTTTCAAACATGAAATCAATGAGCTTTTGTTTTGGTGGAAATCCACATGGATCCTTAAAGCTTCAGTTTTGTTGACAACAGCCGGTTTATAAGCGTTTCTCACTACAAGTTTAGGAATATGGTTGTCGTCGCATGTTTCGTTCCCAAATGCATGTTATAAGCGACTCAAACTCAGGACAGATGCAGAGACGAGTGGAGCAACATTTACTGTGAACTGAGAAAATAAATTCACCAGATCATGAGCTGCTCGCGTGCAAAAGGAAAGTGCCGCTCTTCACTCTGAAACACGCAGCGCATATATTTATTTAATTAAATCACGGCCTTTGCGTTTTGAAAATCGCACTAAGCCATAACTCGTTTTTGGTTTTATTTCAATTACAAATAATTGATTCAGGCTTTTAGTATATGATCAATAAGCATTCTCACTGAAACCAAATGGTTTATGATTTGACATTCAATTTGTTAACGATCATGAAATTTTGCATAATATGTTTGACAGAATATTTCTAGCATCACACCATAAGAAATCTTGCTTAAGTTGAGTTGTAAGCTTAAATTGAATGCAATGAATGATCAACTCAACATTCTCCAGCTTTCTTTTGCATGATCCTCGTTGGTTGCACGCAGCAACAAACACACATCTGCAAGCAACCAATTTGATCAGAAATACGCACCAGTCTTAGGCTAATTAGATTCGTCCAGGTAGAGCCGTGATAATGACCTCTTCAGTTTGAGTCATGTGACCTTTGTGAGTTGAGATTGGTGCTGTAATATGACTCAGTGTGAGGCTGACTCATGCTCGTGGTTTAGCAGGGTATTGCAGGCTAGTCATGACCTCCCTCATTATGTGGGGTGATAATTGCCCAAACATGCAGTAGGAATGAGTGAATCTCGACGTGCCGCTGCTAATCTGTCTCGTACGGAGAGCCAGAGATGGTGTGCGCTCTGGTGAGTTTGTCGTAGGCGTTTGGACTTGAAATTTACAGTGAAATTGCAGTGGGTGTCATGATGATCCTTAATGCTCATTCTAATGTTGTGCAAGTTGTGCAAACATGCCTAATCACTGAATGTTTCGAGTCTTTTGGTTTGAACCCACAAGCGAATGAGATTTGACACTGTGAGCGTTTGCATTAGTTGTTCTGGTTGATGGATGTTAAACTGATGGAATGTGAGCAGTACCTGTGTGCTGTGGTCACATGACCTCCACATACCTGGGCAGGTGGGACACATTCGGGCCGGTGCCAGGTTTTGCCTCCACGCTACGCCCTACATACTTCACTCATTAAATATAGAAGAAAAACTGAGCGCTGCAGTGCTGAATGTTAATTTTGCATAAAGGAGGTGTGACGTATAACAAGGTGTGCAGACTCTGAAGACTGACTTTTGTAGCCTGAGCGAGTAGGAGTGTGTAAGAGTTTGTATTTAGTGTGTGTGCGGCGTACTAAAACCATTTTACCGTGTATGATGAGTGATAATGTGAGTGAAAGAGCGGTTTGCTTCCTGCAGGAAGATGAACTGTAAACTAGAGCAGAGCTTAACTGGAGGTCGTGAATTATTTACGTTTCATCCTCAAGAGTGGCGATAATGAAATGAGCTTTAGGTCATGCTGCAAATTCTTATTTAAAATCATCTGTTGCCTTTTTTGTTAAAGTTTGAGCCACGACATTAACTTTGCTATGAATGCTTGTAGTTTTGGGGCAATTTTTCATCATTGATCATCTTTTTGACGGATTGCTTTTGCTTCTCTTTTGGAAGTTGATTTAAATAAAGCATCTGCTAAATGTGTAAAGTTTTTCAGGCCCTGTTTACACCTGGTGTTAAGAAATGTTTTCATCAATCCGATCACAAGTGGATGAAACAAAATACGTAAACAGGGTCTAAAACGTTTTCAGCTTGTCCACTTTCAGAGGTAGACATAAACATATTGGACCGGATTGCTTTCATAGTGTAGAGACGCTCATGTGTTCGAACAGCAGCAAAAGACAGTCTACTCTCCGCCTACTGACCTAATACTTAAACATTATGTGAGCGCTGAAGACCCAAGTTTGGTTTGAAGATGAGAAACGTACCAAGCACAAACGTCTCATTCATAAATTGCGCGCGCTTGTTTCGTCCATTAGATCGAAAGATCTGTAAAAGCCGATACAATTACCCCCCCCCCCCCCCCCCCCCCCCCAGAAGTGGATGAAAGTGGACAAAAGAGATGGATTAAAACACCAGGGGCCTCATTTATAAACGTTGCGTACGCACAAAAGAAGCCGTACGCCGCTCTCTACGCAATAATTGGTATTTATAAAAAGCAAACTTGACGGTAAAATGTGCGGTCCTGCACGCAAGCTCTGACCCAGGCGTACGCACAAAAACGGGTGAAATGAGAAATGGCGACACCGTCGGCAGATAGAAGAAACACGTGAAAGTGTGTGAAACTGTAGACCGTTGTGTAAAATAAATGGCAATACTGCCTCTCATAAATAACACGAAGACGTCACAAAGCAAGTATTACAATTAACAGCCAACACGAACACCCGTTTGATCGATCTGCAACAGAAATGCAAATTAACACATATTTGCAAAAAAGAAAAGTGAAATATGTTCTGCAATAATATTGGCATGTTATACAATTCATCCTCATAAATAAGATGGTAAACAACAGAACGAAATAATGTACAAAACTGATATTCTCGCCAATGTGTCCGTCTGGCGGAGCAGATATAGCTAGATATAGCTAGATAGTCAGTCAGATAGATAGATAATTAGGGAGAGATAGATAGATAAATAGATGTATTATTTGTCCACTGGGGAAAGTTGTTTTCATAGTAAAAATGTCTTTATCAGCTACGGAATCATGGTATTCATGCAGGTATTTCATGCATATGCCTTTAGTCTGTTTTATTTTTGATAAAATAACGTATGACGTATGTGTCTCAACCATTCAGAAAGCTGCAAGAAATTACATTTGCGCTGAACTATTTCCCATTTCCAAGTAGATTATAACCGACATCTGTAGCTTGTCATTTCTTTTTTATTTCGGCCACAGTCCGTCTGCAACCTTTTGCCACTCAAGTGCCTTTTTGGCATTATTAGGCTAATGCCCACACTGTGCCCTCCAAACAACATTTTTCTCCTCTTTTCCACCTCGCCAACGATAACTTCTACTTCACATTGAATGAAGTTACGTTTTTTTGATTTCCTCTCTATGTTTGCCATGATTTCGCAATCGATGAATATTAACTTGTGGGCGTTTCACGGACTATTTATGGGCAACTATGGGCGTGACATGAAGCCGCAAAAGCTGCGCTACATTTAGAATTGATTGTGATTTATTAAGGGAAAAATGCGTAGGATGTGCGTGCGCACGGTTTTATAAATGAGGCCCCAGGTGTAAATGGGACTGTCTCCCTCGTCTACTTGTGATCCCATCGACCAAAACGCATCTTAATTCCAGGTGTAAACAGGGCCTTTTTTAAAGATGCCGTTGCATTAGTCCAGCAGTTTTTAAACGCAAAGACACGTCTTGGTAAAAGCCTTCCAAGAAATGGATCTGATGAACCCCTGAACCTGAAACTAGCCTAATTATACAGTTGAGTTTCGCACATCATCCATATATCACTCATTATGTAGCTGGAGTGCATGACCTCTTAATGACCCCTGAAACAGACTCAAATGATGTAAGTCGCAATGTTATTGATCACAGAAAGAGAAATCGGGCACAACAAAAGCAGCAAGATCGAGTGCACAACACAAAAAAACATCCTTTCGTTTAAACCGGTGAAAATGGTATTGAAATCAAACAGCTGTTATGATCTGGGAAGTATTTCTCGATGTTCATGTAAATGAAGTGTGTGCATGAATTATAAATGTGCAGGGCGGCCGGGGGACTCGAGTCAAAATCCGGTCTTTGCTTACGCTTGTTTTAAATCCTCAACACTAGAAAAAAAAACTGGATTTGCTTTGAAACAATTTTCACTCAGGAATTGCTAGTTAATTTCACAATGACAAAGAAACGGTAAACTTTTGAAGTAGAAAGACTGAAATGGTATTTTCTTGTTATTTACTACATCAAAAAAAGAAAAAAGTTTAGTTTATCCTGAACTTAGTATCTTATGTGTACATCTCTGATCTTTATATATACTCATCTCTGACGACTCGGTAGGGCTTAATTATGCCAGAGACGGGAAAGAATGGCTCTGTGCTTCATTCACCGAAAATTACAGTATATGCATGATGACAAAATGTGTTCCTAAGTGTGTTTTGTGTGTTCTTGCCTCCACAGGAAGCTGATCTCTCCCTCACACACACACGCACACGTGCTGGAAGTGCGATGTTGAGCTGTGAAGCTGGATGTAGGTGAGCATTGGAGCGCTCTCTGCTGGACGATCACAGTTAACACACATCTACAGAAATGGGACAGATGGATGTTTTGGCTTTACCATCCTCTAAATAAACAACAGCATAGCAAACACAACATGTGTGATCTCCCTGTACTTTTCCATCTCAACTGTTTCTCTCCGCACATCGTTTCTTTTGCACAGGGGGCCAATGGTGTGTTAAAGGCGCCATGGGGAGCTGTTGTAGCTGTCCCGATAAAGAGATCATCCCTGACAACCATCACAACAAATTCAAAGTGAGCAACGAAACGGTCTGAAGGTGTCTGTCTGTCACACATGTACTGCGGTGAACAGATGCCATGCGTTACAGAGAGTAAAGTTCTCATTTTTATTAATATACCAAATCATGAAATGCTCTAATAAGAAAATAAATCAGCTTTTGTGTTCTCAGAGGATCAGAAACTGTTCTTACTTTACCCAAGATGCCTCTGTGTGTGTCTATGGAAGAACGTGTGTTTACTGAGGCTAGATTCTTACTATGCCACATACATTTACTACCAGGCAGAAGTTCGGACGCAGTTTAGACTCATCATTCTAAAATATGAAGTAGGAAAATTAAAAGTAATCCCAAAACTGTGAAATAACAGTGTTATATGCGAATTATGTAGTGACCCAAAAAAAGCTAAAGTTGTATTTTTATTTGATTTATTTTAACACTGTGCAGATGCTGAAAGTGGTGTGTGTGTGTGTGTTTGTAGGTGATAAACGTGGATGATGATGGTAATGAGCTGGGCTCGGGCGTGATGGAGTTAACGGAGGAAGAGCTCATTCTGCACACGCGCAAACGAGACGCCGTTAAGTGGCCCTACCTCTGCCTGCGTCGATATGGCTATGACTCCAACCTCTTCTCCTTTGAGAGCGGCCGGCGCTGCCAAACCGGTCAAGGTGAGGCTCACGAGCCTACTTAGTCTCTCTCCATCACATCTGCTTTTACTGTATGACTGATATTTGTTGCTTTGTGTCATTCACATTCATTCTTCACTCCTCTTCAGGGATATTCGCGTTCAAGTGTACACGGGCCGAGGAGATCTTTAACATGCTGCAGGACATCATGCACAACAACAGCATCAGTGTTGTGGAGGAACCAGTGCTGGAGCCTGAGCTTCCAGTGACGCCACACACTCCCACCAGTAAGAACAGACACACTTCCAGTTTTCACATTCATATTGGACTCTCTTACTAACTCTTCAATCACTCTCTCTACAGCTCCTGGTTACTCTGTCCCAACAGTAGCCAATGGAATCGGCCGTTACCCGTCATTTGGCGACGCGTCCTCGCGCCCTTCGAGTCGCCATCCTTCAGTGGGCAGCACTAGGTTACCATCAGTAGGGGAGGAATCAACACACCCACTGCTGCTCAATGATGAAACGGTACAGACGCACTTCACTTAAAAACACAGGCTAACACTTTACACAGGGTTCCCGCGGAGTCTTAAAAAGTCTAAAAAAGACTTAAATTCAGAAAGTGAAATTTAAGGCCTCAAAAAGTCTAAAAAACACAAGTTTAGGTCTTAAATTTAATTTACCCAAGTCTTAAAATTCTTACCTTCGTTAATTTTGTTAATTGTGGTCAAGCGTTGTCCGCCGAAAATAAAATGTTGGTTGTTTTGTTTTCTAGTAGGCTACGTGATGATGATAATCCCATGTGATAATCCCATTGCGTGATCACTGCAGGTATAACTCCTGTAAAGTAGGTGGCGGTATGTAACCCGCGCCGCCAATAAAGTGAAGGAAGTTGGTTCACTAGCTACCTGCCCGCCGAATTCGTGCAAGTTGCAACGTTAAGTCGGGGCTGTCGTCGAGCGCGTAGTTTTCAAATATCATGGGGACGGGAAGTGTGTGTTTAACATGACTTGGCTCGATAAGGGTGAGTTTTGCAGCTGGTTACAAGCTGTCCCTAGCAATAGATATGAAGCTCGCTGCAAAATATGCAAGAAGATAATACAGCTAGGGACATTGGGTGTGAAGGCGCTCGAGCATTGCGAAAACGTTTACGTGCGGACCGAACAAGATCGCTTATATAGCAAGATTTGGTATAGCGGACTTCATCAAGAGAGATCTAATTAACACCATGAGCGGACCGTATGTCTTGATGTTCGTTGTTTACTCATTAAACTGCAAGAAAGAGATGATAATTTGGTGGATGATTTAAAAATATTCGTTAATCATCTGTAAATTGTGTAGTCATTTGAATGTAATCATAACGGTCGCCTGAGGGCGCTCAACGACCACGTCATCCGTAAGCGTGAGTTTCTAACAAAAAACAACAGTTTACTAAAAAGAATAAATACATTAAATAATTTACCATTGTTAATTTGTGTTTATTTTTGTTTGTTGTTTTTGTATTTAACCCTTTTACTCGTAAATTTAAAATATTCGAACTGATCCCCCAGCGTGAGTTTTTCTAGGCGACCGTTATTTAGAACCTGTCACTTTAATGTTTCCATGGTGACGCGTCATTGCTTGTCACGTGACACAGCGCAACCACAACAGTGCTGAATGAATGATGATCTGCTTTGATGTAATTTTCCCTTTTCTATTCAAAATATTCACAAATGTATTAGCTATAACATGAAACACTGATATTCCGATTGTCAAATATGTGCAAGTGGATGTGTTTTGTTGTTTAAACACCTTCATAACGATCGCGTTAGTTGATCGTTATGAAGGTGTCAGCACAAATCAGCTGTTTGTGCGATGGGCGGCGCCATGTTAGTTTACAACACGTCAATTCCTCAACTTCTCATGAAATACATGAAAGTGGCCGGAGAACTGGGAGAAGAATAGTTTAAAATGTAAAGCTACTTACACAATGTGTATCTGATATGAATAAAACGTGTCGTCTTATTAGAATGGAAAGGATTATTATTGCCGCTTCCATAGACATCAGTCAGTGTGTGTATTTTACAAACTTAAAATATGTTTAAGAATTTCTGGGATCATTCTAATGTTTCTATTTATGTGTCGTGTTGGTCTTAAACTTCACACATAATGGTCTTAAAAGGTCTTAAAAAGGTCTTAAATGTAACAAACTGAAACCTGCAAGAACCCTGTTTACATTAAGGTTTCATTTGTTGCCCGAGTATCAATTCAGCATATTAGAATGATTTCTAAAGAATCATGTGACACTGAAGACTGGAGTAATGGCTGATGAAAATTTAGCTTTGATCACAGGAATAAATTATATTTTAAAGTATATTAAAAATAGAAAAAAATATATTTTAAATTGTAATAATATTTTTTATTAGTGGTTTTCAGATTTTTTTATCAAATAAATGCAGTTTGATAAGCATAAGAGACTTTAAAAACATTAAAAAAATAGTAATGTTTCCAAACTTTTGACCGGTACTGAATGTTTTGAATGAAAAATGTCATGACATGTTATTAAAGCAGGTTTTGTGCGTACAAGCACTCCTCGCATTTTTATAAGAAAATGTAAAACTCTTAATTCATATTTTTCTTCTGATGAATGTACTGTCTGTGCAGGTGCACACTTACGTCAACACGACGGGTCTACAAGAGGAGCGGCGCTGTCGTAGCAGTGGCCACGCCCCTCTGGAGCTCCGGACGTCCAATCCCGAGAGCGCACTCCCAACGCCGGCCAATGAGACTGAGCCGCACGTGGTTTTGGACTCAGAGGGTGTAAAGTTTGTTTTAGGCCCTACGCCTGTCCAGAGACAGATGCTGCTCAAGGAGAGCCCGCAAGATCTCAGCGAGCAGGACGCAGGAGTGCCCGGCTCTAGTACAGATAACGCCACTTCTCCTGCAAAGACAGTGAATGGCTGCACAGGCCTTGCGACAGACTGTGACACCGGGTACGATAGTGATGAGCGCAAAGAGACGCCGCACGAGCAGCAAAACGGTGTGGTCGGGTCCGGAGCGAGACGAAACAGACCTCCTGTACCGCTTCCCGACGCCCACAACGCCAACAACTCAGCCCAACGGCGGACTGCGCTGCTCAACTACGAGAACCTGCCGGCGCTGCCGCCCGTGTGGGAAACACGCAAACCCAACAGCGAGGCGGAGGACGAGGACGATCTCAAGTCGCCCTCTCTGAACGGCTTCCATCCCCTCGATCCCCAGCACAACTACGTCAACACGGAGAACGTCACGGTGCCGCTCAGCGCACACAAACTCTCCAGCACTCAGCCCACCGTATTCAGCTTTGACCTCCGGAGGCTCGGGGTGGGCGACCCGCTCCGGCAGCTCAACTACATTGAGGTGGAAATGGACAAAGTGTCGGACTCCAGTGGACCTCACACCCCCAAAACACCCACCACACCCTTACCACCCACCCCCACGCGCCGGACTGAGCTGTACGCCGTCATCGACATAGAGCGCACGGCTGCCATGTCCAGCCTGCAGAAAGCACAGCCACGGGATGACGGCACATCCAGGAAAACTCGACACAACAGCACCGACCTGCCCATGTGACCCGACCAGCACTGATCCAGCAAACCAGTCGGTTTACTCGTCCCAGAATGCTGGACGAATCTCACGAAAACCTGTCAGGTCACATTTCACTGAGATATCTAAAGAAATAAACAACTATATTCCACATTTACCCTATTTTCATACCAGCAAACCCGTCGGTTCTGGTCGTATTTTTATACAGCATATGTGGAGTGTTGTACATTTGAACTGGTGTATGGCAATAAAAAAGAAGCTACAAATCGAAATCATCACATTTAATCACATACATACACTAATGTTCTTCTCATGCTCAACAAGGTTGCATTAATTTGTTCAAAGATACAAAATTTTTTTTTAACTTTTCTATGTGAATATATTTTAAATTGTAATTTATTCCTGTGATCTAAGCTGATGTTTTTTTTCAGCATCATTACTCAGTCTTCAGTCTTCAGTGTCACATGATCCTTCAGAAATCACTCTAATATGATGATTTGTTGCTCAAGAAACATTCCTCAAACATATTAAGCAGCAAAAACTGTTTTCAACATTGGTAAATGATAAATGGTAATAATTAAGCACCAAATTGTTCAAATGATTTCTGAATGATCATGTGACTGCAGACTGCAGTAATGATGCTGAAAATTCAGGTTTGCATCACAGGAATAAATTACATTTTAAAATGTATACAAATAGAAGTTGTAATAATATTCCAGAATGTTATTACCCTTTTCTTCAAAAATGGTTTAAAGGTAAATCATTTTATAAAACTTTTTTGTTTTTGCCAAAACCTGTATTAATTGAACACTAAGGTTGTTAAAATCCTCATTTTTCAGTCATTTTAGGATTTAGGATTATTATCGTAGACATTGAAGCTGTTTAAAAATGTAACTGCTGATTCCAATTACTATTATTTTTTAGAAGGATTAATAAGTATTATTAGATTTGATCTCCCCCTCCTCCTCATAAAAACTCGGGTATGAATTTATGGATTCATAGGAATGTGCTTGAAAATGCAGAATATCTTCTTAAATGGTTTTAAAAAAAACAACGTTCATTTTCGTTATGCAAATATAAGCTTGTATTTCTTTAGATTCAGGATGAAATATGATCTAGGTGTGACAGGTTTTGTGAGATTCACTCAGTTTAAGTGTGTGTACTATATTGTTTTGTACTTTGCAAGCGTTCTGACCTGCCTTCATACGCCCACCGCTCAGAGCGCAGGTCTGACCCAGGTACAGATGAGGAAACACTAAACGCTTTACCAGACCTCATTCATCAATGCTGTGATGTTTTTCTCTCCTTTTCAAAAATATCCAAGGGTTCGAGATACGTCTTTTATGTGGTTACTTCATTGATGTAAGTCACTCGTTTTGCACTTGAGAGCAATAAAAGATGCTCGCTACGGTATTCTAGAATCACATGGTTCACTGCAGTCACTTTAAACACTCGCTCTCACTCCACAGCCCTTCTGCTAGCGTGATCCCAAAGGAGAGCGCTAGTGTGCGTGTGTGTGTGTGTTTTCAGCTGTACGCTCACATCTGTCGACCAAAGACACGCGTCACTGCCCGCCGGATAGACTCCAGCGTGTCTGAGCGCCTCTTCTTTCTCCCGGCTCTCAGTTGCTAAGAAACCCTGATATTTGTTTAGACCTACAGGTGGTTTAAAAGGGTTTTCAGGTGTAGAATCTGTACATTTATTCATATTAGTGATTATTTATCAGTGATTATGTCGGAAATGGACAATTTTACCTTATTTTTATTATTGGACAATATTGGAAGCAGATAAAACCTTGGCTTATTTTCCCCTCAACTTAAAACATGTTTCTTAAAATAAAATATTGGTATATAAAATATGGGCATATTTTGGGCCAAACTTTTAAAAAAAAATCTTAAAATAATAATAATTTCATTATTTACCCATGACAGGTTAATTTTTTTTTTTAATTCTTTCAATTATTGGCCGATATTAGAATCCGATAAAATGATGGCTTATTTTTAACTCAAATTTAAACGTTTCTTTAAAAGCAAAAAAAACCAAAAGATTAATAATAATTAAAATATTCTCCTATGACCAAAACTGGAAAATCAGGGCTTATTTTCCCTTGAACTTAAAGGCACACTGTGGAACTTTTCAACCTTTATAATATATTACCAAAACCCATTGAGATGGTACATCGACTTACAATAGGTTGAATGACACGTCTGCCGAAGCCTGAAGGTGTCTGTATCGCTTTTACTCGCACTATGTAACTTCGGGTTTCGGGTAGGAACCCGAGCACAAAAAGAACTACAAAATTCGACCGCTTTACGGCATACGTCACTTCCCCCACCACCCCAACTTCCTCAAATTCTAACGTGAGAGCTCAACTCGCGTTTGATTGCCGGCGTCTGTATGTTGTCGTCATGGCTGAATCAACAGCTACTCGGAAGAAAGCGAAGAAAGCAAAGATTTTGTCAGAGGAGACCAAAAAAAGAAAAAGGGAGAGTTTAAAATAAACATCGGCATAAAAGTGTATATATAATGTAATATTTACTGCGAATTCGTGTAACAAAACTGATATAAGTCAGTCACAACATACTGCCGTATGTATTACAAATGTAAATGTAAATGGGTTTTTTTCCTTTCAGCTCATATATGTTTGTATTTGTGTAAAAGGAAAAACAAACTGAAGACTACAAATAACGGAAATATGTAGTGAGTTATATCAGTTTTGTTACACGATTTCCCGACTACTCGATTTCATCTCCAACCCATTGCAAAGAGATCCTGAAGACGTTTGTTTGCTTCAGGTGTGTTTGATTAGGGTTGGAGATGAACTGTGCAGGACAGACGATCGGCAGGAGCAGGATTGGGCAACCCTTGTCAATGCGACTTACCTGATCAGACATTGTTTTCTACTTTTATTCAATTTGTTTTCTTTATAGGATTTATATTATTAATCTTATATTTATATTATTATTTTGGTCAGTCGTGAATCGATTAACTTTCTCCAACATACAAATCAAATGCCGTCTGCACACACATAAAGACACGGGAGGTTGACTGTTTGTTGACTTTTGCGACAATGCTGCGGCGCTTGTGGCCTCTAGGGGCACTAGACGTGAAAATTACAGGTCGAGCGCACCCTAGTGGCCAAAAATTCCACAGTGTGCCTTTAAACAGGTTTCTTAAAGGGGTCATGAACTGGCTTTTTATATTGTTGTCTGAGGTCAACTTATGACGTTCGCTTGGTTTTTACATTCAAAAACATCAAAATGAATAACTAATAGGCTATTTTCTACCCTAGTTTTGAGCCTAGCTCAAAAACGCTCGGTTTTTATGGGCGTCTCGCATTGAAGACTTGGAAGTAAACGCCCACTGCTGTGAGTGGATAACAGTTTTGCATATTATAATGAGTTTCGTGTCGAATCGGTGGGCGGGGCTAAACCGGCCGTGTTGAAGTAGGCGTTGATCTTCTTCTGCGGGGGTGGTGTTTTATCCTCGTTGTCGTCATAGTTCCCCACTTAGAAAAACGAGTCGTTTGCTGAGCCTGGTGTCAATAAAAGCTTTTATTGGACTAACAAGGACGTTTTCAGTTCTGAAACTTTACAGGAAATTCTTATAATTTGATGACCTCTTAGATGTCAAAAGCTCAAGGAAAATTTGATTTCTCAGTTCATCACCCCTTTAAATAAATAAATAAATAATAATTTAAATATTTTCCTATGACAGGTTACACTTTTCTTTTCTTTTTTCAACTATTGGTCAATATTGGAAGCCATACAACCCATGGCGTTACACACATTAAGATATCAAATTTTCCACAAAAGAGCAAAATGTTAAGATTAGAGGTTCATTGTAAATTTTCTATACATCAAATACAAAACTAGATTCATAATATAAAAACAGCAATCAGAGAACTTGAATCAGTGCATCCCTATCAAACACTTGAATGTATCGATGACTATAGGCCGGATTTCTTCAAGTATTTCATAAACGCATCAGTGTTGTAAATCTTGCAGTGTGGTCGATCATAAACACACTTTAGGTGGTCTCGTGCATCACGCGGTTTCAGAAGGACCTGGAGGATTGTGCGGTGCTGCAAATGTGATTGTATCGCTCGTCTGAATGCACTCCAAGGGTTTCCAAACAAAAGACAAATCTGTACTAGACATCCAGCTTATGTAAAGCTTCTATTGTAAAGTTTATTGCATTGTTATCATGTTATTTTCTACCTTTTTGAGAGAGTTTGCAAATATAGGAACGTTCACATGTAAAAAATGACATTCAGTAGTTTTAGCCACAAATGAGTGCTAATGAAATAACTGTATAAATCAAGATCATTTGCCAAATCTGAAGAACTGAATGATTGTCGGGATCTTTCAGGAATGATGCATTACGTGTGTGTGTGTGTGTGTGTGTGTGTGTGAGGGAGAGAGGCAGGTTACATTCCTATGCGAGTATTTCACAATTACGGACGTTGTACTGAAACTAGTTTTGATATTTGCATTTGATATATTGGGTATTGATATCAGTTTAGTAAAATGTTTTGTTTTTTTAATTACTTAACTTAGTTAATTAAAAATGACAACTATTACTTTGCCATCAGTGCCAACTCTATTTTTGTAGCATGGCAAAAAAATCATTAAAAAAACAAAATGAAACTCTGAGTGTCTCAATCGGTTTAATCTCAAAAACTGAAACTCAAGGTGATGTGCATTGGAACAACTTCCATTTAATGCATTTTGGCAACAGAATTGTTTGATTTCTATTTATGAAAACATCAATATGAAGACGCCATCTCTTTTTCTTTTTCTGGGATGGAGTTTATATTTGCACACTTTGTTACAGATGCATTGAATTTCCAAGCTAATGTAATACCATGCTTTTTTTTTTTTTTTTGTTCTTGCAGTGTGACAAGCATATTTCAAAAGAACCAATAGGCCTACTTCATGTCAACACCAACCCAATTACGCAGCCCATGAAACAAGTCTGATAATAAGAGATCTGTACTGTAGTCTAATAAATTAGGTATTGGGGCAAAATCTTCATGTGTACACTGAGCCAAAATGACAAAAGCCAATAACCTTCAATGCTGAGCGTCGGGCAGAAGCCGTGGATAGTGTCAGCACTGACCACCAGAGGGCACTACCACACAACTGCCATCATAACACCTGCTCAAGTGTGTCATTGTGTCTGTTTCACAATAATGTATCATTTATGGTTATTAGTAATAACTAAAAGTAAGATTATAAGTGTATTCAAGCACTAGAGATTTTGTTTTATTTTGATTTTCTTTAAGACTAGTGGAAAGAAAATATCCCAAATACACTTTTATTACACTAAAATTACGTCCTTCTGTAGGTTGTAGTTAAAAATACATATCTTTAAAGAGGTAAGTTGAGTCAGAAATCTTTATATACACTAAACTTTACAGTTTTATTCCAATCTACATTCTGAAGGATTTTACAAAGGCTTTAAATATAGCCTATAAAAAGCTATTTAAATGTATATATTGCTTGATTTAGCATTTTATTCCAAACATTGTGATTTATTCGATATTTTCTGATTAATGGCGTAATAAAAAGAGATATCCAAAAAAGCCTTTAACTCTATATCTGTCAACAAAATGAAACAAACATTTGAAACCTGGTAAAACGTGTTCAGTTTTCTGATCTGCAAATTATATGCAAATTATTGCATGATTAATTGGATGCCTTATTTACAAATTAAAACATAACATTTCAGAAAACTTGTAATTCAAAATAATTGCCTTAATGTGATTAAAAACCGGGTAGGTATGGTGATATCTATTAAACACTTTTTTCACATGTGAAGCCTTAATTATTGAAATAAAATCGGTAACACTTTGCAATAAGGTCTCATTTGTTAACATTAGTGAATGCATTAACTAACAAACTAACCAATTAAAAAGTATATTCTTAGTTACAGCACTTACAGCATTAACAACATGTATATTTGATTTTGTTGGTTAATAAAAAATGTTCACGTTAGTTCAAAGTGCATTCATTTGTGTTAACAAACTACCTTTGATCTTAATATAGTAAATATTTAAATGAACATGAATTAAGATTAATAAATGCTGTAGAATTATTAGTTAACAAATGTTAAGAGATGAAACTTTATTGTAAAGTGTTACCAAATGCATATTACCATTACTTAAAGTGCCCCTATTATTCTATTTTAAATGTTTTTTTTTTGCTTTGGAGTCTCTTCCCACAGGTTTACAAGCATCCAAGGTCAAAAACACTTTAATTTTCTCATAATTGCAGCATCAGCTCTTTTCTCAGCGTCTGAAACAGTTCAATAAAGGATTCAGTCTCTCTAAACCCCGCCTTTCCGCCCCGAGCTTACTGTTCTAATTGGTCAAATATCCTAGTCTATTGTGATTGGTCTACTCTGCTCTGATTGGTCAGATGTCTGTTGTGATTGGTCTAATCTATTCTGATTGGTCAGATGACACAGTCTGTTGTGATTGGTCTACTCTGCTCTGATTGGTCAGATGGCCCAGTCTGTTGTGATTGGTCTACTCTGCTCTGATTGGTCAGATGGCCCAGTCTGTTGTGATTGGTCTACTCTGCTCTGATTGGTCAGATGGCCCAGTCTGTTGTGATTGGTCTACTCTGCTCTGATTGGTCAGATGGCCCAGTCTGTTGTGATTGGTCTACTCTGCTCTGATTGGTCAGATGACCCAGTCTGTTGTGATTGGTCTACTCTGCTCTGATTGGTCAGATGACCCAGTCTGTTGTGATTGGTCTACTCTGCTCTGATTGGTCAGAAGTCTGTTGTGATTGGTCTACTCTGCTCTGATTGGTCAGATGTCTGTTGTGATTGGTCTACTCCGCTCTGATTGGTCAGATGACCCAGTCTGTTGTGATTGGTCTACTCTATTCTGATTGGTCAGATGACCCAGTCTGTTGTGATTGGTCTACTCTGCTCTGATTGGTCAGAAGTCTGTTGTGATTGGTCTACTCTGCTCTGATTGGTCAGATGTCTGTTGTGATTGGTCTACTCCGCTCTGATTGGTCAGATGACCCAGTCTGTTGTGATTGGTCTGCTCTCCTCTGATTGGTCAGATGACCTAGTCTGTTGTGATTGGTCTACTCTGCTCTGATTGGTCAGATGATCTAGATTGTTGTTATTGGTTTAGTCTGTTCTGATTGGTCAGATGTCCCAGTCTTTTGTGATTGGTCTGCTCTGCTCTGATTGGTCAGATGACCCAGTCTGTTGTGATTGGTCTGCTCTCCTCTGATTGGTCAGATGACCTAGTCTGTTGTGATTGGTCAGATGTCCCAGTCTGTTGTGATTGGTCTGCTCTCCTCTGATTGGTCAGATGACCTAGTCTGTTGTGATTGGTCTACTCTGCTCTGATTGGTCAGATGACCCAGTCTGTTGTGATTGGTCTGCTCTCCTCTGATTGGTCAGATGACCTAGTCTGTTGTGATTGGTCAGATGTCCCAGTCTGTTGTGATTGGTCTGCTTTCCTCTGATTGGTCAGATGACCTAGTCTGTTGTGATTGGTCTACTCTGCTCTGATTGGTTAGATGACCCAGTCTGTTGTGATTGGTCTACTCTGCTCTGATTGGTCAGATGACCCAGTCTGTTGTGATTGGTCTACTCTGCTCTGATTGGTCAGATGTCCCAGTCTTTTGTGATTGGTCTACTCTGCTCTGATTGGTCAGATTACCCAGTCTGTTGTGATTGGTCTACTCTGCTCTGATTGGTCAGATGACCCAGTCTGTTGTGATTGGTCTACTGTGCTCTGATTGGTCAGATGACCCAGTCTGTTGTGATTGGTCTACTCTGCTCTGATTGGTCAGATGTCCCAGTCTGTTGTGATTTGTCTACTCTGCTCTGATTGGTCAGATGACCCAGTCTGTTGTGATTGGTCTACTCTGCTCTGATTGGTCAGATGTCCCAGTCTTTTGTGATTGGTCTACTCTGCTCTGATTGGTCAGATGACCCAGTCTGTTGTGATTGGTCTACTCTGCTCTGATTGGTCAGATGACCCAGTCTGTTGTGATTGGTCTACTCTGCTCTGATTGGTCAGATGGCCCAGTCTGTTGTAATTGGTCTACTCTGCTCTGATTGGTCAGATGACCCAGTCTGTTGTGATTGGTCTGCTCTCCTCTGATTGGTCAGATGACACAGTCTGTTGTGATTGGTCTGCTCTGCTCTGATTGGTCAGATGACACAGTCTGTTGTGATTGGTCTACTCTGCTCTGATTGGTCAGATGGCCCAGTCTGTTGTGATTGGTCTACTCTGCTCTGATTGGTCAGATGACCCAGTCTGTTGTGATTGGTCTAATCTATTCTGATTGGTCAGATGGCCCAGTCAGTTGTGATTGGTCTACCACTTATACAGCGTGTGCCGGAAACCAATCGCACATTACTGTTTCTGAATTTCACCTCCTGATCTTCCTCTGCACTTCTTACACAGTGATAGAAACAGTAATAATGGCATCGGTTTTACCGTATCAATTCCAGTGTGAGTCTTCTCAGCATGTCAGCAACAAGAATCAAACTGTGAAGACCTTTTACATTATATCGACCAGATATATTACACACTGCATGAAAAATAATATAGTAATCTTCACAAAAAGCATACTAGAGGCACTAAATGCAACACAGTCCAAGCCTTTAATTGAAAATCTGCTGACAACAGAAACTTTTTTAGCATTACCAACAGTAATGATGTTAAACTCAATTGCACATGTGATATAGTTTGTGTCGGGTCCGATCAGAGCAAAGCATCATGGGAGGCTGTAAGCAGAGCTCATTATCTGTTGCTCACGCTGGGCGATCAATACTCGGCTCTGATGAGGTTTGCTGCATCTTCTTTGATTCTGTCAGAACCATCTTGAGAAGATGATCCCAACCCGTTTGCCATTAACAAGTTGCATCTGATCTCAGAGGTGAGTTCAGATTGCTCACAAACGAATCTCTGTCAGCGGTTTGACTGGCAGTTCGATTGGTCTCTCGCCTCCTAAGAAACACCAAACAAACCCTTTCTGCTCTCAGGACCTCGTGTCTGTCACCTGGCAACCATCCTGTTGCTTAGATACAACATGCCTCTCCTTACGTCCTCAGGATCAAACGCTCTGAGTCGACAGAGCTGATGCGCACGAGTGACGCCGACCGCGCACGTCAAGCAACACGCCAGAAAACGCATGCAAAGCTCCGTCCGTGACGACAGACTCAATGCTCTTGCAAAAATCTGATTATTACTTGTGATTGTTTCATTGGTCACGGTTGGAGTTTGACCCGAAGCATCAAACTTTGGCCTGTAACTCGTTTCTAGCATCATGGCGGCTATACCTTTGCATGAGAACGCGTTACTCACATGTGCTTCAGAACATGGACAAATATTTACGAACCCACCAGAAGTGAATA
This sequence comes from Rhinichthys klamathensis goyatoka, assembly GCF_029890125.1. Taxonomy (NCBI): domain Eukaryota; kingdom Metazoa; phylum Chordata; class Actinopteri; order Cypriniformes; family Leuciscidae; genus Rhinichthys; species Rhinichthys klamathensis. The sequence goes on from NW_026606579.1 coordinate 2,921,453, forward strand.
CGATCATTAAAACTTGTGTGACATCATATCTGTTAAAAGCATTTCAAATTAATTCTATATTAAAGGGAAAGTTCACCCAAATTATGTCCAGTCTGTGCAAAAATGGCACAATCTGTTGTGATTGGTCTACTCTGCTCTGATTGGTCAGATTACCCAGTCTGTTGTGATTGGTCTACTCTGCTCTGATTGGTCAGTGATTGGTCTACTCTGCTCTGATTGGTCAGATGACCCAGTCTATTGTGATTTGTCTACTCTGCTCTGATTGGTCAGATGACCCAGTCTGTTGTGATTGGTCTACTCTGCTCTGATTGGTCAGATGGCCCAGTCTGTTGTGATTGGTCTACTCTGCTCTGATTGGTCAGATGACCCAGTCTGTTGTGATTGGTCTACTCTGCTCTGATTGGTCAGATGACCCAGTCTGTTGTGATTGGTCTACTCTGCTCTGATTGGTCAGATGGCCCAGTCTGTTGTGATTGGTCTACTCTGCTCTGATTGGTCAGATGACCCAGTCTGTTGTGATTGGTCTACTCTGCTCTGATTGGTCAGATGACCCAGTCTGTTGTAATTGGTCTACTCTGCTCTGATTGGTCAGATGACCCAGTCTGTTGTGATTGGTCTGCTCTCCTCTGATTGGTCAGATGACACAGTCTGTTGTGATTGGTCTGCTCTGCTCTGATTGGTCAGATGACACAGTCTGTTGTGATTGGTCTGCTCTGCTCTGATTGGTCAGATGACACAGTCTGTTGTGATTGGTCTACTCTGCTCTGATTGGTCAGATGGCCCAGTCTGTTGTGATAGGTCTACTCTGCTCTGATTGGTCAGATGACCCAGTCTGTTGTGATTGGTCTACTCTGCTCTGATTGGTGAGATGTGTCAGTCTGTTGTGATTGCTTTCTAAGTCAAACTTCACAGTTAATCTTGCTCATATGTTAGTGATTTAAATACATATAATCATAAATAGCAGCAAGCAACTTATTCAAAGCAATAAATTAGATTGTTCTCAGGTAAATAAAATGAGCAAAAGCGATTCAGTAAATTCACAAACTTCAGCAACTACAAAGCAATGTATTGGCTATCAAAAACATCTTTTAATTTGTACCAGCAACTTCTGTTTTGTTTTGTCCCTAAAAACACTTCTTAAACCTGCTAAAATCACTGCAACACACACTCGCGGTCTGCCGAGATTCATGATGCTCACAGTGTTGTTTTAATGAAGCTTTACGTGAGCCGAATGACCGATAATCTTTGTTTCTCACACAGAAGTGTGTTATCAGCCGCCCGGCAGCCCAAGGACATTTGCTTTGATAAAACGCTCTTCCTCTCCTCACAATGTCAGCCGGTAACAGGAGGCACGTTTGATAGACTGATCATATTCTCGCGCTGTAAAGTTTGCTCCTGTGATGATCGATGGAAGCCCATTATAAGCCCGATTCAGCCTGAGAGCCCAGATCATTTGCATACAAATAGTGTTCCTCAACAGAGACGAATGAGACCCGCGTCCAGACGCCCAGCCAACCCGGAGAGAACAGACCTTCATGAAGGTTAAACTCGCTCAATCACGGTGTGATTAAATCCACATCCGACACATTTCAGCTTCATCGCCTGTTTTTGGTGTGTACACAATGATATTGTTCAACTTTATTTGCTCTGTACATACAGAGCTGCCTACATTCATAGCATGTTAAGGCCTCAGAGGTGCACAATCCACACGAAGATAAGGTAGATAGGAACACATGCTGTCTTTTAAGATACATTATTTTGGCCAAATGCTTCACAATCCCAAAATGCACTGCAAAATAATTGAAAAAGTTAATCCACAATGGCGTAAACGTTCATTTAAAGGGATAGTTCACCCAAAAATTAAAATTCTGTCATTAATTACTCTTCCTCATGTCGTTCCAAACCCGTAAGACATTTGTTCATCTTCAAAACACAAATGAAGAGCTTTCTGTCCCTCCATTGACAGCAACGCAACTACCCCTTTTAAGCCTCGAAAAACTCGTAAAGACATCATTAAAGTAATTCCAGTGGTTTAACCTCCGTTTTATTAAGCGACGGGAGTGCTTTGTTTGTGCAAAAAACATTATTTACCGCTTTATTTACAGTGGTAGACAGTAACAAAGTATTTTTTACTTCAGTTTGCAAATAGCACCAAATGATACATTTGCAAATTGGACTGGTCGGGGGTCAACAACTCACTGACTACGTTTACATGCAGCCAATTTTCGGGTTATGGTCGGGTTAAGGTCACTATTCGGGTTTCTGAAACATTAGGAATAACCCGTTTACACGCAGCGTGAGCAGAGAGAGTTTCTCCTGTATACATGGAATTGCAATATCCCGATGTAAACGGCGACGCACGGTTAGCGTCAAGACGTACGGACAACCTTAAGACGCACTATGCGTCATTTCCGATTCTTCTTCCTGTATCCAAAGACAACAACAATAGCAGCAGCACGCGGATACTGAATAGTTCGGGGCAGATAGCGATCGCCTTTGTTTGCGCTATGGTGCTGGTACTGACCTCGCTCCAAAAGTATGCTGTGCTGCGTCTCGCCATGTTTACTTCCGGTATACTGCACGCAGGTTTTTGTATGCGCTGAGAAGTTCCTCTACTCAAAAGACCAAGATTCCTTGCGAATAGAACATGCGCAGAACACAAATCACTATGGGGATATGCCGATGTGCGTTTACATGACCAATAATTCGGGTTAGAAAAGGGGTACCCCAGGTATCATATCCCGGTTTTTAAAATCCGGGATATAAGCATATTCGGGCTTTTGCAGGTGTTTACATGGCCGTGCGCGACCGGGTTATTGCTAATATCCCGGTTTTGAACGGGTTATTGGCTGCATGTAAACGTAGTCACCGTTTCAATGATCCGTTCAGAGCGAGTCTCCAGTTAACTGAACAAGTCTGACTCCGGAGCCAAGACCGGGGAGATCCTCGGAGTTCACGTGTGCGAACAACCGATGGTGCGAAAGGTACCAAATGACGAATGAAAATCATATTTCGGTAGGGTGACCAGATTTCTCATGGTGAGACACGGCCATAACCGACTGAATTCGGGATCGGGCACTGTCTGAGAGAGCGCTTCTGGTGTAGTCATTCAGCAACATTTTAAATTTTTTACACAACTTCCATAATAACTTGATAAAGTCTTTTTGAGATTTTATACACTAGAGTTGTGTGGGATGGGGGTAAATTAGGCGTGATCTGCTGTGACGTCACAATGTCTCTGGATCTGCCTGAAGTGTACATGTTCAGTAGACTCACTCCATCTGTCAAAATCAAGGGGTCGAGGGTCTGTCCAAATAAACAACCCATGTCCACTTGACCAAGTTGAGCGCACTTCAAAATGGCCAGGAGGAAAAGTGCTTAGGGAAGTTTGCAAGTGTATGTCTAAAAGTGGAGTTAAATGCAGTGGCAACAATGTCAAAATATGTGAAAAAATGATGTGTTTATTTAACATTCAAGCACGAAAACCTATTTTAGTAAAGCCCAGAAACAAAATCAAGGCATAGGTCATCTTTAATCGCACTAGCCTGAAGACAACTTGATTTGGCGCTTTAATGGCTGTAAACGCTTGACCGATGGGTGGAAGCCCGACTCGCTCGCTCGCTTTCTCTCTTTCCGCCCCGTTCTTTTAATAGCCTGCTATTTTTAGCCCTGCCGGGGGAGCGAGGGGGTTTTCCTCCGTCGCTTATCAAACGCGAGCAGACGCGTGATGGATTTCCGCCAGAGAGAAGACTCATTTCTGACATCACGCGTCCAGCTTCGGCTCTGGTGTCTGTGCGATGAGGTTTTATCCCAAATTCAAATCTTTGAAGTGGCTTTGTTCTTCTGAGCTGGCTGAGGGCGCTTTAAGTCTCCGGGCGGCTTTGCATACTCCAAACTCCACTAGAGAAAAGCTGCATAATTAAAAGGGAAAATAAATGATAAATATGTTTCTTTAAAGCATGTTTGGGGGATTTAGCACATGTGTGTTTAAACACCCAATGCAACGCCACCGTATAAGAGAAGAGAGGATCTGCGAATGGCATCATTGAGGGAGATGTTGCTATGGCAACAGATGGAGGCCTGTGTGATGCGATGTTTAAATGTTTAAAAGCACTTCTGGGGGAAGCGGAACCCTAAAGCACCTTGTTGGATTTCACAGTCGATCAAAACATGCATTTCATCATGCATCACGTCTCTTTGCTGTTATTCTGATCACGTTCACACCTGGATTAGCATCCGTTTCGGCTGATTTGGGTGGAAACTGTAAATGTAGTCCAAAACTGAGATTTGATCGCTAAGACCACATTCGACGTGTGTCTCAAATATCATCACATAAAAGATCTATTGTTCTCAACTCTGATGCTCGCAACAACAAAGTCACGGGTTCGGTTCCCAAGGGAATGCATGAGCTGAGAAAACACACAATAAAAATCTCAATCGTACCAACATTCAAAATGATATGAAATGTCTCTGTAGGACTTTTCAAAATATAAAGTGGGTTTGTTCGCGCTCCTCAGCAACTGAACTTTTGACACTCCTTTAATACCTTCATCATGCTGGAGAGTTTAAAGCTGTGGCAGAAAACAGGATGAGGAGCGAGACGAGAGACAACGCGATTATCTCGGGTTTACGTGGTCCGAGCACAATCCAGGCTCAAAACAATTATGACTGAGTATTAGATCCCTCTTTTTATTTCCCCCGCTTTCTTGCCGTCCTGTGTGTGTGTGCGCGTCTGGAATCGTGCTTTCATTTTTCAAATAAATTGCCCATAATCTGCAAGGCTCGTGTGTTGAACATTAATTGGTCCATTAGTGAAACGCTGGGAGCTGAAATGACAGATTAATTCTCTCTAATCTAGCCGAGCGAAACATACGCTGCACACGTGCGCTCCACTGACAGACAGAGCCGTCTGGAACACAGTAATAAAGCCTATATACTGCATACACTACCGGTCAAAGTTTACAATAATTCAGATTGTTTGATGTTTTGGAAAGAAGTCTCTTCTGCTTACCAAGGCAGATCAAATAATATAAATTATTACAATATAAAATAACTGTTTTCTATTTAAATATATTATGAAATGCAATTTATTTTTGTGATCAAAGCTGAATTTTCAGCATTACGCCAGTCTTCAGTGTCACATGATCCTTCAGAAATCATTCTATGCTGATTTGATTTATTTAAATTAAATACATGTTTTTTTTAAACGAAGTAACGCATCAACTTTAACAGCCCTAAAAAATAAAATACAATAAATTGAATTTAGAATGATTTCTGAAGGATAATGTGACAATGATGAATGATGCTGAACATTCAGCTTTGATCACTGGAATAAATTACATTTTAACATCTATATTCACATAGAAAACAGTGATTTTAAATTGTAATAATATTTCACAATATTTCAGTAATTTCTGATCATATAAATGCAGCCTCCTGAGCAGAAGTGCCATCTTTCAAAAACAGAACGCCCAAAACATTTAAACAACAATGTTGACCACATGTTATTCAAGTTGTTTAACATATTTTGCATTTCCATATTGTATATTGTTCAAAAGAGTTGCATATTTGTATCCATTTTCTTTTCATGCTTTCTGAGTTGCATGCTTGTTTGCTAGGCTTTCGTTATGTATTTACTGTAAACATCTTGTATTTTGTTTGTGGTAAATCAAAAGCACCGGTAGACAAACTCATGATTATCTAATCATCGTCAGCGTGTCGTGCAGAGACTCCAGTCTCACAGAGAGATTTCATTAGCAAATATTTGAAGGAAAGCCACCCTGTAGATTCCTCCAGCGCTTGTGTACACACTCAGAAGGAACGGCGCGCGCTTCAGTCTCGACAGCATTAGTATGCGAGCGCACTTCCCATATCAGCAGCTGGAGTAACGTATCCGCCTGCCACTGAGGTATTCAACATTAAAAAACATCTTAAAAACTCTTCAATAATGCAGAGCACTCGGTCTCAGAGCGAGAAGTGGAAAATGCGAAGTGACAAATTATGTAAAGCAACACACATGGAGCTTTTTTTAGCTTTGACTGACTGTGTCACTATGGCAACCGACCGGCCGCCGTAATCGGCCTTGACTTATAGCAGCGGAAAACTGCATTCATTGAGTTTTTAATGTGACGAGGGACATATGTATGAATTTTCACACATACGTCTGAGTAACCTAATATAGTTCAGTTTAAACCACTTTGCAACCATAAAATATAATTTACAATGTATAGAAGTTATGTAATGTCTGGATGTATAGATTGTTCTTTGTAAATATATGGAAATCCAAAAGCAAAATCATAAGAAAAATACACAGTATACACACACACACATATATATGTTCTGGAATCTGATTGGCTGAGAGCCTTCTCCATATTCAACTAATATCATGGAAACCCTTTCACAACTTGTATCACTCCACTTGTTTCTGCCGGATCTATACTGGCAGCATTTTTCAGCAAGTGTTAATGGTGGAGGAGCAAACCCCTCTACAACTTTACTGTATTGTGTCACCGAATGTAGTTTTAAGCGTTTTTTAGGCAAGAATGTAGTTGTTTAGACCTCAAATATGTAATTTATATAAAAATATAGCACTTATTTGAACATTTGTTTAGACGTTTTTGGAGACGTGAGCTCCAGGCCATCAGCGCTCATGTACCCGCCGAGAACAGCTTCATCTCACCCAGTCCTTCAGGAATTTGGCTCTGAGGTCTTTATAGTGGTTAAATATGAGATATAATTTGTTTTGGGTACATCAAACTGGCAATATTTGGTCTTAGTAATTATTACTTTCCAGAGCAAATGGGTTTGGCTAAGGGCAAAGTTAAGTTTCATAACTTTATATTTTGTTTTAACTTAAATCCTGTATTAACTAGAGTGCTGCTTTTGCAAGCAAGTTGTTTGCTTGTGTTTATTTCTTAAACTTATACTTTTATAATGGCTATTATTGTTCATTTAAATATTATTGTTCTATTGCGTCAATCCTTAAAAAAAAGCCTTCAGAACATAATAGCATGAATAAAACATGGTTTTTGACATGGTATTCTAATTCATGAAAATACCATGGTATATAAAACGTGTCCATCACCACCAAAGTAAAAGAATAAACTCATATTATCTTTGGTGCATCATGCATACTGTGGTGTCCTGTTCAAGGTCAAGTCGTTATACTGTGGCTGCAAACTCGATTATTAATTCAAAACACATACATTTGTTTACCAATCACCAAACTCTCAGATGGCACTGTACTGAACTCATTTAAAGTCAGTAACTCTGAGTGAATATGAATATATTACTGCTGACATGTTCTCCCTGAACAGGGAGATCTCAGCATTGACTTACAGTATATGCAACTCATTTTGTCCGTATTTCCAGAGGTTCTGGACGGCAGCGAATAACTAAACTACCATAAATTCCCGTCAGTCAAAGGAAATATCCCACCCAGCTTTGATATCCCGCCATTCCTTATATTTAAGCCTCTCGCTCATGATTAATCCATAAGGCATAAACACAACACCATAAATACATTTCCAGGTGGAAGTCGACAAACTTTGCATAATAATGAGGATTTGTGAGAACACTGTTGCTGGAGTGATTCAGTTGGTCTGGTTTCCAGCTCGGAGAGGCATTATTCAGCTGTAGCACACTGACCTTTAGCCTCTGGAATAAATATTTACAATCACCTCGCAGAGACCTCTACACCTGTGCTTTTATCAAAACACCACTCATTTCCCATTCCAGACACACACTGGATATACAGAACGACAAAAATAAACAACGTGCGCACTGAAAACTAACCGCAGGGTGAACAATGAACACTAGCAGATGGAGGAAGAAGTAGGGCTGGACTTTGAAAAATATTTTTTATCAGTATTCAATATATTTAAGCCTTTTGACAATATTTTATATATATATACATGTTGATATTTATGTATTTGCTCTATGGTTTAAATAAAAAAAGTTTTTCTTGTTTCCAATCACATGCAAATAAATGAAAACAGGATACACTATTTAATCATATTCATTGATATGCAGTAATATACACTCACCGGCCACTTTATTAGGTACCCCATGCTAGTAACGGGTTGGACCCCCTTTTGCCTTCAGAACTGCCTCAATTCTTCGTGGCATAGATTCAACAAGGTGCTGGAAGCATTCCTCAGGGACTTTGGTCCATATTGACATGATGGCATCACACAGTTGCCGCAGATTTGTCGGCTGCACATCCATGATGCGAATCTCCCGTTCCACCACATCCCAAAGATGCTCTATTGGGTTGAGATCTGGTGACTGTGGAGGCCATTTTAGTACAGTGAACTCATTGTCATGTTCAAGAAACCAATTTGAAATGATTAGAGCTTTGTGACATGGTGGAAGTAGCCATCAGAGGATGGGTACATGGTGGCCATAAAGGGATGGACATGGTCAGAAACAATGCTCAGGTAGGCCGTGGCATTTAAACGATGCCCAATTGGCACTAAGGGGCCTAAAGTGTGCCAAGAAAACATCCCCCACACCATTACACCACCACCACCAGCCTGCACAGTGGTAACAAGGCATGATGGTTCCATGTTCTCATTCTGTTTACGCCAAATTCTGACTCTAACATCTGAATGTCTCAACAGAAATCGAGACTCATCAAACCAGGCAACATTTTTCCAGTCTTCAACTGTTCAATTTTAGTGAGCTCTTGCAAATTGTAGCCTCTTTTTCCTATTTGTAGTGGAGATGAGTGGTACCCGGTGGAGTCTTCTGCTGTTGTAGCCCATCCGCCTCAAGGTTGTGCGTGTTGTGGCTTCACAAATGCTTTGCTGCATACCTCGGTTGTAACGAGTGGTTATTTCAGTCAAAGTTGCTCTTCTATCAGCTCGAACCAGTCTGGCCATTCTCCTCTGACCTCTGGCATCAACAAGGCATTTCCGCCCACAGAACTGCCGCTCACTGGATGTTTTTTCTTTTTCGGACCATTCTCTGTAAACCCTAGAGATGGTTGTGCGTGAAAATCCCAGTAGATTAGCAGTTTCTGAAATACTCAGACCAGCCCTTCTGGCACCAACAATCATGCCACGTTCAAAGTCACTCAAATCAACTTTCTTCCCCATACTGATGCTCGGTTTGAACTGCAGGAGATTGTCTTGACCATGTCTACATGCCTAAATGCACTGAGTTGCCGCCATGTGATTGGCTGCTTAGAAATTAAGTGTTAACGAGCAGTTGGACAGGTGTACCTAATAAAGTGGCCGGTGAGTGTATCATACATAGTGATTTTATAGACACGATGATGGTGAGATCAGATTATACCGGCTGTTCAGACTCCTGGTGCATACAGAAATCTCACTGGATTATTACAAATAATGGCCAAATGAATGTTTGGAAATGTAAACTGATATTTCTTACTGACAGACTATAGAAAAAGATGCTTAAAACCATATTTTGGGATGAAAATACTAACGTGCCTACAACTTTTGCACAGTACTGTATATATATATATATATATAGTGTTTGTTACTAAAATTGCTAAAACAACTTTATTTGTTCCATCCCTTTCCTTTACCTTTAAAAAAAGCATCCATAACTCCTATACTCAAAAAACCTAGTGCGGATTGCAATAACCCCGAAAACTTTCGACCAATTTCTAATTTGCCTTTTCTTTCCAAATTATTAGAAAAAATTGTTGCTCAGCAGGTGCACACTCATTTATTGGAGAATAACTTGTTTGAGCGATTTCAATCTGCTTATCATCCATATCATAGCACGGAGACAGCGCTTATTAAAGTTACAAATGATTTGTTAATGGCTGCTGATTCGGGACTCTTATCAATACTTATTTTTCTTGATTTAACTGCAGCTTTCGACACCATTTCACGTAGTATTTTATTGGAGAGGTTAATTTCTATTGGGATCACTGGTACAACCCATGATTGGTTCAAATCATATTTATCTGGTCGGACCCAGTTTGTTCAGATTAAGACTTTCAGATCGCGGATATCTCAGATAACAAGTGGTGTACCCCAAGGGTCAGTCCTAGGTCCTTTACTGTTCATTATATATTTATTACCACTAGGACAGATTTTCCGCAAATTTAATATAAATTTTCATTGTTATGCGGACGACACTCAGCTCTATATATCATCAAAGCCGAGTTCTGTATTACTACCGTCTTCTCTTGTGCTTTGCCTTTCTGAAATCAAATCATGGTTCACACAGAATTTTCTCAAGGTCAATAGTGCGAAAACTGAAATTTTATTAGTAGGCACCAAATCAAAATTGCGTAACTGTGGAAGTTTTAACCTTAATTTTGATGGATCTGTTATTTTTCCTTCTTCCCAGGTAAAGAGCCTAGGTGTCATTTTAGACAGTACTTTGTCTTTCGAGGCTCACGTAAATAATATCACACGGTCCGCATATTATTATTTGCGCAGTATTAATCGTCTTCAACCATCGTTATCTGCTAGTGGAACTGCGGTCCTTGTGCATGCATTAGTGACTTTTAGAATTGACTATTGTAACGCTCTGCTTTGCGGCGTTTCACAAAAAATGATTCACAAACTTCAGATGGTTCAAAACTCAGCGGCTCGGATAATTACGCGAACATCAATAAGCGAGCATATTATTCCTGTTTTGGGGCATCTTCATTGGCTTCCAATTAAATCTCGTATTCAATTCAAGATCCTGCTTTTTACATACAAGGCCTTACATAATTTAGCACCTTCGTATCTCAGTGAACTTTTGCATGTGTATGTTCCTACTCGATCCCTCAGGTCTTCTACTTCTGGCACTCGTCATACCACCTGTGCGTTTAACTACTATGGGGGGTAGAGCTTTTAGCTATAACGCTCCGGCAATGTGGAATACTTTACCTCACGATATACGCAACAGTCTGAGTTCAATTTTTAAGTCGCGTCTCAAAACTTATTTATTTAGACTAGCTTATCCTGATTGATGTTAGTATTGAGTATTTTTCTTGTGAATTATTTTATATTGTTGATTGTATTATTTATTGTATTGCTGTCTCTTTTGTATAACTATGTATTTTATCCTTGTAAGGTGTCCTTGAGTCTCCTGAAAGGCGCCCTTAAATAAAATGAATTATTTTATTATTAATATAATTATGATGGCATTCGTGGATGTTTTTGAACAATGGTGTAAACGAACACAGGAATCGTTATGTTTTTAAATGATTGAATAGACTGAACTGATTCACACAATTTCATAGTAGAATTTAACTTCCCCAAATTATGCTTTTGCTACTAGAAGTTAAATTAGAAAAAAGTCATGAGACAAGGAAGACATTAATCTTATAAAAAGCACTTTTTGCTCTTAAAATAAAATATTGCTTAATTTAAAAAAAAGATTTGCTTACAAATTGATTGCAAAAATTCATAAAGCATCCAGCCCTTTCAGGGAGATCAAGATGAAGACCAAGAGGTTTGTGTTCAATAATCATTGAGCCAGAATAATAATGCTGATGAGCTAGAACGGTTCAGTCTCATAAACTTGTCCCAGCATTCAAATCTCTCCGTATGACCTTCTCTCTCAATGATGTGATCCTTTAACAGCTGATCCAGGATCAGTTTGACCTTCAAGACACGACTGCAAAAGTGATTTTCTTATCGCTACATTTGCTGTAAGACTTCTGGGTCTGGAGACGATGACAGTACAGACGCAATGAGCCGGATCGCTGTCAGACAAACAATTAAAAAACAATTATCATTGATATCACTTAGCCAGCGGCAGACATATATATGAGGATACGCAAAGAGAACGGTCTCCAGTTTAGTCCTAGAGATCTGTAAAATATAAAAATTCTCTAATGTAAACATCTGTTGTGGAGAACCTCTATTTTGGAGTTGACGAGGTTTTATCATTTCGGCAGTTCTCCATATTGAGGTGATAGATGGAAACAGCTTCACTGGCAGGTGTTCCATCCCTTTTTATCTTTGTATCTCCATAGTAACCAGGCTACTTGCTTTACTAAGTACAATACTGAAGCCTTGAGAAGCTGCTAGTTCAGTTTTTATTCCATTGGCTGCTTTGAAAAGACTGTAACCCCATAACTAAACTGAACCCATGAAGGTCAACACATACGCACACACTCTCAGGCTTTCCCTGGTTGCCATAGCACTGTGTGTGTGTGTGTGTGTGTGTGTGTGTGTGTGTGTGTGTGTGTGTGTGTGTGTGTGTGTGTGTGTGTGTGTGTGTGTGTGTGTGTGTGTGTGTGTGTGTGTGTGTGTGTGTGTGTGTGTGTGTGTGTGTCTGTGAAGGACTGATGGAGATGGAGACTCGTGCGGTGGAGGTCTCATTCTCTTGGCCATTATAGTCAAATGTAATTTAAACCAGCGTCAATCTCCAGAATGTGTTTTACGCATCTGAATGACCTTAAAATGATTCACTTAATGGGGATTTTGGTGCCTATTGTTTTGACATCATTGAAAACAATCAATATGAATGTCCTTTTACAGACACCGATAATGAATATAAAGCACTAGGACATGGACTAAAGTTATCTTTTTTGGCATTCTGTTGCTATGCGGTTGCTAGGGTGTTGCTATGTTGTTGTTAGGGGGTTTTGCGAGCTGTTTGGTATGCTGCCATTCCCCTGCTAATTGCTTGCTATGCAGTTGCCATGCAGTTGTTAGGGGTTCTGAGAACTTTGGCATGCTGTTTTTATCCTGCTAGGGTGTATTTATGTGGTTACTAGGGTGTTGCTATGCAATTGTTTAGGGTTCTGAGAGCTTTTTGGTATGCTGCCATACTCCTCTGGGGAGTATTTATGTGGTTGCTAAGGTGTTGCTGTGCAGTTGTTAAGGATTCTGAATGCCTTTTGGCATACTGCCATACTCCTCTATAGGGCATTGATATGAGATTGCTAGGGAAGTTGTTGGGGGTTCTGAGAACATTTTGGCATGCTGATATTCTCCTGTTAGTGCGTTGCCAGGGTGTTGCTATGCAGTTGTTAGGGATTCTGCCATTCTCCTGCTAGTGCGTTTCTAGGTGGTTTCTCAGTTATTGTGTCTCAGTGCTCAGATCAAACTGTGCTCAGATTTACCCAGAATACTTTGTAACCAAAACTCTAATATCTTAATATGAACTTAAACATTTCTTATCAAATGATCTGATCTGCTATCTACATTCATTTAGATATGACTTACTGTCATATCCTTACTGTACCCTTACAGTACCCTTACTGGATGACAATTATAGACTCATTTGGGTCTATTTTAAGAATTTTGGAGATGAAACTGAGCTGAAACTGATACATACATAAAACATAATTGAGAATAAGTTGGAGCAACAAATCCTCCTCTGGGGGGTGTAAATATTTGCTGTGTGATTTTTAGACACCAATTATCACAGCCCCTGAGACCCTCGAAAGCAGCATTTTACAGGCCACCACCAAAGTGAACAAATGCAAATAAAGGCAGAAAACGCCTCAGACACGCAGTCAGACTGAAAGTCACCCGTGTGCCTGAACGCTGGAACTGGGACAGATCTGTGAGGACAGAAATAGTCTTGCAGGGTGTCAGCAAGACTGATGACTTGGACCTGACGGACATACCCGGAGGTACCCATACAACAGCCCAGAGGAAAACAGGCCATCCAGAGACCACACACACACACACACACCGTGTGCATTCGAAATACCACACACTCATCTTATCCCTCATTTATGGCTTTTCAGATAGAAATCAGTAGAAATCGCGTTCCGGGAGTACCACGATTCGACAGAAAAGGGCACTTTCACTTTCATGACTAAAGATTCAACGCTGGATTTGCACAAAAGTTGATTCTGAAAGATGAATCAATACCAACATCCTATACAGTTCCCACATGACGGATGATGATCATGATGGAACATGCTAATTGATAAGTTAACTCCAACAACTACATGAATTCATCAGCTAACCATTCAGAAACGTCCTGTTGCATCTAAAAGTTGTAACTTCTCCCTGAGTGTCTCCATCTGTGTCCAACTCCAGTTCAAACATCTAAGACTGAACCGCTGACCATTTCTGACATTTTGGCTGTGTGAGATTCTCCAGTTTTGTTGTTACCGGAGTATCCAAAGCATGAAATGTAAATGTATTATCTAACACAAATCCTGACATTGGCCATTGACTTCATTTTCATTTTAGGGTGAGCTATCTCTAGAGGTAAAGTGTGTAATTTCATCACCAAATCCTAAATGCAAAAAAAAAAAACGTTTTCCTAATCGATTTCGTAAAACATTCCCAACTTTCAATGTTTGGCAAAATAAAGTGCAAATAAAGTGTGAATCAGAATTGAAACGGGAATCAGTGCTGCTACCCGTGTAGCATGTAGGTCTACATTAAAATAAAATAAAACAGCCGACATTCTGAACACCAGCATAAACCATCTGCCGTTTTCCGATTGTGTGTGTGTGTGTGTAACAGGTGTGTGCGCATCGCTGCATAAAGAGTGTTTATTTGTCACTGATTCTGCCATCTGTTTAGCGATATTCTCCTCAAGCAGTGTAATCTCTTCCTTCAGCCTCTGACATTCATATAATATTTTTCATGAATATTTCTTTCTGCGATTCGTTAAATTAGATTCATTAAAATCAATTGCTGGGAGCAAACTAAGTTCACTGTACTATGAAAACAGCCTCCACAGACCAAAAAGAACATTCATGAGCTAACTAAACTACAAAAATAACTCGGAAAATGCAAATAAAAGCATTATTTCACGCGTGAAGAGGCGTTTCCACAGAAGTCTTAAAGGGGTCATATAATGCCATTTTTGTACAAGCTAATATGATTCTTTAGGGTCTAAATTAAAAGTTTGTATTATACTTTAATTAAAAATTCTCATTAGTATTGTAAGAAAACACTTATTTTACCTGGTCAAAAACAGCTCTGTTTTCAGCACGCCGTTTCAGTGCATATGCCTTTAAATGATAATGAGCTGCGCTCACTCCGCCCCTCTGTTCTGTGCATACACCGTTTGTAACACAATAACACAATAACCATAACGCGTTGTTCAGTATAAACGTGGAATTATGAATTATATTGAGAACGTCATACATAGAAAACATGCCGTAATGTACCCTGACTGAGTGTAAACCTTAGACGCATTCATTGTGAAGCGTGCAGCTAGCGATTTGCAAAGATTAATATAGTAATATAAAGTTTAATAAAACGTTTCACTCACTTCCATTCTTCTGGAGGTTCAGCAGGAACACGAATATCTGGTACCGATCCTTTTTAGCAAAGCTTCTTAGCAAATCCAGCTTTATACTGACCCTCGTTTCTAAAGCAGTCTGGTGTGTGAAATGATTCGCGCAAACATGAGAGCATTGACGTTGCTCGTGGGGAATATTCCCTTCGAAAACAAACTCAGCCACTGCGTCTTCAGCGGTTCGGATTCAGGAACATTAAAATGACTGTGTTCGTTATTACACCCAAGAACAGAACACCACAATCGCTTAGACGCCATTCTGCTCATAGACAGTGCTCCAGCATATCAACAATGACCGCGCCGCATAGACTATGATTGACAGCTCCCTCATGTGCGAGGGCGGGTCTGTGTTGAAACGCTCCCGTCAATCAACAATCGTGGGAGGGGCGTCCGTTTTATTGACGTCACAAAAACGAACGGCTCGATTTGAGGCAGGGGAAAACATATAAGGAGATTAAAACAAAACCACTGGATGGATTTTTATCACTATATGATGTTTGTGTACAGGCACTGCCAACACACATTTCAGTACAATCAACTTGTAAAAGTGCATGTACCATTATATGACCCCTTTAAAGGTACAGAAGTAAAAAAAAAAGGGATCCAACTTTGATGCAAAACTTTACTAAGATGCTAAAAACGTATGATATAACCTTGAGCCGTATAACTCATAGAGAGCGTTGAGATAACAGAGCATGGGCTCATGGAGTGATCAGTTTTGATTTAGTGTGTGTTGTGTGGGTTGATTGTGTCTGTGTGTGTGTTTAGAGAGTGTTGTGGTAAGCCATACTGTCTTATCTCACATGCATTAATAGGGTTCGTCACGGCTCTTGCTCAGAAAGCAAACAAACGCTTGCCTCGTACACACACCGACCTTCATCATCGTATCTGATACTGAGAGGTGTGATCTCTGGGCACTGCACACTGTAAAAAATGATCGTGATTTTAATGCTACAGTGCAAAACTGTTAATTGGTTAACAGAAAGTTTCCTTACTATATACGGTAAATAACTGCGATAGATCTAACGGTACATTTAATGTAATTTTACTGTTTATAATACAGTTTTTGATAGTGAAAAGAACAACTCATTGTATAATTTACAGTGAAAAACCGTAAATTGACATTCCCACAATTCCCTGCGTGACACTTCACATTTGATTTATTTTTGTTGAAATAACAATGTTTCTTCTTAGTTTTCTCAGTTCTTTTCTCTAATCAGTTATGTACATTAGGGTTTTATGTTACATTCAATGTTGTTAAATTAATGTTTATTGCATTTTTAAAATGTCATGTGTGTTACCATGATGGTGTTTAATGTTTGTGCGAATAACACTGTGCAGCTTCAATAAAATAGTATTAACCTTCTTGTGGAAGACTGCTTGTGATGAGCTTTGATTTATCATGTGACTCTCATCACTGCTGTGATGATTGTAGGTTGTCAGTGTATTACAATGGTACAAAACAGATATTAATACTTCAATAGGTTGGTAAATTATCATTATATCAGATAATGAATTACGGTTTATTAATGTAAATTTTAAGTTAAGTCTGTAAAACCAAAAACGTTGATACCGTATTTTTGACGGTAAAGTTCTGGTAACCACAGCTGCCAGTTTTTTTCCGTAAAAACAACGGGATTTTTTTTACAGTGCACGTGTTGAAGTTGTGGCAGTGTTGTGGGGTATCCCGGTCAACTTAATAAAGCCTGACACACACACACACACACAGCCCTGTCCTCTCCTAATCATGTCCTAACCTAACATTTTTGAAAACTGAATCTAATCACTCATATCAGATTAATTTTGGGGGTTTGATCACATCAGTAACACTAACCAGCAATAATGATGGCTGACTCTTCACAGAACACAAATGTTTCTAAATGAAGGAAACAGTCCCAGCAAAAGGAGACACTCACACAGACTGAATCTGGAAATGGCATCGAGGAACAAATAAAAGCTGGAAGCGTGTGTTTGCACAGAGAAACGTCGTGCAACAGCGGTTTCAGAGCATTAAACTGGTCCGCCCCCGATTCTCTCCGCTATAAAAAGAAGGTGTTAATGACAACGAGAGGCAGATGGTGTCCTCCTCAGGCATGGCTCCTCCGTATGGCAGAGCTCAAAATGATGCCCGTTTGGCTGGCATCAGTGGAGGAGACCATCGCAGTAATGAAGCACAGACACACACTGACCTTAAACCATTAGTGACCACAGGAAGATGAGAGACTATCATTCTATCAATCAAACAGAAATGCTGTCTCGTGTGTTGTGCTCAACTAATATGGATTTTGCCAATGCTGATGTGTCAATGATTACAATCGATAACTAGAGTGCATATATATATATATACAGTAGTGGCCAAAAGTGATGTCCGGCCTATAGGAAAATTGACATCTTGATCCTTTATTCAAATATTATTCAAAAATGTGTTTTAGATTTAAAGATTAAGATGTTGTTACATTACATTACATTTATCTGACGCTTTTATCCAAAGCGACTTACAATTGCTATATATGTCAGAGGTCGCACGCCTCTGGAGCAACTAGGGGTTAAGTGTCTTGCTCAGGGACACATTGGTGTCACGCAGTGGATTCGAACCCGGGTCTCTCACACCAAAGGCATGTGTCTTATCCACTGCGCCATCACCACCCCACACCCCAGCAACTTGTTGTTGTTGGAGTTGTCTATCTATCTAACTATATATATATACACACATACATACATACAATTCAAATAGAATAAAATGAAAAATAAAATAAAATAAAATAATAAAATACCTTCCAGAATTCGATGTAAAAATATAAATAAATTAATTTAATTAAACAACTAAATAAAATGGACAGAAAAACTTTGAGCAAAAAAAAAAAAGCCAAATTTGTGGTCAGTTCATATTGAATCCATAAATAATCATTTAATAATAGGCCATTTGTAAAGGATCGACAGAGGCTGATGTGATGCCAAATGCATCTGAGCGTATGTTCTTGACCTGATGATCTGACACACATGACGTCCATCACTGGACTGATGCCATTTTCTCTTAAGGCTCCCCTTCAAAAACCCTTCAGACCCGACAAATGTGTGCGCGTTAAAGACAGACGCGCAATTCTTCATAACTGCCTTTACAAATGGCATGTCAATGAGTGACGCACCTCTGTGTCTGACCTCAATGAATGTGTGACCCGTCCTGATCAATCATCTGACAGTGACATCATCTCACACATTTCCTTTTCTAGACACAGTGGTATCATGTATTAAATGCACATGTACATATTAGTTACAGGTCAAGACTAAATACCTGCATGTCTGACCTTAATTAAAAAAATTATGCAAATACTGCTCATGAAAAATAATGCAAATACTGCTCATGAATATGCAAATCGTTCGGGAAGGGAAAGCCAGAGAAATAAAGGAAGTCCTTGTATGGACTCAGACCAAACACATTAGGAGTCATTAACAGTGTTCTTACGTTGAATCCGTACGGATCCGGCATCGCCATCTGTGATGACAAGATGACAGTCAGAACACAAACACGCAGACGCGCCAGCAGCCGGTAGATCTGTGCGACAGAACCGACAAATCTCCATGCACAATGCTTTTGCAAGAAATTAAATATAAATGCAGAGCATTGTGCTAAATACTGAACAAAATTGTATATTTTATAGTTTACTGCATGGGTGAATCTCACAAAACCATGTCTGGGCCATATTTCAAAATTAAATGAAAATATATTTGTTACAAAAAATGCTATTATTGTCCCAATTCAAAAAATCTCAATGCAAGATGTATATAAAATACTGGCAAAAACTGCATTTGCAATACATGAAAAGTAAATACTGAAATATAAAACTTTTTTTTACAATTTTACAAATCACAATCATATTTCAATCATACAAATGATTGAATTTCTACAAAAAAGCCTATTTTTGTCCAAATGCATCTGGCCTGATCATTTATATTCATACATTTTAATTTGATATTTTCTGTTTTCATTTAAATATATATATATATATATATATATATATATATATATATAAGATGCCCATTTTTGTCAAATTTCTAAAAATCCTAATAGGCCTATACCACTAAAATAGGCTTTATTTTATTCATGCAAAATGTGGATTATCCATTGATAAAGCTCTTGGTAGACTTTGGATCTGACTCAAGAAATTCCTCCTGTTAATCGGTGAAGCGGGCTTTTCCAATGCTGATAATCTCAAAGTGGGCAATAAATCAGTCCATGCCACTGATAAAAGGATCATTTTAATGCGCTCTGCTCTCGAGTGTTTCTCTCTAAAGCCACTTTACTTCTAGTGTCTGCAGAAGCAGGACAGTGAACTGCATGCTCAGCCAGTTCTCACGTAAATGCGTCTCTATAGCACGCATTGTGTATTATCGTGCAATTTATACGCGAAAATGAGTTTTTACGTGCATATGATACGCAGTTTTCGCGTGCATTTGATACGCAGTTCATTTGCGTGTAATACACCCGCACCCCACACCACTAATTCTACCCAAACGTATAATACACACGCACCCCACACCACTACTAAACCTACCCTAACCAACTCATGCCTATCCTATGCACGTAAAAACTCATTTTCGCGTATAAATTACATGATAAACACACTGTGTGCTATAGAGACGCATTTAGTGTGATCGGGTTGGCATGCTGTAGTCCGGCAGGTCTGGTGGCACGGGTGAGACTCGCAGGGTGTTTAGTTTACCCCGTCTCGTGTAAAGATCTCGCAGACGTCTGCTCGAGAATTCTGCCGGAAAGGACGAACACACATTTGCTGCGTGTCGCTCTCTCACATCCACACACAGAGGAAGGTAAAGTATTTAAGCAGCTTCATGAAAGTTTCAGTCTAAGTCTGCTGGAGCGAGCGCGCTCTTATAAAACATTTTGACAGAGAGCAGAACTGAGTTATACTTTTTCTTCCGCAGCCATTAGGAGATGATGACGTCAAGAGCTGACTTCTTCCTAGACAACATGTGAAGATAACATTGGTGCACTACAGGCCCGAAGGAACTTTAAGAATCGCATCAAAAATGTATAGTCAACAAAACCAGTTTGCAGCTTCAACAGTCAGTAAGAGAGTCAGATGTTCGTTCACTAACATCTCTGAAAGTTTCATCAGACTAATTCA
Source organism: Rhinichthys klamathensis goyatoka (assembly GCF_029890125.1). NCBI lineage: Eukaryota > Metazoa > Chordata > Actinopteri > Cypriniformes > Leuciscidae > Rhinichthys > Rhinichthys klamathensis. Next base: position 2,941,792 of record NW_026606579.1, read on the forward strand.
AAACAATAACTTGTGTGCATTTTGGATTGATTCCTGAAAAGAACCGCTCGTAAGAATCATTTGTTTATGAATCAGTCTACACAGGTTGAGCTATATGTGTATTTTCTTTGGCATTTATACACTCAATTCAAACTTACAATTCTAAAATATAAATTTCCTTTTGAAAGAAGTCTCTTATGCTTACATAGGCTACATTTATTTCATCAAAAATAATTTTGTGAAATATTTCCGTTTTACTGTATTTTTCACCAAATCAGCATATTAAAAATGATTTTTGAAGGATCATGTGACACTGGAGTAATGATGCTGAAAATTCAGCTTTGATCACAGGAATAAATTACATTTTTGAAATATATTCAAATAGAAAACACTATTCTGTATTTTTGATCAAATAAATTAAGAAAAGCTTAATTATTCCAAACTTTTTTTTAGAGTTGTGAGTTTACAGTCTGAATTGAACAAAATAACAAATAATACACAAAAATAAACAAATGAACAGCTCAACTTGTGTAGACTGATTCAAATACTCATGAGTTATTGTTTTGAATCAGTCTAATGAATTACTAACTGAATCTTTCAGAGCTGCTAGTGAATGAACAACACTAGTGTAAATGTTTCAGATAAAAACTAGATTCACCAACTGGAAGAAACACTGACCTATGTAAAAGTATGTTTACAGTGTCACCATCATATTTAAATATGCATGAATAAGTGAGTATGTTTAATTGTCTTTATTCTCATGCATATGCATGAACTGCCTCACATCAGGGAATACTCAGCAGCATCTCGTCCGTTCTTTGAGAAACAGCGAGGCCGAGTCATTTCCTCACAGCCGGCGGGGCGGATCGTGCGCTTATACCGACCCGGGACGTCACACACTTTTAGCTCAGGACCGCACAACGGGCTCAGACACTCGCAGAAGACTTCAAATATATGGTCTTGCCTGAGATAAGACCCTGTCAGATCACTAGGAGAAGACATCACACATCTGACAGCCTGGATTTAGTAAAAGGTCACTCACAATGCCTAAAATTCCCCCTGACCTTTCCAAATCCCAAAATAAGAGGCTAGAACAAGCATCAAGTCTCATGCTGGGAACACAAACATGTCTTTTATTCTGTCGTCTTTCTATTTGAATATAAATCAGTATTTCCTTGCATCAGATTATAGAATTAAAGGCATCACTTTACAATAAGGTTCCATTAGTCCAACTAGTAACAATTAAATCAATCTTAGTTAATTTCAGCATTTAATAATATACTCATTTTTAAAGATCACAGTTTATTTTAGGTTCCAATTCTCACTATTAACTATGACTTTTGCCTCAATAATTACTGCTTATTAATGTTATGAGGGTGAGGAAGGATGAACCCAATAGCAGACAGTAGTCAAGGCAACACGATTTATTAAACAAAAAACCAGGAAAACAAAGCCCACGAGGGGGCAAAACAAGACAGGACTATGAAGACTAACTAGACTGAGACAGATAACTATAAGAACACAAATAACCTTTACAGGCAATAGCGCAACAGGACTAAAACTCTTGACAAGATACTCACAGACTCTGACCAAGGATTAACACTCAGGTAACAATCACAATGAACCGACAAAAGACAGCAGATACAAGAGGATTAAATAGGGAACACTAATGACGAGGACAGGTGAAACTGACTAGACAATAATCACGAGACGAGGATAACAAGGGGGCGGGGTAACGAGACGAGACAACGCAAGCACATGGCCCAAACAAATGGCCATGTGCTGCACATGAAACATGGGTCTGCCATGATCCTGCCACAAGACCAGTGAAATCAAAGACAAGATGGCAGAATCATGACAATTAATAATTATTAAGCTAGTTGTTAAGTTTAGGTATTGGGTGTATTTAGGGATGTAGAATATGATCACGCAGAATAAAGCATTAATATGTGCTTTATAGGTTCCAATAATCAGCCAATATCCTAGTAATATGCATGCTAATAAGCAGTTAATTGTGAGAATTGGTCCCTAAACTAAAGTGTCATCATGTTACGAAAAGCTGTAAAATGTTAACTAATGGGACGTTATTATTAACTAGATGTGCATTCCACGCAATAGTAGAAATTTGGCTTGGGTATTGATATGGATTGTATGATTTGATTATTTTGAAAAGTGCAATTCAATATTGATTCGTTTAGAAATATTTCAGGTACTTGCCACAAAAAAAAGTTCTAAACTTATGCTGTAAAAATGCAGGTAACCTTCTCACATTACTATATTAATATAATAACCCAAACTAACCCAAGCTATGTATTTTCAGATACAATATTTAACACTCAAGTGTATATATACACATACAAATGTGTAAATTGCTCATAGCTGGTATTCAGAGTCGTTCATCGCTCTGGGTGATTGTGTTCAGATAGGATCTGAAATGGCACTTAGATTTCCCGTGACTAAAGCAAACGCTTCCAGAAACTCTCGAGCTACGACACACTCCCATTGGCTGGCCAAAGATTTGGCTGCTTTCACCAGCACTAAAAATAATGCAATATCTTCCTTCTAGACCACTGAACAAATACATGGAGCAGTTTAAATAAGACTTCAGACTTTTAGACTTTTTTAAAACTATGCAAACCTATGCTGAAATGGAGGTTTAATGTCACTTTAAAGTTTCCACACAGGATGGGACACCAAATACTGTACATAAATCTGTTCTTCATCATGACCTGTGTGTCCTCTGGTGTGACGGGGTCAGGAGGTCACGCATGCGGCCCGCTGTGGAATAATAAAGTGAAAACGCTGATAAAAACTAAGGATATCAGTCAGAGAGGCTGAATGAAGCTAATTAAAGTCATTTAAGGCTGAGCAGGATGGAGAACAAACAGCTCAAACTTCCACACAATCTAATTACACTTTGACTTGTGGAGAGGAAGGACGCTGCTGTAATATCCCTCATGAATCACAGGTCAGTTAGTTTCATGTGCTCCACGTGCTTCGGCTCAATTAGCAGAGAATAACACGCCAATGTGTCCGGCCTAGTCAGTTCTTTCTCTTTCTTTTGTCATTGCTGCTAATTTACAATCAATAAAACTTCCATTGATTTCTGTGGAGTGTCATTATCGTGATGCATAAGAGATCATTCACTGTTACTGTCATACACACTGCAACAAGTGTAGCCTACAACACCAGTGTAATACTATAATTGGCTTTGTTTGATTTGATTTATTTCCTGATCATATCAAGCTTGACTTTAGCTCTGGTTCTTCCCTATCATAAAAGTATATGCATCATGTAGCCTATGTGTATGTAAACAGATTTCTTTATCAAAATGCTGAAAATCACTCAATTAGATTAAACAGTCATTAAATACACTGCTAAATCATATACACTAGCAATCAAAAGTTTGGGGTGTGTATTATTTTTTTATGTTTTTGACAGAAGTCTCTTCTGCTCATCAAGGTTGTGTTTATTTGGTCAAAAGTAAAAACAGTAATATTGTGAAATATTATTAGAATTTAAACTATTTAAAAATATATATATTTTAAAATGTTTTTATTATTTTCAGTTAAAAAAAACGTGCATCAATAGAAATGTCGAAATAACAGCATTTATTTAAAATAGAAACATTATAAATGTCTTTACTGTCACTTTTTATCTATTTATTCCATCCTAGCTGAATAGAAGTATTAATATCTTTCAAAAACAAAAAATATTACTGAGCCCAAAATTGTTAACCTAGTCTGTAGTGTATTGCAATTTATATGAAATAAATTAGTTTTTAAATATGTTATGTTTCTAATGCAGTAAACACTAAAGGAAAACCAAAAGTCTTTATATTTTGCAGGCTCTCAGGAGGATATGGATGGACGGCCAGGACGATTTGTCCTAAACCGGGACGGCACCTCCTTAAACTAAAGGACCTGGAGGAGAATCACATCTAAAAGCACAATAAAACATAAGGTGTCACCCAGTAAGAGCCAGGGGAGATGCTTTATAAAAGACGTGTACTCCCAGCAAGAGCTGGACTCGCAGCACAGAAAGCTATTCACCATTAAACCAACATTCAAGTGTTTAGGGTCTGAAATGAACAGAGGTTTGGGGCAAAATGCCACCAAAAGCAACAAAACTGTTTACAATTTCCGGGGGGAAATGAATAAACACTCCTAAATAATGATTTGAAAGCTTCTCCACTTGCAACCAGAAAGTGTGTGGTTCTTGTTTTTATACGTGTCTCTGAGTGCGAGTAACTCTTCTGAGGATGGATTGCTGGAGGCAAAGCCCCATGCCTGAGCTCACGGGCGTATCTGTGCCTGACTCACCCTGTGTGTAAAGAGGCTTATTTTAAAACAGCACATCAAACCAGCAGCTCACAGCGAGACCGACCCGCTGATGCTGACGCCGACACACGGCGAAAACATCCCGCCTGACAGCATGCGGCGCATTAGGGGGAACCACCTTCCTTTAATCTAAAACTCCACAACATACAATATGGCACGGCTGCGAATATTAGTATTATTATCAGGAATGCCAAAGTTCAAATCTTAACTTGTTAGACAGACAGACAGACAGACAGATAGATAGATAGATAGATAGATAGATAGATAGATAGATAGATAGATAGATAGATAGATAGATAGATAGATAGATAGATAGATAGATAGATAGATAGATAGATAGATAGATAGATAGATAGATAGATAGACAGATAGACAGATAGACAGACAGGCAGTTAGATAGACAGACAGACAGACATACATACATACAGATAGATAGATAGATTAGATAGATAGATAGATAGATAGATAGATAGATAGATAGATAGATAGATAGATAGATAGATAGATAGATAGACAGGCAGACAGAGAGATAGACAGGAAGACAGATAGACAGGCAGTTAGACAGTCAGACAGATAGACAGACAGATAGACAGGCAGACAGATAGACAAACAGATAGACAGGCAGACAGAGAGATAGACAGATAGACAGACAGATAGACAGGCAGGCAGACAGATAGATAGACAGATAGATAGACAGACAGATAGACAGGCAGACAGACAGACAGATAGATAGACAGACAGGCAGACAGACAGGCAGGCAGACAGATAGACAAACAGACAGGCAGATAGACAGGCAGGCAGACTGATAGATAGACAGACTGGCAGACAGACAGATAGACAGACAGACAGATAGACAGGCAGGCAGACAGACAGATAGATAGACAGACAGGCAGGCAGGCAGACAGATAGACAGACAGACAGGCAGATAGACAGGCAGGCAGACTGATAGATAGACAGACTGGCAGACAGACAGATAGACAGGCAGGCAGGCAGACAGACAGATAGATAGACAGACAGGCAGGCAGGTAGACAGATAGACAGGCAGACAGACAGGCAGATAGACAGGCAGGCAGACAGACAGACAGATAGACAGGCAGACAGACAGATAGACAGGCAGACAGACAGATAGACAGACAGACAGGCAGACCTGCAGCATTCAGCAGACAGAGAGACAGACAGACAGACAGCCAGGCAGACAGACAGATGTTTTTATTGATTTATTTTATCAGCTGGAAAAAATATAGTTCTGAAAGTTATTGCAACGATATCGTTTCTCTGTGTCGTTATAGTGGTGGTGTGAACTGCTATATTTGGAGCTATTTTTAGAACTATATCTTTATTTGGTGTGACAAATCAATGAAACGAGGGACATATTCAAGACCTGACATCTCTTCATCGCACACAAGTGGGCACAAACATCCATAAACACCACAGCATGGAATGTTAACTTTCTAATGTTCTCAAAACGTTAGCACAAAAACATTATTTATACATCATTCATGGAATGTTTATTCGAAAACATTTTTTTGGACGTAGTGCCACTTTTAAATGTTACTCTTCTTAGAATGTTCAGAGAAAGAAACGTTTCCGTGTTTGCAAAATGAAAAATGGAATGTTCCCTTAACGTACGTATAATCAAGGAACAAAACTGGACGTTCTGAATGTTCATAACTTACATTAGCAGTATAAGTACATGATCCTGTATAAGTGTTTTTGATGTTGGGATCAGATTGCTCCGTTCTGCCCGCTGGAGCCAGATAATGACCTCTACACTCTCCTCTCACTTTACTCTCGTCTCAGTCTCAGATTAAGCATTCAAAGGTCATCCATCAAGGGTGTTGAAATACACCATATGCATCTTCCCCATCTTCACTTCAAATTGTTATTAACATTCACTACAATTATTATTCAGTTTTGTGTCAGCCACTAAAATACATAACTAAACTTTGCATGTACAGTTCGGGACACAATAGTGTTTAGCTGCAGTGTGAATGTGAAAAATGTGTCCAGATCAACTAAGCACATTTCCATTCCCACATCAGTGTTTAGTGAGCGGACTGATTCCCTGTTTAATCACGTCTGAGTGAAGTGTTAACCGCGGACCGTAATCATGCGAGTTTTAATAACACAGACACACTAATCCTCTCTGCTGGATTCTGTCGTGTTTCCGTCATGAACCGGTTACCTGATGTCTACACTAATGGAGTAACGGCTCTCATTTTTCACACCAGTCATGCTGTGATATTGCACCATCATTCACATAAAATCACCACACATCATCTCGCTGGCCATAATTGCTGTTGCTCACCGCCACAATGCAACAAGGCTTTCAACCTTTTAGATGCCATGGACACCAAAATATCATGCGAGGGACAACAATACTAATTTCACATATTATTTATTTGGTAACCCTTTACAATAAGGTTCATTAGTTAACTAGTTAACATGAACTAAGAATGAACAATACTTCTACAGCATTTTTTTAATATTAGTTAACATTAATTTCAACATTTACTAATACATTATCAAAATCAATCTGGATTTTTATTAACTAACATTAACAAAGATTAATCAATATTGTAACAAATGTATTGATCATTGTTAGTTCATGTTAGTTAATACATTAATGTTAACTAATGAACCTTATTGTAAAGTGTTACCATTTATTTTAATCAACTTTAAATACATTTTTTAAATTAAATATTTTTATTATTTACTTGAATTAATGTTTGTTTATTTATTGTTTTAATCAATCATGGATTTATTTTATTTTATTTAATCAAATGCATATATATATATATAAAAATATATATATATTATTGATATATATATAAAAAAAATATATATATATATATATATTTATTATTATTAATTATTTAAAGAAATTTTTATTTATTTAATAATTTAATCACATGCATTTAGTTTAATATTATTGTTATTATTAATTAATTAAAAAAAATGTTTTACCCCATTTGGAAAACCCCTGTGCTAGACAAACTCTCCAGCACCAGAAGATCAGTGAAAACCTGAATGATCTGCACAAAAACAAATCAATCACGTTAGAGTTCGAATGTGGAAGAATGGAGGAAAAAAAGTGTTGTGGCAAACAAACTAAATGAGAAGTATTCCTCAGGCTAATGCTATCAATCACCTGAATCTGTGATATACAATTGTTTAAGCCTGTATTATTACATTAATTACGTTTTTTTATAAGTAAGATGAGGGCAATTATTTCCTAATCATTTCACCCAGCACGTCATGGCAGCGTTTACTGGATATGAATTCTGCTGTGCCGAGTTTGCCGACTGAAACCAGCATTTCAAATGTTAGCGGATGTAAGACCAGATCCGTTTCAAAGACGGTTTGATTACAGTAATTAAAGTGCCTATAAAAGTGTTGCGTTATAAAAGACAGCGAGGCAGCGGCGGTGGCATGAATCAGAGACTCACACAGGGAGATACGTTTCCATATGCAACACAATATCACGTTTATGATTATAGCTATTCTGTTCTGAATATATGAGAGCTCTGAAACTGTTTCAGATGCAACATTCTATTTCATAATGATGTAATGTAATGCAATCAAGATATAGCTCTGGCTCAATGACTGTGTGTGTGTGTGTGTGTGTGAGTGTTGACCTTGAGAACCGAGACACAAACACACAAACTGCCTTCATCACTATGATGCTTCCTCTAATGAAGCAGTCCGTCTCATAGCAACAGATTCGGCTTGCCTGTACAGTGTATGGATCCAAATGTTGCCGTGGGTGAGAGTTTACGATTTATGACACTATATGTGTGTTTTATGTCTTCAGAATTAGAAATGTATCCCATTGAAGGGTTAATTCATGCAAAAATCTTATTTTCCCCCATTGTGTTAGTGTATTGATAGTGTATTATATATATATATGCATTTTAACTTTGGTTACAATTGTTTATGAAAAGATATAAGGCATTAAAACATATTTTATGAATACCTTTATAATGCATTATACATAAAGGCTTCAAGTAAAGTGTTACCTAACCTTCTTCTGCGGATGGATGCTAAGCTCCAACTACAACAAGAAAACATGAAAAACCATAAAACTGGTACATGATTAAGTCACAAAAACAGCTTTGAATAAGAAACAGACCAAAAATTTTTTAAGTAATTATTCACTAAAATTCATCCCCTTCAACCCTTCCTCATTCTTAAACATGTCACATTTTGATTAACAATACACCAAAATATTTGTCTTAACTCACAATATTTTAATCATTTTTGAAGGTTGACTGTGTTTGTTCTGATTTAATTTTCATATGAGGAAGAATAAAGCATATCCCTTAATTCCACTGTAAAAAAAAAAAAGAGTAACAAACCTTGATATGAGCAATAACTTTATAGTTTTAGTCACATATAGTCGTAGATAAACAGATCATATTGATATATATATACTGTACACACACATATATATGTATATGTACGGCCAACATGATCATTTTGTCGAGTATCCTCTCAAGCACAGTCTTGAATGAGTCAAATAAAGTCCTAAATGAGCACAAAGAGTTGTGAGAAAACGGGACGCATCAGATCCGCATCATGTGCAGCCGGTCTTAAAGTGACAGCAGCCAAATAAACCTGCTGCTGTCTGTCATTAGGGATTATCAATGAACAAAAGAAAAAGAGAACATTCACCCATTGCGTTTAAGTGAATAACTTTATAGCTTTAATAAAAACGTATCTATATTTAATAAAAAAAATTATGCAGTGAAGACTAAAGTGTTTGATAGCTTTATTCAATGTCTAGATATTTCCTACATGTTAGACCAAATATTTAAAAGATACTGTCTTTATGTTGTTTTTACATTCATTTGGAGATTAAATGTAAAATATTAGTATTATTATACTGAAAGAAATGTAGTAACTTAGCTAAATTAGCTAAGTAGCTTTTATACTTTTTTCAAGTAAAAAATATTTACCATCTTACACATTAACCTGACTTCCTGACCTAACCTGAGCCAACCCAAATACATTCATTTATACCAATAAAATCATTTTTAGAGGTTAAATCGGTTAAATATATCCCTATAACTTAAAAAAAGTAACTATATTATCCCCCAGCTCTAATTGGCATAATGCAACTATAGGGTATGAAGATATTAAGATATGACATACATTAACATCATGATTTTCTCTAAAGCTGCTTTTAAACAATTAATGTGAATTGTGAATTTGTCTTGACTTAACTTAGCAAAAATCCCTAAACATAGTACGGCTCTGTCACGCAAAACACTCTTTTGGGGAGCATAAAAACTGCCCTGACCCTACGGCTAAAGCGAAACATTTAAAGTCTTCATGTCCCTGTAAAATATTAAAGTGTTCTTATAGTTCTATTAAAGTTTCAGATCCGTGTTGCCTGTAGGGATGCCGGCTGTACGTCGAGTCAGGTAAGCGTCTGTGCTTCTGAATAACACATCAATTTGACATCCATTGACATATCGCAGAACAATTCACAGTGCTGCTGAAGTATCATTTGAGTCATGCATATCTGATTTCCATTTGTGAGCAATCAGACTGCAATAGTACAACCTCCTACACTCACACACACACACACACACAGAGAAAATGCTGCGCTCACTTCAGCCGGCTCTATTTGGAGGGTAATTCAGCTGTTTTTAGTGTGCCGGTTAAACTCCATTAGAAACGATACAGACTCACTGACTGTCAGTCAGACGTGAGTGTTCTTATGTTACTACTTGTTTCGGAATGTTCAATGAACATTGAAAAAGTAACATTCCAATAATGTTTGCAACATGATAAAATGGAATGTTCCCTTAACGAAAAAAAAAAAAAACGTTTGGAATGTTCAGAAAACGTTGAGAAATATCATTAATTCCTCCTGACATAAAAAAAATTCAGAAAATGTAAATCAAAAGTATGGCTTTCTGTTCATGTTTTTTAGCATTAAACTCCCCTGTGTGCTTAAGTACTCCTAAAAGTTGACAAAAGAAACTTTAATTCATTTAAAAATATTTCCTTGATGACAGAAATATATTCATGATTATACTAAATGTTTATTTGTCGACTGAAATACTCAATATGTCAATGCAGGAAAGAAAACGGTTACATCCACACACCAGAAGTTGGCGACAAGTGATGTCATTTAACCCTTCATTCAAATGATTTGATTAATTCAGGAACGAAACATGTTACTTTTTTTAATAAAGGAGTCGCTGAATCATTCACTCAACCAATTCGTTTCAAATCCCAGATTAGTTCAGGAAGAAAACGCCTTGGAGATGCGCAGTTGTTTTCAGTTCTTCGTTTTAAACTATTTTGTTGTGGAGCAAAAATGCCTTAAAGGTATGTTCCTTAATACTAAATTGTTTATTGAACAACTTAACTAGTATTATTGAAGTGTTGTATAAAAGCAATATCACACTCACGGTTGTGCTGTTGGTACTTGGCATTCTTGCTCGTTTTATATTGCTTAATTTATTTTTATAATAATATACGTAGCAGTTAGGCTATTTGTTTTCACATTATATTGTTTCTTATTTTAAAACATTAACATCAAAAACATTATAAATGTATATAAATTTATACAAAACTGTTCTGCAATATGACAAAGGGAAAAAAATGATTATTAAAGTGCTGGTATCATCAATTCAGACAAAATCAACAAGAATCCCATGTTTTATGCAACAGTTGATAATGCAAACACTGCACACTTATGCAAAAGATGGTGATTTCGGAGGGTAAATAAACAAAACTTGATCTTGTCTAGAAGCTGTGCTCACTTTAAACGCGCTCGTGTGTGTGTGTGTGTGTGTGTTGTGGAGCTGTAGATCACACAGTGGTTCATACAGAGAAGAGCAGAGAGACTGTGATGCAATATTCATGCTGTTCAGTTCAGTCTTCTCAGAAGCGGGTTTGTGCAGAGATGGAGTTGTTATGGATACGGAAACTCCCTGGTCGTTATGGATACAGTTGCTCATGGGAGGCCCGCGGCCTAAAAAACACAAACTCACCCTCCTGCTGTTTTGTTTCCCCAGCATGGCAACGGTGTCCGTAGTGACGGGACAGAAGAAGACCTACATATTGAGACCTACATCAAGGCAGACGGGAGAGATGAGTGTCTGTTCATCTCGTCTGGTCATCTGAATGTGTACGTGAAAACAGATTTGATCTACCATAGGGGGAAAAGAAAAGAAAACAAGTCTAGGTCTATTTCGTTCACCTAGGCAGGAGTGAGGATAAAGCCAGATAACAGGGAACGTTCTCAGAACACTCTGGCAAGGTTCTCTGAACGTTATGAACAAACATTCTTCCAGTAACGTTAATAGAATGTTTGTTCAAAGTGATCGGGTCTTTAATAATGTTCTCAAAACGTTAGAACAAAAGCATCATCTATGCATCGTTCATGGAACGTTTTTTAAATGTTGCTACTTGTTTCGGAATGTTCAGAGAACATTCAAAAGTAACAATTCCATAATGTTCAAAGAATGATAAAATGGAATGTTTCCTTAAAGGGTAACTCTTGCCAGAATTGAACCTAGGCTCTTTTTGTTAATCTACCCGAGTCAAACTTTCGTGTAAAAGCATATTTAGAATGGAAACGCCACTTTTAAAATTGGCCGTATTTTCACTTTAGGTCAAAGTGCCTTTTGAATGGGAGTGCACGGGGCACTTCTATGATAGCATCAAAATCGCTATTTTTAAAACACTAAGAAACACAACATGAAACTGTGCTCGAAGTATCACCAGGGGCTCTACACATGAACTTGAGCATTGACTACATTGTTTGTGTACACAAAGTTTACTAAAAAGAAAGGTTTTGTACGACTCACTTTATCAGTTGTTGTTTCCGGCCGCCGACATTTTGTCAGTCAAAAATAGTCAATCTCCGAATGCAACGTAACAGGGAGGAGAGTAAAGATAGAAAGTTTCTAAAGCTTAGTTCCATATAAATTCACGGATAATTTGTTGTTTTGACGTTAGTGAAAATCAATATTGACCTTGTATTTGAAAAAGGATCCTCATATAATAATATAATGATTCAGTGATACAGATCGACTATTTTTGACTGACAAAATGTCGGCGGCCGGGAACTACAGTGAGTTGTTCAAAACCTTTCTTTTTAGTAAACTTTGTGTACACAAACAATGTAGTCAATGCTCAAGTTCATGTGTAGAGCCCCTGGTGATACTTCGAGCACAGTTTCATGTTGTGTTTCTTAGTGTTTTAAAAATAGCGATTTTGATGCTATCATAGAAGTGCCCCGTGCACTCCCATTCAAAAGGCACTTTGACCTAAAGCGAAAATACGGTCAATCTTAAAAGTGGCGTTTCCATTCTAAATATGCTTTTACATGAAAGTTTGACTCGGGTAGATTAACAAAAAGAGCCTAGGTTCAATTTTGCCAAGAGTTACATTCAGAAATAAAAACTTTAATGGGAATGTTAGCGAAACGTTTTTAGAACAGATTTTTTGTTAGCTGGGATGCAAAGCAAATTTAGACTTTTGCTGAAAGTCTCAGATGTTTCACACACATCTCTCCTCGAGAGGTTCAGAAGGTCTCATCTTTACTGAATGTCAAAAGTCATCTCAATTTTGTCTTTTTTTATTTCTCCTCATGAATGTCAGGAGAAACATCTGATTAAAAAGTGAAAGAAAACTCTGAAGATATGAAAGAGCAACATCTGGCATTGTATATAAATCTTGCTGGCTCTTTGATAAATTGCTTCTGTTCCTCTTTGGATAATTGCATAGATGTAAATCTGAGCATTGTCCTCTTGTTATAGTCCAGGTGATGCATGGTTTAAACAGAAAGAAAAAAAGAAAGCTGTTTGTTTGTTTTTTAACAATGTTAATATGTTTATCCGACTGTCTCACATGGCATTGAACTATACATATTCTTCAGACGTAGTCTTTACATTTTGACCATGGGTCTTTGCATGCACTACAAAAGGCTGACAAAAGACTCCACAATACATGTTCAAAAGTCGAATCACTGAAACATGAAAACACTCCAGGTTCACAGTCTGCACAGAGTGGACATACAGATACAGCGCGGGACAATGACACTCTTCAAGAGACACAAAAATACAAGATCTAAGTTCAAAAATATATACCTTTACATTTTGTAATTTATATTTGAAACGGTGCCCTGACTTCATAAAGCAGCAGATAATATTAACATGAAGAATACTATCCTCTTAAGTTCTGTGGGTGGTGGGAACACACATACACACATATCATCATCGAGAACATGTCTGGTTTCACATTTTATAAAAAAAAAGATTTCTTCTATTGTTTTTTTTTAGTGACAATTATTTATTTTCACAATGGGAAAAAAAAACATTGATAATGTTACAAACAATTCCTCAAATAATCCTAAAGAAAGAAGTATCACGGTTTCCACAAAATGATTAAGCTGTTTCAACGATAATAACCAGAAATGTTTCTTGAGCACCAAATCAGCATATTAAAAATGATTTCTGAAGGATCATGTGACACTGAAGACTGGAGTAATGATGCTGAAAATTCAGCTTCGATCTCAGGAATAAATTCCATTTTAAAATATATTTAAGTAGAAAACAGTTCTTTTATATTGCAATAATATGTCACAATTTTTACTGTACTTTTAATCCAAATAACGCAGCCTGGCTGAGCAGAAGAGACTTCTTCTCATCGACCCCAAACTTTTGAATACTGGTGTATTTATTTTTCATTATAGGCTATATAGAATTCATGCTGGAATTAGCACTGCTTTTAATTTATAAATACAAAATGAGACTCATTTGCCCATAGTTGTCTTGAATATAATAAAATCTTTCTGGTCTTAAAACAGGCTTCTTTTTTGTTATGCACAATGTAATTTATTTGATTTTGCAGTGAAATGTGACCTGGACATGTTCTTGACAGATTTCATGACATTCTCTCTCTCACACACACACACACACACACACACGCTGATATGACAGCTCTAATCTCTCCATGGCTGAAAGAAATGAAAGAATCTAATTAGAGCGAGTGTGTTCCCGGCGCAGAGCTGCCGCGCGTGTGTTTCCAGCGGCTCTGTCACGGACTGAACTCAAATCACAGTGTGAATCGGTGCAGCTTTGTTTCACATCATTATTGCACACCACATCTGATTGTTGCACTGGGCAAATTTTCCAGGAAACGGGGATGGGAAAGAGAATTGCGATAAATCAACACACACATTCAAAGACCCCATGACATTCAAATAGAGAGTTTTGTGGCTTCATATATGCTAGTGCACTCTTAAAAGCTGACAAAAAAAATCAACTTTTAGAAGATGTATACATTAAAAATAAAAAAATAAAAATTTAGCTTGATATGCAACTTAACTGGGCATCATTGACCAATGGCATGTAAACTATTATTTTAAAAGCGAAAGAAAGAAAACTGCTTTCATGAGGTCTTCAAGTGTCCCATTTGAGATGAACATCTCTCTCACACACACACACAGAGACAACAATGAATCCACCAGAGATACTAGAGCAGATAAAAGCATAAATGACTGGAGGTCACATTTATTAAACGGATCATGTTTACTCTCTCTCTACTCTGTGGTTTAGTATAGTCGATACACCAATACTTCATTTTTAAACACTTGTGCCTCTACACATCTTAATACACTTATTGCAACGACAGAGGCCTTGGAGAGGGATTCGAGGGGGTGTTGGATTTGCTACCTGACACAGAAGGGAAGCCACGGGTGGATGTGTGTCCTTTATACAGATGCGACATTTAAATGGAGAGCCGACTTGTTTTAAGCAGGAAACGTTTCACTATCCATTTCGTGACTTTCTTTTTTTTTTTTTTTGTGCCAGCTGGCTTTAGTCTGTTTCCACACAGAATAAACGGGAATTTCCGACGGTCATGTGGAGTCCGATCGATCAAGATGTCCGTTCACAGAGCGTCCGCTTTCAGAACCGTCCAATCACAGGCTTATTCTATTCCAGACTGTCCAATCCAATTCATCAAATCCATCTGAGTCTCTGCTGGCCCCGCCTTCCCCGTCTCTGGCCGATATAAACTGTACGTCAGCCAGAGGTGATACAGTAGCTGCGAACGCAACAACACCCGCTGCATCAGTAATGCGCTTCAATATGTGCAATTTATTCTTTTTTGAACATTTATAGACAAAATATATTGCATCTTTGAACAAGTGAATCTCATAAATAATGTCAAAAAGCATCTCGGTCAAATTTAACCCTGAAATAAAAAATAAGAAATTATATTTTGCATGAATAAAAAAGGAAATTATAACATTTTAGGACCGTTAAGATTTGCATTCTGATGCTGTGTTTTGACACGATTCTTTTGTACTGAATTCATAAACTAAAACTGTTAATTGAAATATAATAAACTTGAACTGAAATATAATAAAAATGTAAAAAAAATGAAAATGAGAATGACTTGGCAATTAGCTAAGTTTAACTTGACGTACTAAAATAACAAAACTGTGCAATGGAAAAATAAATACAGGTTTTATATTCTTTATGCAAAATATCATGATTAAATGTGACCTGATATTTCTTTGTGAGATTCACCCTAACATCATAACATAATCATTCACCTCTGAGTACATCTCTTATTGCACATATGATCATATTTAAATATTACAGCTTTTCAGTGATTTACAATCAAACATTGAGGACGTGCAGAGTGAGAAAACAGCATTTCAGGTGTACACTTACAGGGCTCTTTATTGCTTGCGAAAGCATTTCAGGTAACATACTGTGCTGGGTGTGACACAAAGTGGCAAATGAAGTTTATGCTGAGGATGCGTGACAGAAAATCTCCCTATGCCAGTTGCTTAGCAACCTTCCCTTCTAGATTTACTCACATGATGCTCAGGATAAATCTCTAAATTATCTCTCGATTAAAATCCAGCATAATTAGCATTGGCTAAAAATACATATGTATCACACAGAGTATAGAGGATGCAGATGAATGACTCGGGTGACGTGAGTTGGTTGTCTGTTAATAATGAATGATGAAATATTTTAGATCAGACCATGTATTAAATTACTTATGACTATGAATGTGTCTGCAAGCATGAATAGAAATACATGACTCATTGATGCATTTACAGTTTACATCAAGAGAGCAAACTAAAGTCAACATGGAATCAGAAACACGTTTTAATAAAAACATACCGTTCAAAAGTTTAGGGTCAGTAAGACTTTTTAAATGTTTTTGAGAGAAGTCTCTTATGCTCATCAAGGCTGCATTTGTTTAATCAAAAATACAGTAAAAATGGTGAAATATTATTACAATCTAAAATAGCTGTTTTCTATATGAATATATTTGAAATGTAATTTATTCCTGTGATCAAAGCTCAATTTTCAGCATCATTACTCCAGTCTTCAGTGTCACATGATCATTCAGAAATCATGTTGATATGCAGATTTGTTCAATTATTCTCAATTCATTAATAATGGTTCATATCTTGAGCAGCAAATCATCACATTAGAGTGATTTCTGAAGGATCATGTGACACTGAAGACTGGAGTAATGATGCTGGAAATTCAGCTTTGATCACAGGAATAAATTACATCTTACAATATATTCACATAGAAAACAGTTCTTTTACATCATAATAACATGTCACCATTTTTCCTGTATTTTTGATCAAATAAATGCAGCCTCATTGGGCACAAGAGACTTCTTTCAAAAACATTATAAATCATACTGACCCCAAACATGTGACGGGAAGTGCATTTGCTCCGCCTCTGAAATGTTTTACTTGTTCAACCCTTAGTTAGGTAACGCCCACTTTTCACCATCCAATCAATTGCAGTATAAACCACATTTCATGTTGACTTTGAATGCTTTCTTTAAATCGTAGCAACATCTGACTGCGATTTGAACAAGTTAAGCCAATTAGAGTCATTCTCTCTCCCCAGTGACATCATCATCACACAGCACGAGAGCGTCTGTTACCTGTGAGTCTCGTCTGGGCCGTTCCCTCCCCTTTAAGACAGAACGTTCCCCTCTGTTCGGCTGAACCCCGTGAACACAAGCTCTGTGCAGTTATCTGTGTGTACAACCAGTGTAATGATGCCGTTTCAGTACGTGCCAAGAGAGGGTGGAGACAGAGGTCATGCATGAGACGGCTCACGGGTTCTCCACTGCTTCAATCAGATCAACAACACACACACACACACACACACACACGTCTCCAGACAGAGCGGTCCATGCACACACCGACAACAAACTGGTAGCTCCAAACATGAACATTTATACAGACAAACAGACAGTGACGTCGTGCTTTTCTAATTATATCTCATTCTGCTCTTGCTTTTGGAAGCATCAAAGTTTCACCTGCTCTCTCCCTGAATAAATGTTTTGCAAGTTAATGCAAGAAGATCAAATCAAATGAGTGAAGCTCACGAAAGCAAATGAAGCCAGTTTAAGATCATTTCCATTGTGACATTTTCATATATTGTCATATATTATATATTGTCATATATATATATAATTTAAATTGTAAAGTAATTATGCATCATGGTAGTATTTTATTTTTAAAAAATCTGATTACTGTTAAACAATATATATTTTAAATTTAAATTGTGAAATAATTATGCATCATGGTAGATATTTATGTAATTTAATTACTTACTAATTTATGTTAATTAAACAAATACAAAAAATACTATTATACAAGAATGATAATCTAGTCAGATATTTATATTAAGTGGCTTTAAGTACTATGCACTTACAATGAAATTAATAAAATTTGATACAATGGACTTAGTGTACATACATGTTTTTACATTGTAGTTATATTTTAAAAATACCAGCATGTAATTACAGCTGTAATTAATTTATGTAATTACATTTGTAATGACACAGTTTGTTACATGTATGTCCTGTGTTTCCCCCTGCTTAGTGTTTTTGGTTCAGTCCTGTGTCCCAGTTTTCCCGCTCCTCGTTAGTGTTTAGTTACAGCACCTGTGTCTTGTCTTCATCAGTTCATTCACCTGTGTTCAGTCTATTACCTGATTATGTTCCTTTATTCAACCTTGTATTTATACCATGTGTTCTCCCTCATTCTTGGTCCGTTCTCGTTTATGTATAGTGTGGTTTTTGTGGTCTCCTGAGATTTTGTTTATTAAATTCCTGTATTCCTCGTCTCCTCGTGCTTCTTACCACCACGACCCGTAACACAGTTGACCCTTCCCTTACACCTTAACCCACCCTTATACCGACCCATACCACACACACACCTGTCCCTAACCTTACCCGTATCACACCTCAATAGCAGCAAATATTGATTTGAGGGGAAAATGTGTTTAACTGAAATGTCACAATGCAAAAAAAACCTGTCTTAAAATAGGCTTCATTTTTTATTAAGCTATATATATATATATATATATATATATATATTCTATTCGGATTTTGTGAGATTCACCCTAAATTTTTTTTTTTTTTTTACTTTCTCATATCACTCATACAGTTCTATAAATAATAATAATCATTATATTCACAGAGGGAGAGTATAATGCATAGTGGGCGGAGTCTCTGCAGTGCATGTGTGAGTAGGCGTGGCCTCAGAAGATGGACGGGATAGGGGAACGGTGAATCGGACAGGGCGAGGTCACTGGAGAGAGATGGAGAGCGGTGCCGGCTATGTTGTTTAAGCTTCCGGATTTCTCATAGCCTTCAGACGTGAGAGAACGCAACATTAAGAGCACAAAGACACACAAAACAAATACAAAAGTGTCTCGTGGGACACGGTTACAGACGGGCGTGAGATATGCGCACACAAATAAGACCACATCACATTTACTGTGTCCAGCCATCAGAATGATGCAATTTTCAAACACTGAAATGTCTAGAACATTTATTTTCGTTTTTCATTTTGATCACTGAACATGTTTGTGTGCAATCATGTGCTCAGAAATTGTGAGAAACCGAATTGCTAAATTATACATAAATAGGGCATTATAATTTCCTAAACAAATTACTATGATAAGGATTTTCTCAAAGGACTAAAACACAGTTTAATTATGACGATGATGGTGAAGATGATGATGAGGAGGAGGAAGATGAGGATGATGATGAAATTCAACACACACAAAAATTCTAAGCCAGTCTGGATGGAAATGCCAACTAAAACTGTACAAAAGTTGCCAAAAAGCTCACAAAACAAATATAAAGAATGCGTCTTATTTCTGCCATTCATGGACGAGTTTCATCAATGATCAGCAGTTCAGTATATATATATATATATATATATATATATATATATATATATATATATATAGAGAGAGAGAGAGAGAGATCGAGAGAGTAGTGTACAGTAACAGTCCTGGCCATATAGGTAATTCTAGAATGTTGTTTACACATCATGAAACGATGATCAATGCAAGTAAATGATATTGGTTAGTACGTACAGTATCATGTATATCTGATTGTAATAGTACATTATAAATTGAAGACTCTTGGTCATCAGGATATTCAATACAATAAAATAAAGCAATAATATAAATATTGGCCCTGTAATACTATAGCTTGTAGAGTGACTTGTCATGCACAGCCATAAAGCAACAATGAGCCTGTTTACATGCAAACCAAACCAATATGCTGATAACTCACAAAAATCCGCTTATTGAAATAACCTGTTGTCCCGGTTTACATGCAAACCAATAACCCGGCAATGCAGGCAAACCGTCAAAATGTAATCTGACTGAGTATTTCACATGTTATGTTTGTTGTGATAAATAAAGCATTAAAAAGCGACTCAATCTTACAGACATATTATCCTCTCATGCAGTTACAGATGCTGCATTTTTGACTGTGGCACTTCTGCACGAGAAAAACACATTTTTATCATTTCTGGGGTCAAGAAAGAGTCAGTGTGTGCAATATATCTCCTCCTCCCCATACAGCGAAACGCTCGCTCTGTCTGGATGCAGATTTGCAGTAAATTCGCAGTAAAGTTGCTTTCCTGTCACACATCACACACTTCAACTAAGCCGAAGTTTACACGCTGGGAGAAATCGGAGTGAGGGGCGAAAATCTTTAAGCCGTTTATGACTTTACTCCAGTAAAGGAAAACGGGTTAACGTGTTTACATGAGCACATGTACTGTCGGCTTATAAAGTGTATAACTGGTGTAAGAATGTGCATGTAAACAGACTAAATAAGTCTGTTTAGCTGGTGCTAACCTTCAACTGCCCTTTAGCACTGGTAGTGTTGAGGGGACGCCAGGCTGGGACAGAGTTTGACCTTACAAACTCGGCCCCACCGGGTGCCTTTGCCCTTGAGCTGGTCCACATTTAACCTCCCAGCAGGGTTATTAGCCTAGCATTTGTTGTCTGTCAAACAGTACAGCCATGTGGTCTTGGGTGCCAACTCAACATCTGCCTTGTTATAGGGTCATAATATAGTTAAGTATTCATGCAAAATGCAAAAGCAATGCAAACAGCCAGCCAAATAATGATGCATAGGTAGGACGGCAAAACAAATAGACTTTTAAAGAGGACCTATTATGACCTTTTGGGCTCTACTATAACAGGTTTTCATGCTTGAATGTTAAAAACACTTTTTTTCCCCACATATTCTCCATTGTTGCAGCACCTCTCTTCCCAGTCTGTCAGTAACGCTCTGTTTAGTTCCTGTCTCTATGAAGCCCCTCCTTCTGAAAAGCACAATATGCTCTGATTGGTCGGCTGGATCAGTGTGTTGGGATTGGTCGAGCGCTTCAAAGTGTGTTTGGGAAATGTCCCGCCCCTTCCCATAACCAAGAGGTTCAACACACTACTAACTAACTCAACCAGGCCACGCCCCTTTATTCTGCGTATGAATTATTTAAATGAGAAATACTGTGACGTGTTCGTTTCTGGATGAAAACCTTTAGACTACAATGGAGGCGTTTCAGGGAGTTCAGAAACACTGACACTGATATAGAGAATAACTCCCGCTGGAGGGACTTTTCATGCTCAAACAGCAACATTACACACTAAAGAGAGTTGAACATGTAAAAAAAAGCATCATAGGACCTCTTTAAAAAGGGAGGAGAGCCAGGAAAACAGACTCATATTGAGCACGGCAAAAACTATAAATCGTCGGTACACAATATAAAACTTCTGAACAGTTAAAGTTCTTCATTTCCATCCATGAGTCAATGTTTATGACAATGGATTGACAGATATAAGGGATGAATTGTGTTTGGAGTTTAGGAAATGTGATGGGCATTTGTTTGGACATATATGCTAATATGAAGAATGGAAGGCTTTGATTGGACGAGCAGAATATACCTGTTTTTCTAATAGCTGTATCTGCTGTGCAGGTGTAGTCGCTGGCGGCCAGTAGGAAGCACGTGCCTTCAGTGTGACGGTCCTGTTCACGCATGCTGGAGTGACGCATGGGTATCCGCTCCTCTGGAGACATGCTGATGTCACTTCCTGCGCTGCAGTCCGCAAACACTGGTGGGAAATGAAGAGCACGGGCAGTGAAAAACAACATCTGCTTATTTGGGACACGGAACAGCTAGAGACAGAGGTGAGAGGTCAATCACAAGACGAAAATAGGACCGAAATTGGGTTGAACGAATGAGTCATCAGAAGCTGTGTGTGTGTGGGTCAGGGTTTACCTACATTGTGGGCATAAATGTCCCAAATAAGGATAGTAAAACATGAAATTGCCTATATTGTTAAAGAAAAACGTCTTAAAAAAGATCCAAAATAATGTCTTAATGAAAATGTAACAATGCAGACAAAATATCATTTACTCGTAATAAAATCAGCAGAAGTCAATGGAAAATTATGCATTTGGAAAATAACTGGTATATGAAATATCTTTTTAAATGTATTATCTCACAGCATAATAATAACAACATAATAACACAACATTTTCATTAACTTTCAAGACTTTTTTGTCATTTGTAACATGACTAACTAATATGTAAAATCCATCGGTTCATATCAGTCCATTTACCATAAATAAAATATGCATGTGCATTTTTGCACTTCTCAATCGATCATGAACTACGGAGCCCCTTAAAGGGACATGATGGTGTGAAAAATATGAGGTGGGAGGAAAAATATATATTTCACTGCTTTCCCTTGAAAAAACGTTGTTTTCGCTCACGAAGAACAAAAAAAGTTTTGTGAATGAACGCAAAGATTCCTGGGGAACACAAAACTTTTGCAAGAGAACGCAATAGCATTGAAATAAAACTTTTCCTCCCATCTCGTTTCTTTATAGCATTTATTAATATATTGAATTAGCTTTATATTTTCAGTTTTCATCTTAATTTCAGTTATTTCAAGTATTAGTAATTTCGTTATGCGCTTTTGTCTTTTTTTTTTCTTGTTATTTCTATTTCAGTTTTAGCTTTGGTCATTTTACTACTTCATTTTAAACCTATTTTATTTCAGCTAGTTGCCAAAGCAGCATTTTTTTATTTATTTTTTTGCTTTAATTTTTCATCTAATATTTATTTCAGATTTTACTTAGTTTTATATTTTATTTTATTTCAATTAACGCAAACTCAATTTTAATAGTTTTATTTTAGTTTTAGTTAATAATAACAAAACTGGGGTGCGTTTCCCGAAAGCATCGTTAGCCAACTATGGTCGCAAGTTCCGTCGTTACCAATAGAGTTCAATGGGATTTGCGACCAACTTGCGACCATAGTTGGCTAACGATGCTTTCGGGAAACGCACCCCTGATCAGGAAAACACAATGATGACTTTTTTCCCCAACTTGAAAACAGGTGAGTAATGTATAGTCTGTATATACTGGAAACCCTGTAAAAAAAAATAAATAAATTCGGGTTCACCTGACCCAGATCAGATCCGCTACATATGTGTCATTTGCTCAAAAACAGTTGGACAGCTAATTTAAGGCCCGACTTTTCCCACTGTTAAATCCCGTGAAAACCATCGAACAGCAAAAGCACATCACATGTAAATGACCAACATGCACAGCATCCTAAAATCTGACCAGCATTAAACTGCAGTTTTGTCTCTACATTCAGACTGAAATTTCGCAGTGAAATCCAGCCCATCTTCAGGCTCCTGAATGCATCTCCGTGGCAACGGGAGAGATCTGCACCCTCTCTTATCCTCCGCTCTGCAAGGAATACTGGATCTCAAACGCCATCAGCTTTAACCCTCCAGGAGAAAAACACACCCGACTCAGTGGAATAGATGGCACAGTGCTCAGTTACTGAGTCTTACTTTACGGTATTCAGTGAAAAATTGTTCAAACCCTCCTTCCCACTTGTTTTCAATTCAAAAACAATGATGTCATTGATGTTTCATGCCATTTGGTTACTATGGCCTGGTATTAAGATGCGTTTTGGTCGATGGGGTCACAAGTAGACGAGGGAGACATTCCCGTTTTCACCTGGTGTTTTAATCAATTTCTTTTGTCCACTTTCATCCACTTCTATCCTGTTTTCTTCGAGGGGAGGGTAAATGTATGGGCTTTTTCAGATCTTTCAATCTAATAGACAAAATAAGCTTGCGCAATTTACATGTGAACGCGACCAGAGACAATGGAAAACCACACAGGGCATCAGCTTTCGTTTCTGCTCTGACAGACGCAAGACCGAACACTGTGACTGTGTGTTAGAAATCAGGGATGGTGAGAGAACATTGTGCTTGGTATGTTTTTCGTCTTCAAACCAAACGTGGGTCTTCACTCGACAAAGTGTAAATCCCGTCTGGCTAGAGCTCTTCCTATAATGTTCACGCATTATGTCAGTAGGCGGAGAGTAGACGGTCTTTTGCAGCTGTTCGAACGCATTTGACCACATGAGCGTTTACGCTACGAAAGCAATCTGGTCGAATGTGTTTTCGTCTATCTCTGAAAGTGGTCGAAAGTTGTCAAGCTCAAAACGTTTTAGACCCCGTTTACACCTGTATTTAGTGTCGTCCATTTGTGATCCGATCGACCAAAATGCATCTTAATACCAGGTGTAAACAGGGCATTTGTGGCATATGACTATCACACTGTCGTGCAACTCCATTTATGTATTTTAGTTTAACATTCAATCAAATTAACACTGTAAAAAAAGTTTAACAAAAAGAAAAGAAAATACCATTTCAGTCTATCTACTTCAAAATTCACATTTAATTCAATGTGCTTTTTCTTTGTAATTCTTTGTGAAATTTAATAGCATTTTCGGAGTGAATATATATTTTTTTTTCCAGCGTATTAGCTTTATCAACTTACAAACCCCCTGTGGTTTCATTGCGGATCCACATTTGAAAACCCTGTTCTACAGAGTACATCCAGAACGTGACACTCCACCTTTACATGTGTTATAGACCCTCTGAAGTGCATTGAAATGAAAAGACAGGGCGGGACATATCGATCAGCTCCTTCCCTTTTTTAAAAATACACAATATAGTTTAGTTTATATCACAGCTCGGCCAGAGCCGTTACGCTCGGTAAAGCCGCAGTTTCCTCCAAATATGAAACCGTCTCCTCCTAATCTCCATATCACATATAATGTAGGGGGGCGGAGCTTCAGTGTGGTGAGCAGGACGGCCGAGGGACGTGAGAGAACGTCGCGAGGCCGGTGGTGCGATTGCTAATGAGCAGCACCTGTGAAGCACACCGGTCTCGCATCTCTCACGGAGGAGCGGAAGCATAAAGGAGGAGCGACGGAGTGGATGATGGAGAGAGGAACAGGCCTGCTTTTGTTTGTGTTTTATTTTATTTTATTTTGGTAGCCAGCAGTCGTCCGTGAGGGGCTGCTGGCAGGTAGTTATATTTTATTTTGGGTAGCCAGCAGTTCCGTGAGGGACTGCTGGCAGGTATTGTGTTTATTTCATTTAAATAAAGTTTTAATTTGATTGTCCGCCGGTTCCCGCCTCCTTCTTCCCTGAACATTGCTACATTCAGATTCTAGAGAGCATTTGATTGGACAGAAAATCTAATAAGAAGCTGAACGTTATTTTTAATGTGATGACCAAAACATTATTTGTTCATGCATCAAAGATTACCCCCATTTATAAAACTAAAAGTTTCAAGATGTAGGAAAACTCAGTTATTAAAAAAATATTTTTTCTTTTAATAATAAAAAAAAAAAAAAAAAAATCAAGGAAAGTTCTCTGGCATTTCTTTCTTTTCGCTGTATCGTAAACGTACCGAATAGTGACACCACTGTGTCGTACCGAACCAAACCGTGAATTTTGTGAACCATTACACCCCTACTCTAGCCTGGATGCCAGCCGAGCTTAGCCCCGCCCACAACATTTGAGGATGGGAAGTTCGGTCTGGACTTGATCCGTTGAGAAGCAAGTATGCCCGAACCAAAGCTGTTCGGACCAATCAAATTGTCAGGTCGGGCTTTATACGATGATGGACAGATGATCAACAGTAGCGCAATCATCCACGTCACCAAAGTGTGCTTGGGTTGAATTCGTTTACAACAAAGAATGGCTGCCGCTGGAGAATTTAGATGTGTAGATTCAGCCATTGCGTCTGTTATAGAAGATGTAGACAGCGCATTCATTTTAAAAGAGGAACAGAAAACCGCAATCAAGGCATTTGTCGATCGGAAAGATGTTTTTGCAGTCCTTTCATGGGATTCGGTCTATCCAATTGAGTGCAGAGGCATTTTCTTTCCTGGTTGGGTTGAAACATACCCCATAATCACAGCCCAATGGAGCCGTCTCAGACTCACCCTCTGACTAGAATCTGAGTATGACGACGTCAGGCTACCCCTACTCATTACAGATGTTGATCTACCTCAAAGATTGCCTTGATTGTTCTACGTTTACACTTTTACATTGCACACATTTTGTAACATTTTATTTAAGTTCAAGAGTTTCTTTAAAACTTACTTTTTTATCTTGATATAAGACATAAAGAAGATTGTATTTACTTTTTGACTGCTAAAACTAATATAATTTGTTGTTTGCCTTAATAATGTGGATAAATAAATAAAAAACAGTGGTTTAAATTCAAACTTTTCTACTTGTCTTTAAAAAAAAAAAAGGTTACAAAAAAATGTCAATAATGTCAAAATACCAAACGATATGAAAGATTATATCGTGATAATTTTTTTTTGCTATATCGCACAGCTCTCAGCTGAAGTGATGTCATCAATATCATTGATCCATATCAGCGGAAGTGAGAGACTGTGAGTTTTGAATGCTTGCATCTTCTAAATGCGAATTTCGTCATTGTTTTGGAGCACAATAGCTTAGATAACAGTAAGACTAACATATTCATACTACAAGACAAAAGCCTTAAATGACAGCATGTGTTGAACAGGCTCTCACCTGAGCGGTGGCGCTCTAGTCCTCTGCCCTGCCCGAGGCACAGCTCTCCCTGCGTGCTGTTGCATGCTGTACTCAGATCCGTTTTGCAGTAAGACGGCGAGCCAGTCTGCACAACCTGAGGGATGTGTTTCTTTCTCTTCTTGGGGAGCTTCTGTTTGGCCATGGCTAGCGAGTAGTACATGCCAAAGTTATTGACGATGACGGGCACCGGCATGGCTATCGTAAGCACACCAGCGAGGGCACACAGCGCGCCCACAACCATGCCAGACCACGTCTGAGGGTACATGTCTCCATAACCTAAAGTGGTCATAGTGACCACAGCCCACCAAAAGCCAATGGGGATGTTCTTGAACATAGTGTGGTGGCTGGCCGTAGGGTCGTTCGGACTGGCTCCGATCCGCTCGGCGTAGTAGATCATGGTGGCGAAGATGAGCACGCCCAACGCCAGGAAGATGATGAGGAGCAGGAACTCGTTTGTGCTCGCGCGGAGAGTGTGTCCCAGTACGCGAAGGCCCACGAAGTGGCGCGTCAACTTGAAGATCCGCAAGATCCGCACGAAACGCACCACCCGCAAGAAGCCCAAAACATCTTTGGCCGCTTTGGAGGAAAGTCCGCTCAATCCGACCTCCAAGTAAAACGGCAAAATGGCCACGAAGTCTATGATGTTGAGGACGCTCTTGACGAACTCGAGCTTATCCGGACTGAACGTCACGCGCACCAGGAACTCAAAGGTGAACCAGAGAACGCAAACTCCCTCCACGTAGGTGAGCGCCGGATCCGTCTCGATCTCGTACTCCAGACTGTCGTTGCGAGACACGTCCGTCTTGTTGATGATCGTGTTGAAGGCCTCGTGGGTCTCCAGGCAGAAGGTTGTGATGGAAACCAGAATGAAGAACAAGGAGGCGAATGCAATGAACTGGGAAGAGAAAGAGAGAGAGACAGAGAAGTGAGTGCAGTTTCAAACAACGCCACTCTATTTACAAGGTCAGCTCTTGTTTAGCTTGAATGGCGCTGACATCCATTAGCAACTATTGGAAGGCTGTGAGCTTTTGGTCTTTATACTGTTATTCAATGTCCAGTTGTCCTTGTTTTTTATTCGTTGAGTCTTAAAAATGCTGTGTTTTCAAGGACACAGTGAAGGGAAGGAATCACATATTTCTATGAAAGCCTGTGAAAGTTTTGCCAAGCAGTGTTGGGGAAACTGTAGCTATTTGGGATATAATATAACTTATAACTTATAGAAATCATAAATTATATATCAAAGATTTTCTTTAATATTTAAGTATGATGTTATAGGTTTGTTTATTTTTTACGTATAAAAATAATATATATATATATATAATTGATTTGGAATCAGAATAGTATTCATTTGGCAAAAACAATTAGTGATTTTTTTTCACAAAATTACTGCAATAAGTAGGATTTATTTTCTATATTATTACATCGTTTTGAATAGATTCATGAACCACCCAAAGGAACAGACTCATTCTCGTGAATCGGTTCATTTGGATGGCCTGTTAAAAAGCATTTCCCAAAGCTTCATATGAGGGAGAGGCGCAACTTTTTGGGAAGGCACATTTATTTACAGTATCGTCTCAGATTTATTGCTTGTCTGTGGTACAGCAGCATTCACCGTGACATAAATAGCATTGCACTTTTAGTGAGTTTCTCTCCACCACCGTTGTCACGATAATGTGAGGCACAACAAAGCAAAACACTCTTCCAGTATCTTGGCCGGTCATCAGCGTGTAATATTTAATGTCAATAAAAGCCGTCAAATGAGTGAGTCAGACTTTATAGCAGCTGCGTTCAGCCCACACAACAGCACTCCCGTCCCGTCTGTCAACACATCACCTTAATGTCCACACAATTATTTAGAAAGCACACATCATAACAGACACTGTGTGGTTTCACTCAACCACAAACATACACACTCGCATAACTCAATAATACTCAATTATCGTATCTCCCCCTTATATTCACGGTGAGCCTGTGATGTGCAACTGCTAGAATAACAGATCAGCACAGACCTGAGAAATCTCCAGTCAAAGTACCGCTAAAGGCAGACGCCAGCTCTGCCGAATGTGAAAAGACATCAGCGCGGGACAGCCTGTCCCCTCTGGATAGCGTCTCAAAGGGGCCTGTCTCTCGCTTTTACTCTTGCTTTGTTTTAGCGTCCTAATGAGGCTTTAGCTCGTCTGGAGGGCTATAATCACTGCAAAGCCAGCAGAAATGATCAGGACCAAAGCATTATGGGATCAGACAATGAAAACAACCTCCAAACGCACTATAACAGGGTCTTTGTTGGTCTACTGCGCGTGCGGTACACTTGTAAGCAGTATCTAATGATCTTGTCATCCACCGCAGGCTTCAGAAGTCTAATGTGGGGTTTGGCAGTGAACGCAGCTGGCAGGGATCTGTGTGGGGTTTCACATCCACACTAACCTCGCTTTATACCCCGTGACTTCATTAGCCAAGCAAGCAGCCTAAAGCTTAGCTATGTGTACACTTATAGGCTACGTTCAGACTGCAGGAAAATGTGGCCCAAATCAGATTTTTGTTTTTCTCATGACAGTGTGAACGGCACAAACCACATGGAGTCTGATCTTTTCGATTATGGTTTGGGCCACTTCAATATGTGGTCCTAAATCTGATACAAGTCGGATGTTTTGCAATGCAACCGCATATCGGAATTCATGAGACCTTTACGTCACAATTCTGCGCTCATGGGAGTCACTTCAAAGATTTTACATACCAGAAATTATTAAGACAGTTGTGAAAGATAGTCAGTGGAAAGACAATTATGTGTCAGAACTTATAAGTGTTACAGTGACAGCTCTATACAAGAAAAACATCATAAATGTTTAAAAACTCTTTTTGCATCCTCGTCTTTGTTTGTAATATTGCCTGCGCATAAATTTCCTGGGTTCTGCGGCAGATCACATTATAAATAAATGCACAATCGCTTACTTTAATGTCATCCGTGTTTACTTCCGTATAACAGTGTGCTGCGTCACGTCTTCTTATCGCAGTTGGAACATAGCCTTATAGGGCTTCATTTGCTCTGATTCTAAACTCTAGTGAGCTGCTCTACTAGGCTGCATTTTTATGCACCTGACAAATAAAATGTCTCTGCAATTTCTATGGAGGCAGATTTGTGCCTCAGTCTAAAAAAAAAGCAAAAAGGTATTTGTGACGTAACATTTTAAATATGAAACAGGGACATTATGAGATAAAAAGTCACAAATCATATGCATGCATTTATTACAAAAAAGACAAAAACATTTTTTATATATATAAATATATTAATGTTTTCTTTGTAATGCATTCATGCATATAATTTAGGAGTGCATGCATATATACATGCAATTAAATCTATGCATTAAAATAAAAAAAACATTACAATAAATAATATTTTACGTAAATTAATGTATTCATTACATACGTACATATATATATATATATATATACACACACACACACACACACACACACACACACACATATATATATATATATATAGCCTATATATATATATATGCATATAATTTATTATTAATTTTGGGGTGTATATATGCATATGCAAGTAGTACATGCATGCATTAAAACCTTACTTAAAATATATATCCCTGAATACCAGAAATAAAAATTTGAGGCAGATGGTGGATAGAAATCTGATTAAAAAATACTGAAAAGTATTGCTAGAAAACTATTAAAGATGCACAATTTTGATGGACAATATCTGTCTAAAACTGAGATGTGCCTGATCATTTACAGAGCAGCATTTTAAATAAGCCACTTATGAGTTTTTATTCAGAAATGTTGAAGAAATGTATAAGAGAAATGTTGCCTTATAAAGGAAGACAGCAACACAGCTCATAGGTTTCAAAAATGCAGCTCAGTAAGCAAAAAAAGCAGTTGCCCAGGAGCAACAATATTTAGTGTACATTTGACAGTTGCGATGGACGGATTAGAACACCTGGGGGGAAAAAATAATAATTTGGAAATGTCCCTCATGACAGAAAAATCTATTTGAAGGAGTTGGGCTCCTCTGAAGAGAGGCTGGTATCTGTATTGACGTTGGAGCTGCTTTCTATGCTGATATAGCGGCTTTATACTCCTTTTCCGTGGAAAATGGATCAGACATGCACTCTTCTTGCACTCCCCGAAGTGTGTGTGCGTGTCATACCATAGATAGTGCTGTCTATGTGACAGGTTCTGATGCTAATAAAAGAAAGTTCTGCTTTTTATCCAAAGC
The DNA here is from genome assembly GCF_029890125.1 of Rhinichthys klamathensis goyatoka. Taxonomy (NCBI): domain Eukaryota; kingdom Metazoa; phylum Chordata; class Actinopteri; order Cypriniformes; family Leuciscidae; genus Rhinichthys; species Rhinichthys klamathensis. The sequence continues at coordinate 2,972,634 of NW_026606579.1, forward strand.
TGCTTAAAAATGGTGATTGATTCGCGTGTGAAGCTGTAGACGTAGCTGTCGCCGTGAATCTGTGTGTGTGTGTGTTTTTGGCCGTGACTAAAGGTCACCTGTGGATGATTCTCTCAGGACCCCCAGCTCTTAACATATGGCAGACACGGCACCGTCTCCCAGGCAACAGTGTCAGGAAAAGCTCCAGAGCAACGAGACCCTGGTGTGTCAGACTCCTCTGAGCATGATTATCAGAATACACCCCATCTAAATCTCACACACACACACACACACACACACACACACACACACACACACACACACACACACACACACACACACACACACACACACACACACACACACACACACACACACACACACACAGGTTTACTTAGCTATCTAAATGAGAACAATGCATAGAATAATTTTATAACAAGATGATTGACAGCCCGGTTTACAGTGACAGAATCCATGTAACTATGAGACAGAGTGCAATTTCAATCTCCCAAAACCTGACTTTTTCTTCACAAAGAGTACATACTTTTAGGGCATATGAGTAGACGGATTGAGACACAGTATGCACATGATGCTGCACATGACACAATAGTCAAACGTGGAAGGAATGGAAAACAGCTTAGTTTCATAGACAGCAAAATAATAGATATAAAAAAGTTTGTAATTTGATGTTGGCTTGAGAAAGCGTGGTTTTAAAAGCTGGAAGTTTGTAGTTTTTTTTAATCTTTTTTAAAAAACAAAACAATTTATCACACAAAAGGTTAGGTTAAGCGCATTGCATTGTGGGATACAGTATTCTCTGTGGTGTGCTTTGTTACATTCTGCAAATTTAGTGCTTGCATCCATGCATTCAGAAAATCAGCATACTGAAATTTGCATGAAGTAATTTGGCGACAACATGGCATACTACTGTTTCAAATGTTCGCTGTTGCATAATGCATCACATACTGCTACTAAACATAGCATGTACTGTAGTACACTAGTGAACATAAAACAGTCTGAAGTAATGAATACAGATGAAGTGTGTCGTCGTCATTTTAGACCAGAATCAAGTCTTGTCACGGCTTTATTTGCCAGCCGGAGAGACGACACTTCAACGCTGTGATTCAGTCACTCAAATATTATCGCTGACACAGACTCGCTGACAGCTCTGTTATTATCCGACTAATGTATTGCGAGTAGTTCACGCACTTATCAGGGGTCTGGAGGACATCCCTGTGGCAGGAAAACGATGAATGTCACATGAAGGGTGAAAGCATATCAGAGCTTTCAGAGGAAATCTGCTCGGAGGTCCAGTTCTGAGATGTGTGTCTGTGGGTGAGTCGTGTGTGTGAATCACGTCTACAGGTGTGTCCTATAGTCCCTGTTCAACAGCAGGAGCGGGAAGTCCTGTCACACGAGCGGAGGGACGTTCCACAATCACGCTCGCTCCCGGCATGCAACTTCTTATGTAGGTCATGCAAAAAAAAAGGTGCCTGTGGATCTGTTCCAAAAACAAGCTAGCTACACCAGCGGCTCCCTTCTAAGGCAGCGTCCTAACAGGAATAAAAGCTCAGAAGTGACTTATTTAGAAGTCTTTACATGGACAGCAACTCTGCATGGCACATAAACAGTTTATCTCACATGGAGACTTGACTCAAAGTTGTTTTTAATCCGCATGCTAAACAAACACCACAATATTCTAATCAACTATTTTTATTGGTCTTACCGTTTGGGGTCGGTAAGATTTTTAATGTTTCTGAAAGAAGTCTCTTATGCTGAGCAAGACTGCATTTATTGAATCAAAAATTTACAATAGCTGTTTTCTATGTGAACATTTTAAAATGTAATTAATTCCTGTGATCAAAGCTGAATTTTCAGCATCAGTCTTCAGTGTCACATGATCCTTCAGAAATCATTCTAATATGCTCAAGAAACATTTCTTTCATTAAACTTTTTTTGTGTGATTGATATTAAAGGTGCAGTGTGTAGATTTTAGCGGCATCTAGCGGTTCGGTTGCGAGTTGCACTAAGGGCTCAGCCCACTGCTCACCCCTCCCTTTCGAAGAAGCTACGGTGGCTAAAACGGGACAAACATATCGTCGTCTGAGACAGCAGAGAATAGCCAGAGTAAGCCAAGTTTCTGTACCACAGTCCATTATAAACCACATCATGGATAAAGTTTACAAAGCCATAGTCAGGTGAGGATCAAGGGTCTTAATATATAATATAATAATAATAATCAGCTGATTGTCTCACGAACGTAACCAGCACATTTCTCCCCACATAGCAAACCCATAATACAGCGAGGGAGAAGAACCACATGAAACTATGCAACTATATATTTTTTCTAACAGGGTAGTAAAAGTTTAGCTGGCTAATATGAGCTGTTATGCTGTAGGGCTGTGGCTGAGCTGGTTAAAGCGTAAAGCATTGTTTATACTCGACGCATCCGCATGAGCGCAAAGGTGCGCGTGGCAAAAATGACGTGATTGTAACAGCGCGTGTGCCTCCGCATCCCCTAGACACCATTTCATACACACAAATTAATAAATAATAATGAATAAAATAAAATAAAAATTCTCTGATTTTGAAAACTCTTCGCAATCGACTTAAAATGCTTCCAAGATCGACTTGTCGACCGCGATCGATGGGTTGGTGACTCCTGTAACGTTACTGTTTTACGGTCAATAGTAACGTTACTAATCAGCTGATAGTCAAAGCCATAACACAGCGAGGGAGAAGAACTAAGTTACATGAAACAATCCAACTACATATTTTACACCACTGACAAGGGAAAAGTCACTACTCACTGTGTTTATGGCTAGCTTCTAGCTTTCTGCTGCTTCTCTTTCAAGGTAGTGACGAAACGCGCTCTGTAGCGCTGCGTGTTCGCTGTCGGCTACGGTAGATACATGACGTCACAATATGTTGACCTTCATAGAAGGGGGTGCCCGCGGTTATGTAGATATAAATGTCTCATTCTAAGGTAATAAAAACATAACGGTTCATTGAGTAAGGTCTTTATACACCACTGAACACATAGTTATGGATCTTATATTGCATTTCTGTCAATAGATCCTCAGAAATATTACACATTGCACCTTTAATTGCATCATAAGTCACTTTGCAATAAAGGCCCGGGTATAATATATTTTCTGTGTTCCGCTCCGTCTCGCACTCAGCTTACTCAATATACTCGGTATACTCAACCGTGGATGAGCGCGGATGGACACATTCGAAACATGCGCAGTACAATGGCTTTATTCATATTTTAAGAGACATCAGAGGGCAGCACTGGGTCGTGTCATTCATACAACATTCGCTCGGAAGGGTAGAAGAGGAAAAGTAGTGGATCTGCCATTGTGCAAAGTTTAGAACAAGAACCAAAACAAAAGCGATGGAGGATATGCTGCTTTGTTTACAGTTTTGTATCACTCTTTACGCACTCTTCTTCAACTACTGCACAGTACATTTTCTGTCTCAAGAGTCCACTAGGTGGCAATACGCACAGTTGGGATTCATCCGCGTAACCTCCACGCGGTCACAAAAAATTGGGTGTGTACCAAAGTAAACTTTAGGCTTAAGTCGCAGCATGTTTTAAATGATAAAAACTTTACTATACACATTCACTTATATATAAAATATATGCAATTGATTCACTTTATTCCACATCTTGCTTTTTTTTCACTGACTTGTTGCAGTGCATTGTGGGATTGCAGGTCACTTGCTAAACAAAGCATGTTGCAAAGCTAACAAGAAGTTACTTTAATAAGCATAAAAATGAATAACGCACAAAATGTTGGGGGGAAACGGTACATATCCAGCTATTATTTATAATTTTTGTTTTTTAATTATATTAAATCAACATTGGTCTCACTTCGTTTTCCATCTAAAATAGTATAGTATATAAAATAGTGTTCGACTTGAAGCGGTCTCGTGTGTCACATTAAAGTACCGCGAGAGCGATTAGAAAGCAGACGGACGCTTCGCCGCTTCAACTTGAACACAGCTACTTTCACTGAGCCCGTAGAAATGCATTATGGGACAAAAATGTGTCTGTGGCTCTGTTCCAATCCATGATGAGTTGTCTACTTTTTCATAGGCAGAATCTTAACTCAAAAGCAACCTCATAATTGAAACAACAGGCAGCAACAAATAGCATTTTACAAATCATGAAAAATGCTGTTTTTGTAGGCAGCTCATATGTTTCTGAACAGAGCGTGTGCGTGTGCGTGTGCGTGTGCATGTGCCTATGTGTGTGTGTGTGTGTTCATATATAAGCATGCAATCTGGTGTTCTTCTGTTTTGTGCATTATAAATGGCCATCTCTTCTTCTTTCCACAGCAGTTGCTGTTTAATTCATTTCATGCTCTTTCAGTAAAGCTTGATGGGCTTTTGACAGTCAGACCGGAGAGATCAGCCCATGCCTATCTAAACTCCATTAAAGTCACATCACAACGTCATATCAAGTTTTCAGGGCTCTCAGTAAAACACGAGTTCATCAATATGCTGAGATCATGATTGTGTGCTTGAGCCAATGGGCAAAAATGATTCATTTCGTATGTTGAGAATGGCATAACACACGACTCCAACTGCTGATTAAATCAAGCAAGGTAACGAGATCATGTAATGAAATTACATACATACCATACTAGTAAGAGTAGTATGATATTAATGATTATTTTGGCTAATACTCTATCATTTGCCATATAAAAATATGTAAGAGTAGTATTCTACTGTTCAATTCAAAACAGACATTAAGCTATAAGTCATTTAAAATATATTGCAGTGAAATAATTTGTATTGCATAAAGATAACTCTATAAACGCTATTTCTTTTTTAAATAAAACCATTACAATAAATTACGTGATTTAAACATCCAGTCACGTTATTTCAGTTAATGAATCAGTCAAAATAATTTGCCAGTGATTCATTAAAAGAATCGACTCATATGAGTCAAGTGCTCATGAATCAGATTATAGTGTTTATTTTTGCACACAGCCAGGAAAAAACCCAACAGAAACGTATGTTGTCATTATATCATTCCTTTTGACACCAAATAGCGGCGCAACAAACACTGATCCAGAGAATCTACTGACAGATTCTGTCGTGTCTCTCTCTTAAACGCCTGAGACGTGTGTCTTTCAGCGAGTCTGATATGATCTGCGCTCACAGTCGTATTAGCCATCTGTTCATCACTCCTACTCCTAAACGGCGTGTCAGTGGCGTCATCAGCCTGGTGGTTCCTACTGTACTGTACAAACACACACACCGTCCCGCTGGCGTCCCTGCAGGTAGTGGCAGATGTCCTGATCATGTGTGTGATCTCACGGCAGGATTCCCGCTCTAATGACAGACACGCGGGCCATGAAAAACCTTATAAACAACAAACACACAAACCCCATGAACCCCATGAATATAGATGGCCACTAAAAAACACAGCAAATTTATAGTGTAATGGGGGGAAATATGAAAAAAATGTGAGCACTGTTTCATACTTATCAGTATTGTTCAACATTGCGTATACTTTGTATGATTGGTGTTCAATAAAACATATTAAAAAAAAAAAAAAAAAGAGCAAATTTTGAAACTTATTTTTTACTTAAATGCACATTTATGGAAGCTGGTTTCCGCCGTGGAATAAAAAATAAAAAATATAATTGTGAAAAAAAATCCGCATTGCGAGATATGAAGACACAATTCTAATACTAACAACTGCAAGATATAAAGTTGTAATTCTACTGTAATTCTTAGTTTATATCTCGCAATTCTGACTTTTCTCAGAAATGTAATAAACTTGCAATTGTGAGTTATAAAGTCATAATTGCGAGTTTATATCTCAGAATTATGACTGTTTCTCAGAATTTGCAACTTTATATCTCACAATTATGACTTTATAACTCACTGATTCTGAGGGAAAAATGTCAGAATTGCAAGATGTAAACTCGAAATTACAAGAAAAAAGTCAGAACTGTAAAAAGTCGCAATTACCTTTTTTATTCTGTAGCGGAAACAAGCTTCAATAGGCATCTCAAAATGACTGAGACGGCCAATCAAATCAAATAAGGCGGGGCTTTACTGTTCAGATGCCGAACATGAATTCCAGCGCGACGCTTCAGGTTTAACAGTGAAAAAGTGTGATGTCAGTAGCTAAATATTTTATATTTGACAACTGTTTGACATTGGGATGTTTTTGACTATGCCGATGTTGTTTATCAAAATGCATCTAAACCTAGCCTTCTACCACTTAATATAGCATATAATAATCTCTGCGGATTCTCTCTTGGATGTTCTTATAATACTCATCATTGTGTAATGTACAATTTACTTAAATGGCCCTCACTCAATACAAGAAGACACATACACTGGCTGCAACACGTATTTAAATGTGTACATTTTAACTATCCTCAATATTTAAAAAGCTTTTTTGCTACCGTATTTTTCAATACATAACCTTAGGCATTCTACACAATATTTCTTTTTCACTCCCATAGTCAAAAAAGCAATAGGACAGAGAGCATTTATGTTTAAGGCTCCTTCAGACTGGAATAAATTACCTTTAAATATACGATCTTTAACATCATTTCACATATTTAAAAATAGTTTGTCTTCTTATTTTGAACTAAATTGTTCATGTTTCAGATGATACTAGATATATATATAAGTCACTCTATTTTTTGTTTTTGCTGGCAAGTTTTGATCACAGCCTCTGTGTGGCTATCTAGTGGTTTTATTTACCTAAATACTTCTTATCCCTTTTTTTTTTTTTTTTTTTTTTGTGTGTGTGTGTGTGTGTGTGTGTGTGTGTGGTAGCGTGTTGATTGTGGTATTGTTTATGTCTTATTATTGTAATGTGTTTGATTTGTCCCTTGTTTTGTATTGTATTGTATTTAGGACCCCTCGAAAACGAGATGGTCCATCTCAAGGGGTTTGTCCTATTTAATAAACTTATATGAATTGGGATGTTAAACAGTGAGCAAGTTTTGAATTGGAAAAGGATTTACGTCATAACTGAATGTGACGAAATATTTTGGACAGATGCTCAAATTCACTCTTATTTGTATGCCTATTTTTTTCAATGTTCAATCCAGTGTGCATGTTATTTCAAATAATAATACGAAAACTATGAAAAAGCGCACAGATTTGGTAACAAAAACATTTTAACTGCATCCTTGCATTTACTGCCGTTTTACATAATCAGCGTGACATCATAAGATGTCATCAGACAGGAAGTGGCTACTTCTCATTAATCTAACATTTGCACGGGTCCAGAAGGAGATACTGTATAAACGTTCAGAGAGCCCAGAGGACGCTTGATTGGCTGATTTAAAGCGGCTGTGATCAGGGAGTAATTAACATCTCACTAATTCATTTGCATCACTGTGGTTTCTTGCATGTTGCACGCGCTCATCAGAGAAACGAGCGAGAGAGCGGTCACGTGTGCAAACACGAATGCACAAAGACCAGATGTTTAAATTCATTACAAACATTTATTTATTAAGCGTGTGCGAAATAGAATATTTAATGAAAATAAATTTAGGACTGCACCCACTTATCCAATTGATTCCAGTGGTTCATGCACAGCATCTATTGCAGATATAACCTTCATTACAACCTTCAACGCAACATAAAATTACTGCAATTGGCAAGATTACGACTAAATTGTTATTTTGCTGTTGATTGACATTGGACAATGCACATAGAACATAATCATCCAAAATAAGCCCAGGATTGTGTATTAAGAGATTCATGTTCACTTTATTAAAGACACAGTGCACACAATGCATGCTGGAATAACCTGGAGTAGATGTTGTAGAATTGGGCTAAAACTGTGATTCCTGAAATGTTGCCTACATTGGCAGCTCCCTAGGATTCACACACAGCAGAGCTTCTCCTTGGCTTCCCTCTGTGTTTTTCCCACCCCATCTCTCTCCGCCGTAACGAGGACGAGGGGTGAGCGAGAAGACAAGCGGAACGGGAAGAGTTGGGGAAGATGGCGGGGAGAAAACAACAGTGTGTTTGGCACAGAACGCAGGGATTTCCCTCACAGATGCGCTCACACACACACAGTGCCGGATCTCACAGACGCACATATAAACAATGAAAGGTCATTCTGTGTGTCCGTGGGATTGAGAGCAGAAAGGATGGAAATAACAACAGATGGAGACGAACTGAAACTGAATGCAAACGACACACAAACCCTCAGCACATGACAGAGAGAGAGAGAGAGAGAGAGAGAGAGAGAGAGAGAGAGAGAGAGAGAGAGAGAGAGAGAGAGAGAGAGAGAGAGAGAGAGAGAGAGAGAGAGAGAGAGAGAGAGAGAGAGAGAGAGAGAGAGAGAGAGAGAGAGAGAGAGAGAGAGAGAGAGAGAGAGAGGAGTAAATCTCTTTCTCGCTCGCTCTGACAGGCTGTCCGGCTCGCTCGGGGAAGCCGGTTAAACTCGTGCGCTCGGCACGCTGCCAGCAACCCACGTAAAGTGGAATATCAAACACTTCCAAGCCTTCGCTTCTCATCTTAATAATTCAGTGTAACTTCAGCACTCGTGAGACAGTCTTGATGTGAAAATGCTTTAAATGCACTGACATCACACTCTCACACAATGCTGCCCACCTGAAAGTATGCATGTGTGTGTGTGTGTCAGTGATTTGAGTTTGCCAAGTCAAAATTAATTATTTGTTTAACTATTTAAGCAGTCTGCAACATTTATGGTAATTTATGGGGGGGCTCTTAAACTCATTATGCCCTTTTCTGTCCCATATCCCATGTTCTCCATTGTTGCAGCACCTCTCTTCCCAGTCTGTCAGTAACGCTCTGTTTAGTTCCTGTCTCTATGAAGCCCCTCCTTCTGAAATGCTCTGATTGGTCGGCTGGATCAGTGTGTTATGATTGGTCAAGTGCTTCGAGTGTGTTTGGGAAATGTCCCGCCCCTTACCATAACCGCAAGTTTCAACACACTACTAACTATCTCAACCAGGCCCCGCCCCTTTATTCTGCGAATGAATTATTTAAATGAGGAATATTGTGACCAATGTTCCCTCTAAGCTGCGCGCGTGCGTGGCCGCGCACTTCTGAAGCGGCGGCCGCGCAGAAAAGAATAAAATGACACACAGAGGACTGACGCGAAACGTGTGGGGAAATCCATTTGATTGTAGTTTAAGTGAGAAATAATTGCAGTGCTCTGGTCAACCGCTATAGAGAGAAAACTGGTGAACGCAGTTTACAGGTTTCATAGAAAGAGAACGATGTGAGCACGTGTGATTGGCAGTGAGTCGTGTGTGCGGACCAAATAGCTCAATACGAGAGGCAACGAGAAACGCATAGACATGTGAAATAAAATCAAATCATAATGTTTTAAAGAAGAGTGGTTCGATTAAAGTGGTGGAAATAACGGTTGATGGACACAGAACGGTAACAATTACACACCCACCCGCGTGCAAATTCAAAATACATCATTAGTTTAAATAGATGTTTTTGTGTGTGTGTGTGGGGGGGGGGGTTCAGGGATTGTTAGATTATAAAAGAGTTCACATTCACTTTTCTTGAAAATATTTAGCTATTAGATCTATTTAAATGCTTCAGTTTGTTTTCATATTATAATATTATAATATGTAAACAAATTGAAGCATTTAAACTGTCCTGCAGAAGATTTTGTAAATAATTTTTCATAGGATTTCTTGGTAAAGACTGTACAGTTAACAGCACTGTAAAAAAATATCAGGTAATCTAAAATGTGCTTCATTTAGTGAATTCTTAATTTGTTAAGAAGCTTGTTTTTCGAAAATATGATTTAATACCAATAAGTTACATCAAGGGTCAAATAAAATAGAAATGGCACATTCAAGTTAAAAGTTACAACTGAATGTTGAAACCATTGTGTTTCTACGTATGCTGTACAGGTCAGGTATAAAGAATATTTTTGCTCAGGTGGCGAAAAATGTCCGCCCAATAGAAAAAAGTTTTGCTCAGCAAGAAAAAAAATTAGAGGGAACATTGCTTGTGACATGTTCGTTCCTGGAAGAAAACTCAAGACTACAATGGAGGCGTTTCAGGGAGTTCAGAAACCGAGATCTTTGCAGATCTTTTCCAGACTTAAACAGCAACATTAAGTTTCCTACTATTCTTTTTTGTACATGTATAATCTACTGATAGCCATGATAATAATACGGGCTGTAAAAGAAAATAGGAATGAAATAGTCTTTCCGCAAGCTGACTCAAATACTAGGCTAATAGTGTCATACAAAACACCGTGATAACACACGACTAAACATTAATAAAACGCAAGATGTAACAAAACCCAAATGTACATAACTGATTTAATACCTAATTGTTTAAATAAAATATCATCAAATGTAAAGTCTCACAGGAAGAACGGTTGGAATATCAGCTTACAGTTTTCTCAGTAAAGTAGAAGATAACTTGCCTCAAAGTCTGCAAAATTAACAGTATTTTACTGTAAAATTACTTAAAATGTCCAATTAGACCTATTACAGTTTTTCAATGTATAAAGGAACTTGTTGTAAACCAATTAACAGCCTTTTACTGTTAAAATTGAAAATTCAAGTGAACGCTGAAAAACCACAATAGCATGATCTCTTTCAAGCAGTATTTCCAGATAAGAAATTGCGTACTTGCAAAGAGTGTGTTTTTGCACCAACACTAATACTAATACAGCATAAGCAATAGTAGTCTTAGTAACATTCACTATTAAACAAAGCTCATGGTTTCGGATAAATCATCAGAGCTGCTTTGGGCTGATTTATTTTTGAAAGACTTGATTTGAAAGCGTGAAGCGAGCGCTTATAGCATCCATTTCTGCTGGAGAACAACAGACGACGGGTATTTAAAGATAATTAGGCTGGGCATATGGAAGATGAATGAATTCACGTTTCTGCCTGATGCAATTATGAAAGGAGGCGCTGTCGTATCCCTCCGACACTCTAGCACAGATGTGTCATTCCTTTCCTAAACGGGAAACACATAAAATACATCCTGAAATAGTAACAGTCGCCTCTGCTCGGCTATTAATACTTCTCTGAAACAAAAGGTGCGATCTCGCTTTCAGAGACTTCGACTTGGACTTGCGATGATGCGATCTGCACGCCACTTTGGCGTATGAATTTTTCAGCTCTTTTCAGACGGCTTTTGTCGTCAGTTCTTATCTGGGTGCATTGTCATCTTCTTTCTCTTTGGTTTTGGTCCTCACAAGGAGCCAAGGCTAGGGATTCAGCTGTTGCTATGGTGACCGCATTACGTAAGTTGTCATAGAGATATGCCGGGTAGACGAGTACAGGTGTGACAGCGTGGTGCCGTTGTTGCCAAAGCCGACTCGCGCAGATTTGACCTTCTGATGTGTGTAAGCTCACACACGTGACTGTCACACACTATTACTGACCTGATGGTGTACGTGAAAGTTTTGCTCTAGCGTTTTGGCCATCAGACAGACACATGACGAGCTTAAGGCAACTTTCACACTCACACACACACACACACACACACACACACACACACACACACACACACACACACACACACAGCATTTACTTGGTATTTGCTAACTGAAAACTGGAGGGTCATTGGTATTTAGTCTGTCATACACATATTTCTAACATCATAAACGTCACATATCCGGTCAAAATTCATCCGATTTCTTTCAGACGCTCCATCAACTACATTAAAGCAGCGGATCCCAACCTTTTTCCTAAGGAACCCCTTATTTTACATTTTTTCACAACCACAGATATAAAATGTATTATAATTTTTTATATATGAAAAACATAAAATGTAAATTTTTAAATATTAACATTTTATAAGTATTTACATTATAACATAAATGTAAACATATATTATATACTTTAATTACCAATATTGTTACTATTATTATTATTATATTAGAATATATTTCATAGTAATAATATATATATATATATATACACGCATACACACACACACACACACACACACAGTATATAAACACATACATATATATCATTATTATTTATTTTGGAATATATGTAAAACATAAAATGTTAATATTTCAATATTAATAATATACAATAATTAGACAAGAATTATAATATATACATCTATGCATATATTCATATTATATAATTTTAAATAAAAGTAAAATTTATTTTATTATTATATTATTTATTATTATAATATAAAAAATATATGTCTTTTTTATAGAATATATTCAAAATTTTAATTATATATATCATATGTATGTATATATACTGTGTATAAATTTTATATATTTAAATTACATATGATATAATATGAAAGATATAATCCTTTCACTCTGTTCCTTTAAAATTGCCTGTTTGAGTGACCAAAAGGAAGACGTGGAAGTTTTTGAGACCAGTTTGAACTAAAGAAATTACAAACGTCAAGATGAGTAAACAGTTGGCTAAATCGGTTATGAACCATATTTAGTGTGAAAAATGGCTGCATCCCTCCAGTAATTTGCTCTCAAAAACGATCAAGGCACAAGGAATGCATGAGTAATGATGTATTGCGGTGGCACAATCTCTACAACCAGAAACCTGTGGTCTCCTCCCAGTCCTTACGGGCCACTACATCATGTGTGCGGCGTCACGGTTCCCGTGGCTCTGGAGACCTGATGAATCATGAATGCTGGTGTTTTAGTCTGGGATTGGGGGTAATTTGGCTAAATGGATATAGATGGTACGGCCGCTCTGTCTCTGCTCCATTATTAAGAGAGTTCGGAGAGATGGATGGAAGGATGAGCGAGATCCCCGAGTGAAAATCTACCATCATTTTATTTCCAGTCCGCTCCAGACGGGGTTCCTAATGGATGGGAGTGTGTGTGTGTGTCCGAGGTGAGCGCAGCGGCGCGTGAAGGGGAAAATGTGCTGAAGAAACATTATAGGGTGAATACAAATTGTTGGGTCATAGTGAAGCTAATAAGTGAAGTAATAGAGAATACATAATATTGTTTTTTTTAAAATTTGAACTGAATTGAGCTGGATGACGACACTATTGTCTTTTATAGAGCTGCTTACAGCTGACTAATCTTGCTATATATATATATATATACAGTGGTGGACAGTAACGAAGTAAATGTAATTCGTTACTGTACTTGAGCGCGAACCAGAGCCGTTAAATATGAGAGTTGCGAACATAGATGGTTGTGACAGTGATCTCGCCGCCGCGCGGTCACGTGATTCGTGTAGCTCTCAATAGTTCCAGACAGAGAGCAGCAGCTGCAGCAATTATCGGTAAGTATTGACGCATAATGTAGCCTACATTGCTTACGTTGCCACTAAAATGACTTGCATATAATAGCTTTTTTTCTGGGGAGTAGCCTAGCAGAAACACTGCATTAATACGTTTTTGTGTTTAATTTTGGAGGGAAATTGGCTGCTCCCATAACATAGAGTATAGAATATATGTGTGTGTGTGCGCGCGCGTGTGGTGTTTTTTTTTTTTTTTTTTTTTTAATGGCGTTGTGCAGGTTTATGTGAATATCATAACATTAAGATGTTAATAATTATGACCATAGGCGCTGGAGAAAAATATATACCGGTACAGTAAATACTGTAAATGTTTTACACCTTATGGGAACAGTCCCCTTCCCTCCAAAATTAAACACACAAAAAAATTTATTCAATTCAAATACACATATATATATATATATATAAATCAGACTAATTTTATGTCATTAATAGATTGGTGTGCCAAGAGTGACAGTCTTCACTTAGACTGAATTAAGCAAGAGTCTTGTAACAAATTATAATAGGACATTATAGCCATAAAAAAAATCAAAGTACTTGGATACTCAAGTACATTTGAAGGCAAATACTTTTGTACTTTTACTCAAGTGAACGTTTAAATATTTAAATATTTATATTTAAATAGAACGTTTATATATATATATATACACTCACCGGCCACTTTATTAGGTACCCCATGCTAGTAACGGGTTGGACCCCCTTTTGCCTTCAGAACTGCCTCAATTCTTCGTGGCATAGATTCAACAAGGTGCTGGAAGCATTCCTCAGGGAGTTTGGTCCATATTGACATGATGGCATCACACAGTTGCCGCAGATTTGTCGGCTGCACATCCATGATGCGAATCTCCCGTTCCACCACATCCCAAAGATGCTCTATTGGGTTGAGATCTGGTGACTGTGGAGGCCATTTTAGTACAGTGAACTCATTGTCATGTTCAAGAAACCAATTTGAAATGATTAGAGCTTTGTGACATGGTGGAAGTAGCCATCAGAGGATGGGTACATGGTGGCCATAAAGGGATGGACATGGTCAGAAACAATGCTCAGGTAGGCCGTGGCATTTAAACGATGCCCAATTGGCACTAAGGGGCCTAAAGTGTGCCAGGAAAACATCCCCCACACCATTACACCACCACCACCAGCCTGCACAGTGGTAACAAGGCATGATGGTTCCATGTTCTCATTCTGTTTACGCCAAATTCTGACTCTAACATCTGAATGTCTCAACAGAAATCGAGACTCATCAGACCAGGCAACATTTTTCCAGTCTTCAACTGTTCAATTTTGGTGAGCTCTTGCAAATTGTAGCCTCTTTTTCCTATTTGTAGTGGAGATGAGTGGTACCCGGTGGAGTCTTCTGCTGTTGTAGCCCATCCGCCTCAAGGTTGTGCGTGTTGTGGCTTCACAAATGCTTTGCTGCATACCTCGGTTGTAACGAGTGGTTATTTCAGTCACTGTTGCCCTTCTATCAGCTCGAACCAGTCTGGCCATTTTCCTCTGACCTCTGGCATCAACAAGGCATTTCCGCCCACAGAACTGCCGCTCACTGGATGTTTTTTCTTTTTCGGACCATTCTCTGTAAACCCTAGAGATGGTTGTGCGTGAAAATCCCAGTAGATTAGCAGTTTCTGAAATACTCAGACCAGCCCTTCTGGCACCAACAATCATGCCACGTTTAAAGTCACTCAAATCACCTTTCTTCCCCATACTGATGCTTGGTTTGAACTGCAGGAGATTGTCTTGACCATGTCTACATGCCTAAATGCACTGAGTTGCCGCCATGTGATTGGCTGCTTAGAAATTAAGTGTTAACGAGCAGTTGGACAGGTGTACCTAATAAAGTGGCCGGTGAGTGTATATACACATATATGACTTGACTACTAAAGTCACAAAGCAATAGTCATATTTTCAAAAGAACATAAAAGATTTTGAGAATGTCTCTGTTTTTTTCCAATACAATGGAAGTCAATGGGGTCCAATGTTGTTTGTTTTCCAAGCGTTCTTCTTTAATGGGTTATTTCAGTTTTTCTCATGAAAAGAAAGTATGTTTATGAGCTGTTTAATAACTAAAATGTCATTAAAATAAAAAACGAATTAAAACTAAATCCATAAAATGATCTCATGATTCTATACATGAACGTTAACCCTTTAAGGTTCCAAATAGAACCTTTATCTTCTGAACACCTTTAAGAAGTAAGTGTCCTGTACCTTTAAATGAGATCAGATTCATCTGTGGAACAACAAGGGAGACAGAAACACAGATCCATAAGCAGGCCGGTCTGACAGAATGAGGAGAAGCGTGAAAGAACAGCAGTTCTTGTTATCAGACAGACAGACAGACGGATTCCCAAAGGCTTCGCTCGCTCAAGTTCTGAATCACTGATGCCCTTGCCCTGGCCTTCTGAATTTCACCCCCGTAATCAAACCACACGCACGCGCTCAAATCCCTCATGAGCGCAGGAGAGACTCTCAGAATAACACAGAGGAAATGAATCCACCCGAAGAGCCTCGCGAACCCTTTCATTGTTCCAAACCCACTCAAGGTCAGGGAGGAGCGTAAGACTATCTGTCTGCGAGGAGCAGAGGGAAAATGTTCACTTTATGATGCTTTCAGAGAGCGTGTTCATTAAAGAAGTAACATTTCTGCCATCATTTATTCACCCTCATAATGCTGCAAACTCATGACATTCTTCAACACAAAAGCAGAATAAAACTAAAAGCACAAATGTGGTCCATATGAGTAATGCACTATATTCTACGAAAATTTAAAAAAAATTTAGCATTTTAATAGCATTTAACAGACAGACCTTGAGTCAGTAAATGAACATTTTTGGGTGAAAAGTCTAGAATATGCTGAATGTCTAACATCCTTAACCTTGTAAAGCATCAAAACATTTCAACATCCATAGAAATCACAAGAACAACCGCTGCCATGAAACAATCACACCAAAAACTGCTCTCTGACCACCAAATTAGCCTGTCGGATCACAATTTAACAACACATTTCATAAACTAGTACATCAATAAACCACATGTACCAGGCATTATATATTAATCATATATAACTGAGATTTCCCACATTAATCATGCATGGCTGTTTGGTATAAATAAATTAGACTGATTGGATACAATTAGTGCTGTCAAATCAATTATTCGCATCCAACATAAAAGTTTGTGTTTATATTAGTGTGTATTACATAAAGACAAACTTTTATGTTAGATGCGATTAATCGATTTGACAGCACTAGATACAATATTAAAGCTGCTAGCAGCATTTAGCGGTGTTCAAGCAGTTAAGGCCTTTAAGGCCGTTAAGCACAAAAGCATCAAAAGACATTAAGTTTTATGTAGCAAGCATGATTTACCATGATATACTACATTTCAGTGTGATTTTTCATGATTTACCATGTTCCAGTATGATTTACCATGAATCTAACATGATTTTCCATAGTTTACCTTGATATACCATGTTATATGATGATTTACCATGATATAGCACATTCTAGAATAATTTACCAGGATTCTAGCATGATTTACCTTTTTTACTATGATTTACCATGTTTCTGGCATTATTTACCATGATTTACCACGTTGATAGCAATTATATGAAGCATAAGAACAATTGAAGTGATAAACTCTGACAAAATATGAATGTGTTATAATAGTAATTGTTATATAAGTGATTTTATAGTGTCTATATACAAAAAAAGACTATTAATAAGAAGAGTGGCCAGCAGAGGGCAGTAGAAGACCACTTATTGGCTCACTTTCATTTTCAACTACTTTGTTTCTCCAGTATTCTCCACTGAAGCAAACCATTTTTTTCATGTTAACTCCATAATGCATGCTTACACACACACACACACACACACACACACACACACATTTTTGGGATATGTTATTGTGAAAATCAGTTTTAATGGTATATGAGCATTTCACATATTTCTTTGCAATGTAATAATATAAAACTAATTAAAGAAAATGCTTTAAGCATTTGTTTGTTAGCCAATGCTGAAAGCTGATAAAAAAAGATTAAAAATGTCTAATGCTGCTGCTCCATCTAGTGGACAACAGTGCTATTACAGCCTACTTATACAATAGGCCATGTTTTTCATATAATTTAATCTACACACGCTCATTCTGATGTAGATAGAGACATTTGGAACTTCAGGATCCAATGTGACTCAATTGTCACTTCAATAGATGATTTTTGACTAAATGTTATTTTAAATGTTAAAATAGTGAATTTATAAAGTCTAAATATTAATTATAGTTGAGTAGTGTGACAAAATGACTTTTTTTAAACAGCAGGGGGCAGTAAAATACCACTTATTGGCTGTTAGCCTTTTTTCAAGCTGTTATAGCTGTTCTTGACCTTTTTTTAAGAAGCTATGAGCATTTATTGAAAAGATATTGGCTTTCGCTCAAGGCTACATATTGAAGTGACCCTATTATAGTCATCCAAATGAAGAAGTTATACATTTTCCTATAATTATTGTTCTAGAGAGTACAGAGCAATAGATGAATTTTGACAAAATGTGATTGTAAATGTTAAAATAATGATTTAATAAAGTCTAAATATCAATTATATATAAAAATATTAGAGAGTAGTATGATGAAATGACAGCAGGGGGCAGTAAAATACCACTTTTTGGCTGTTATAGCCATCCAAGCTGTTATAGCTGTTATAGCCATCCGATTTACACTCTATTATAGCCATCCAAATGAAGTAATTATACCTTTTCAGATAATTATTGATCTAGAGAGTCCAGATAATTGTACTGCACTGGTTTTAAACATTAAGATATGAAAATTATACGATCATAGATGGAAAAGACCATTTACAGCCAATACAGGCAATTTACCATAGGAAATGTATGGTTTTAAAGCTTTTCAACAGTTATAGCGCCACCTATTGTCCGATCTCCATGAAACTTTGCATGCTTCTTCACCATGGTATGACACATATGCTCATCAATTTTTGTGAAGTTCTGAGTTTTTATTTATGATTTATAGGCTTTTGAGTGTGTTTTGACACGCCCCTTTTTATAAATGATCCTGTTATAATGAACCAAATGGCAAATTTCAACTTTTTTTCAATAATTATTGATCTAGAGAGTCCAGAGAATTGTCCTAGACTGGTCTGGTTCCAATCGGGCGAAAAACCAGGGACTAGTTTGCAAAAGTAGGTTTTTAACATATTCGTGAATATTTAATGAACGGTTTGATTGACAGCAATGGTTCTAGAGGCAAAGTTGTTCATCATGAGGAGATCTATCAAATGATATGCATTTTGTGGGGATGTGTGCAACACCACGTGATTACAGAGCCGTAAAACTCGTTAGCGCCAACTAGTGGCCGATTTCTTTCAAAACTCTTACAGACCTCTTGGCCCATGAGTCGAACATGCCCATTGAGTTTCGTTCCGATTGGCCTCCGTTAACCTCGTCTCACAGGTGCTCAAACTTCATTGGCCGATGGCGGCCATGTTTTTTGAGATACGCCAATGTCCTCATAGACATTCATGGGGCCTTGGACCAAGACACTGCATACCAATTTTCAGGTAAATCGGACTAACGGTCAGGTGGCCACACCCCCTTTTATGTTTTTTTAATGTTATAGCGCCACCTAGTGTTAGATCGACGCGGTTTTTTTACTGTGACCCCACACTGTCCTTATACACATGTGTGTCAAGTTTGGTGAAGATATCTCATTTCGTTCTCGAGTTATAGCCATTTTTGTAAAATAGGCTCCTCCCACAACGTTCATTTTGCGCCCCCTAGCAACCGGAAATCGAAATTTCAACTTTTTTTCAATAATTATTGATATTCAGACTCCAGAGAACATTTCTACACTGGTTTGGTTCCGATCGGGCAAAAAACCAGGGACTAGTTCGCAAAAGTAGTTTTTCAACAAAATTCAAAATGGCGGAAAATCTATCATGGCGGAAATGAAATCGGAGATATACGTTTTTTAAGTTAAGAGTCCAGCTTTCCAATGATATAAGACACTTGAGTCTACGCCTTACGGTTTAGGAGTTATGAGCCGTTACGCGCAATTGATTGCTGTAGCGCCACCTATAGGCCAATCGGGGTCATACTCTCTGAACCTCTCCTCGATTTTTGTACTACCATCTGACAAAGTTTCAGAGCTCCAGCACTTACGGTTTGGGCTGCACGATGCGTTTTAGGGGAAAATAATAATAATAATAATAACAAGCAGCATTTAGCGGTGTTCAAGCAGTTAAGGCCTTTAAGGCCGTTAAGCACAAAATCATCAAAAGACATTAAGTTTTATGTAGCAAGCATTATTTACCATAATATACTACATTTCAGTGTGATTTTTCATGATTTACCATGTTCCAGTATGATTTACCATGAATCTAACATGATTTTCCATAGTTTACCTTGATATACCATGTTATAGGATGATTTACCATGATATAGCACATTCTAGAATAATTTACCAGGATTCTAGCATGATTTACCTTTTTTACTATGATTTACCATGTTTCTGGCGTTATTTATTATGATTTACCACGTTGATAGCAATTATATGAAGCATAAGAACAATTGAAGTGATAAACTCTGACAAAATATGAATGTGTTATAATAGTAATTGTTATATAAGTGATTTTATAGTGTCTATATACATATAAATGCAAAAGCACATGTGAAAAGACTATTAATAAGAAGAGTGGCCAGCAGAGGGCAGTAGAAGACCACTTATTGGCTCACTTTCATTTTCAGCTACTTTGTTTCTCCAGTATTCTCCACTGAAGCAAACCATTTTTTTCATGTTAACTCCATAATGCATGCTTACACACACACACACACATTTTTGGGATATGTTATTGTGAAAATCTGTTTTAATGGTATATGAGCATTTCACATATTTCTTTGCAATGTAATAATATAAAAGTAATTAAAGAAAATGCTTTAAGCATTTGTTTGTTAGCCAATGCTGAAAGCTGATAAAAAAGATTAAAAATGTCTAATGCTGCTGCTCCATCTAGTGGACAACAGTGCTATTACAGCCTACTTATACAATAGGCCATGTTTTTCATATCATTTAATCTACACACGCTCATTCTGATGTAGATAGAGACATTTGGAACTTCAGGAGCCAATGTGACTCAATTGTCACTTCAATAGACGATTTTTGACTAAATGTTATTGTAAATGTTAAAATAGTGAATTTATAAAGTCTAAATATTAATTATAGTTGAGTAGTGTGACAAAATGACTTTTTTTAAACAGCAGGGGGCAGTAAAATACCACTTATTGGCTGTTAGCCTTTTTTCAAGCTGTTATAGCTGTTCTTGACCTTTTTTTAAGAAGCTATGAGCATTTATTGAAAAGATATTGGCTTTCGGTCAAGGCTACATATTGAAGTGACCCTATTATAGTCATCCAAATGAAGAAGTTATACATTTTCCTATAATTATTGTTCTAGAGAGTACAGAGCAATAGATGAATTTTGACAAAATGTGATTGTAAATGTTAAAATAATGATTTAATAAAGTCTAAATATCAATTATATATAAAAATATTAGAGAGTAGTATGATGAAATGACAGCAGGGGGCAGTAAAATACCACTTATTGGCTGTTATAGCCATCCAAGCTGTTATAGCTGTTATAGCCATCCAATTTACACTCTATTATAGCCATCCAAATTAAGTAATTATACCTTTTCTGATAATTATTGATCTAGATAGTCCAGATAATTGTACTGCACTGGTTTTAAACATTAAGATTTAAAAATTATACGATCATAGATGGAAAAGACCATTTACAGCCAATACAGGCAATTTACCATAGGAAATGTATGGTTTTAAAGCTTTTCAACAGTTATAGCGCCACCTATTGTCCGATCTCCATGAAACTTCGCATGCTTCTTCACCATGGTATGACACATATGCTCATCAATTTTTGTGAAGTTCTGAGTTTTTATTTATGATTTATAGGCTTTTGAGTGTGTTTTGACACACCCCTTTTATAAATGACCCTGTTATAGCGAAGCAAAGGGCAAAGTTCAACTTTTTTTCGATAATTATTGATCTAGAGAGTCCATAGAATTGTCCTAGACTGGTCTGGTTCCGATCGGGCGAAAAACCAGGGACTAGTTTGCAAAAGTAGGTTTTTAACATATTCGTGAATATTTAATGAACGGTTTGATTGACAGCAATGGTTCTAGAGGCAAAGTTGTTCAACATGAGGAGATCTATCAAATGATATGCATATTGTGGGGATGTGTGCAACACCACGTGATTACAGAGCCGTAAAACTCGTTAGCGCCAACTAGTGGCCGATTTCTTTCAAAACTCTTACAGACCTCTTGGGCCATGAGTCGAACATGCCCATAGAGTTTCGTTCCGATCGGCCTCCGTTAACCTCGTCTCACAGGTGCTCAAACTTCATTGGCCAATGGCGGCCATGTTTTTTGAGATACGCCAATATCCTTTTACACATACATGGCACCTTGGACCAAGACACTGCATACCAATTTTCAAGTCAATCGGACTAACGGTCAGATGGCCACACCCCCTTTTATGTTTTTTTAATGTTA
Organism: Rhinichthys klamathensis goyatoka; assembly: GCF_029890125.1. NCBI lineage: Eukaryota > Metazoa > Chordata > Actinopteri > Cypriniformes > Leuciscidae > Rhinichthys > Rhinichthys klamathensis. The sequence continues at coordinate 2,994,435 of NW_026606579.1, forward strand.
TAGCGCCACCATGAGGCCAATCACCGCGTTTTTTTTACTGTGACCTCGAATTGAGCTCATACACATTTGTACCAAGTTTGGTGAAAATATTTCATTTCGTTCACGAGTTATACCCATTTTAGTAAAATTAGCTCCGCCTCCTTCAAACGTTTGGGCACTCCCTAGCAACCGTGAATCGAAATTTCAACTTTTTTTCGATAATTATTGATATTCAGTGTCCAGAGAATCTTTCTGCACTGGTTTGGTTCCAATCGGGCAAAAAACCAGGGACTAGTTCGCAAAAGTAGGTTTTAGACAAAACCGGAAATAGCGGAAAAATTTGCATACCGGAAATAAAATCCTTGAGGCCTTTTTTGTTCTGCTTGAGCCAAGGATTCCAATGATATAAGACACTTGATGCTGGGACACAGGGTTATTGAGATTTAAGGAAAATAGTGCCATTTTTTTGTTTTTTTGTGCTATAGCGCCACCTATGGGCCAATCGGGCTCATATTTTGATAACCTCTCCTCGATTTCTGTGCTACCTTAATCCCAAATATCAAGTCTCTAGCTCTTACGGTTTGGTC
>NW_026606579.1:3000000-3160000 GCF_029890125.1 Rhinichthys klamathensis goyatoka
ATGCATAAACCCTACTTCATATTAATGACATATGTCATGTCATGGTTATGAAGGTGTCATGTCAGTCTTATGCACACCCCTTCAAGTAAAGTGTTACCAAAATATTTGATAAAAAAAAGGCAAACTACAGCAACAGGTTTTATTTTATTATGCAAATAAATTCATAGAAAAAACAAAAAGCTCACCGGGAAAAAGCATACACTGACTACAACATAATCCTATTTCGTTGGTTCTGGCATGTGTTCATAATTTCTTTCTGAAAGCCTGGCAAAAAAAGGATGTCCATACAATTTGGCATGTTTAATTGTGTTATCATCACAAATAAAACAAATTGACTCCAAGCACAACTACGCAATCTTCTTACAAAATCTTTAACAAATGTTTAATAATATTTAAGTAAAGTAAATTACTTTTGACCACTCTAATATATTTTCGTTTGTATTTAAGTACATTGTACAGACAATGCATTACAGGATTGCTTTCTCTGTGAAGGATAAACATTTTTACCATAAACAAGCTACATAATCACAAGACAAATCAATGTTGTACTCATGCTGTCCATGTACAGTAGGTTTCAGAACAGAGTTTGAATGTGAATAAGTCAGTCAGTTCCACAAATAAAAACTACAATGACCCAGATATCAAATGTATTATTTGAGTTATCAGCACACAAACTGAATCTACAGGACTTGTACGGTCTATGAGTGTGACGGAGAGGTGCAACGACAAATCTCACTGTCATACAGATGGAAACAGAGCAGGCCAACACACCCACAGTACGAGAGAGAGAGAGAGAGAGAGAGAGAGAGAGAGAGAGAGAGAGAGAGAGAGAGAGAGAGAGAGAGGAGAGAGAGAGAGAGAGAGAGAGAAGAGAGAGAGAGAGAGAGGAGAGAGAGAGAGAGAGAGAGAGAGAGAGAGAGAATCACAGTCTAGACTCATTATTACTAAACTGCACTTATGCATGCAGCTCTACTATACGTTCATTTCCTTGGCAAATGACTGTAATTATTATTACTCAACAGCAGCGAGTTACAAATGTCATCTGACATGCAGCGTTTGAAAAGCTTCATATTAAACCGTATAGAAAAGATCATCATAATAATAATACTGTTGACTATAAAGGTCTCTTGTTGTTTATAAAAAGTTGCATAATATAAGATTTAAAGGGGCTAAATCATCTTGGTAATGTGCTCATTAATATATGACCACCCTCATTTGCACCCTGGCAAGTTCAGCCAATCAAAACAGAGCTCATTTACATACTTAAAGGTACAGTAGTAGTAAAAACAGCTCCACAGTGTAAAAAATGATTTCACTAAACTGTAAATGAAAGAGTATGTTTTACAAGAAAATACAATTTTAGTTTTTCTACTTAATTTAATGTGTTACTTGCTATTTCTTTGCAATTATTGGTCAAATTTGCTAGCAATTTCGGAGTGAAAATTGTTTCACAGTAAATCCTAAACCATTTATTTTTTAATGAACTTCGGAAACAATTTAGTTTTTTCTGTACTTTTCAGCTGCTCAACTCAAACCATTCACCTGTAGAGACGTTTTTCATTATCCGATCAATTTTCGAAAAAGAAATTTACTTAAATTACAAAGAAACAACAAGTAACATTGAATTAAACGTGAAATTTTGAAAAACTAGTGTTTACTTTGTAAAACGTATTCCAATGATCTTCGTTTTATTTGAGAAGTTATTTTTTTACACTGTGTTTAACTCACTGGTTGCAAATGTCATTTTCATGTGAACAACAGCAAGTGCTCAGATTTACCTTTATTTCACAAACTCAGTCTAGTTCAACTGTGTGTCTTAATTTAGTCTGTGAAAGCATGTGTGCGCGAGACAGACAGGTTGACTAAGAGATGCACTAGAGAGCGAGACAGGCTTCTGAGTGCCATTCAGACGAGGACATCTTTCCCGCCCGGCTGAAGTGACTCCTAATAGTTAAACCTGGACTAGCAGCCCGGCTCAACTCAACTCAACTCAACAGGATAATTGCGGCTGCCGGCGTACAGTAGCACAGTGAAGAGGCCTTCACTTAATGGAGTATACAGTATTTACACACCAACAGAGAGTGAAGAGCCTTAAATGTCAGCGCTTAACACCGCCGCTCCATGTAAACTGAACCGTGTGAGTTAGACGTGTGACAGCTTGAGTGTCTAAACCATTTAACCTTGCACTACACAAGCTAATATTTTCCAATTACGCTCTCCGAGTGACACCAAGTAAAGTTTCACGTGCATAAAGGAGCACGACACTGGAGATAATCTGATCAGCGTCTTGAAGGTGAATGTTTTGTGGAGGAATGTGAAATAGAAATCCGTTTGCTGTGGTTTCACAGCTTTCTGGGAGAAAGACGAGCCGTTTACAGGCAAAGCTGCATCGATTCTGCATCTGATGAAAAAGGACACGCGGGTCAATCGGATAAGACGTCGAGCTCCCGGTGACTGGATCGGTTTTATCCAAGTTTGGAGTTTCAAGACGCCGAGGAAGAAACGTTATGATCCAGAAGCCTGCAGAGAGGACACACACAGTCCAAAACATCACCCCCAAAACATGAGAAAGAAAAGGAAAAAAGGAGCAATAGAACAGGACAGAGGAGGAAAAAAGGGAGAAAAGATGAAAGGTGACCTCTGTAAACTTTAGCATACGGTTCCGTCATTAATGAATAAGAACACAGGAACAAACGAGTAACGCAATATTAACACTCTAGTGACAACTATTAACTAACATTCAGTATGAGGAGTTGTGCAGTCTGACATCACAAACCATTTTCCCATTGTAATATTCTTTGGTTCTGATAAATCATTCTCTCCTTCACTCTTTAAAATTAAATCTAAAATAATCAATGAGAGAACCTTACAACATTTAACTGTTAACTTACAGGCAAAGTCATGGGACTCTGTCTATGACAGTGTGACTCCTGATACTGCATATGACAGTCTGATAAAGATTATTCAAGATTCCATCAAGGACACAATTCCTGAGAAGACTGTCAGATGCAGTGCTACTCTCCAGAACCCTTGGATCACAAAGGGGATTTTGAAGTCAATTAAATATAAAGCTAAGCTTTATAAATCTTACATAAAAAGCCCTTCTATCTTAAAAAAAGAGAAATATATTTCATATAAAAATAAACTAACACAGATCATAAGAATAAGAAAACGAATTCACTATACCGAACTGTTAAAAGGTTCGCAGGGGGACTGCAGGAGGACATGGAATGTTCTAAATGAAGTTCTTAATAGGAGGCATAAACCGACTGTTCTACCTGACATTGGTGATGCCAAAGCTGATCTAACACAGACTTTTAATGACCATTTTGCTTCAATAGGTGCAAATTTGTCTAAAAAGATAAGCCAACCCCAGGATGTCACCTTTAAGCACTTTCTCTCTGGTAGCTACACTCACTCATTTTTTATGATGCCAGCAGACGGTACTGAACTCCTCAAGATCATTTTGGACTTGAGGAGCTCATGCTCAGCTGGTGTGGATGGAATATGCAGTAGGATCATGAAGGCAGTAGCGAACATTATTGTAGAACCATTGGCTCATTGTATTAATCTTTCTTTATTTACTGGTACTGTACCAAAAATGACAAAAATTGCTAAGATAATTCCAATTTTTAAATCTGGTGACAGAAATGATATGAGCAATTCCCGGCCCATATCAATTCTACCCACTTTCGCTAAAGTAATGGAGAAAGTGGTACACAATAGACTTAGTGGTTATCTTGACAAATTGGATATTCTTGTCCCTTCACAATATGGTTTTAGAAAAAAGAGCACAACCTGTATGGCAATACTCGACTTAATAGAACAAATTAATGACTGTATTGAAGAGGGAAAATGCGGTGTTGGTGTCTTCTTGGACCTATCAAAAGCATTTGACACCATTGACTTTGATATCTTATTATACAAATTACACCATTATGGTATCAGAGGTCTAGCACTTGAATGGTTCAGAAGTTATCTAAATGAGAGGGAACAGTATGTCCATGTCGATGATCAAAACTCTACTTGTATACCTATAATCTATGGGGTCCCCCAAGGTTCAATCTTGGGTCCACTTCTATTCATTATATACATAAATGATTTTATAAATTCCTCTAAAATATTTCATAAAATAATTTTTGCTGACGACACAAATCTATTTGCATCACACAGAAACCCACATATACTACAAGATATAGTAAACTCAGAGTTAACTAAAGTTGACTCCTGGTTTAAATAACAAACTGTCATTAAATATTAGCAAAACAAATTTCATCTTATTTAATGCGAACAAAAAAATCAGCTTTTTTTAAAAACACTGCACAATGCCTGATTAAAATCAATGGGCAGGTAATAAAAAGAGTATACTCAACAAAATTTTGGGGGGTCCTCATTGATGAATCTCTTAGCTTTAAATGTCATATTGACCATCTAGTAAATAAATTATCAAAGTATGTTGGCTTGTTTTATAAGATCAGGCACTTTCTTCCTCTGTCTGCCCTTATGATGATGTATAAAACTCTCTTTGAACCACATCTTATCTATTGTAATGTGATATGGTGCAACACCTTTACAAGTCATCTTAAAAAACTCGAAACCTTGCAAAAGAAAGCCATACGGGCTCTGTCCTGGTCGGAGATAAATTCCCCGACCCGCCCCTTTTTTTATCACTTTAAGATATTAAGACTGGCTGAGCTAAATAAATATCATAATGCCTGTCTAATGTTTCAAATCGTAAATAGCCTGAACCCTAGGTTGAGTAGTCTTGTTCCTTTCTACAGCCCCCGGCATACATACCAAACGAGAATCAAACCACTTATATTCGGAAAATACCGCCGACATGTGCGCACCAGTATGAGTGTTGTTTGTAAGGGGCCGCAGATCTGGAACGGGATTGATGATGGTCTTAAGGTGTTGCCCACTATCTCCAACTTCAAAAGACAATTAAAACATAAGTTCTTATTAACCTATATCTAATTCTAAAACTGACTTTCATGGATTACTGGGATGTGTGTATGATTGTATGAGTGAGTATGTTGTTAATACGTATGTTGTGGTATTCCCTGTGTGCACTTATTGTGTTCCCACTGTACCTTGTCTATAATTACTTGTACAAGAACCATGGGCCCCTATTTATAAGCTTTTTAGCTTCTTTGGGAGACCCATTTCATGATACTTAACCTACTTTGTATCTTCAAACTGTACTACTGTAATGTGTTGAAGAGGTATTGTATTGTGAATAAACAAACAAACAAACAAACAAGAATCAAATTAGGCAAGGCAAGGCAAGGCAAGGCAAGGCAAGTTTATTTATATAGCACATTTCATACACAATGGCAATTCAAAGTGCTTTACATAAAAAAAATCAAAAGAAATAGGAATAATTAAAACAGTTAAGAATAAAGAGATTAAAATAATCAAAAGAAATAAGAATAATTAAAGCAGTTTAGAATAAAAATTAAATAAAATACAGTACAAACAGTCGGACACAGTGGCACAGTGCTCATTCAGTAAATGCATAGCTAAACAGAAGTGTCTTGAGTCTGGATTTGAATGTGACTACTGTAGGAGCACATCTGATCTCCTCTGGAAGCTGGTTCCAGCTGCGGCTGGCATAGTAGCTAAAAGCAGACTCACCATGCTTAGAGCGAACCCTTGGTATTTCTAGCTGATGTGATCCTAATGATCTGAGTGATCTGTTGGGTTTATATTCAGTGAGCATATCTGCAATGTATTTAGGTCCTAGGCCATTAAATGATTTATATACCAGTAATAATACTTTAAAATCAATCCTAAATGTAACTGGGAGCCAGTGTAAAGACCTGAGGACTGGTGTGATGTGTTCATATTTTCTGGTTCTGCTCAGAATCCTGGCAGCAGCGTTCTGTATGAGCTGCAACTGTCTTATGGTCTTTTTAGGAAGGCCAGTGAGGAGTCCATTACAATAATCCACCCTGCTAGTGATGAAAGCATGCACAAGTTTCTCTAAGTCTTGACTGGAAACAAAGCATCTAATTCTTGCAATATTTTTCAGATGATAGTATGCTGATTTAGTTATTGATTTGATATGACTACTGAAACTAAGGTCTGACTCTAGAGACACACCCAGATTCCTCACTTGATTTTTAGTTGTTAGACCCCTAGCGTCAAGGTATGCATTCACCTTGAGAACTTCATCTTTGTTGCCAAACGCAATGACTTCAGTTTTGTCTTTGTTTAACTGAAGAAAGTTTTGGCACATCCAATTGTTTACTTCCTCAATGCATTGGCACAGGGAGTCAATGGGGCTGTAATCGTTAGGCGATAGGGCTAAGTAGAGCTGTGTGTCGTCTGCATAGCTGTGGTAAGAGATTCGGTTCTTTCTCATTATTTGGCTCATTGGGAGCATGTACAGGTTGAATAGGAGTGGCGCAAGAATTGAGCCTTGAGGGACTCCGCATGTCATGGATGTCCACTCAGACTTATGGTCTCCTATACTCACATAATAACCTCTCCCTTCTAAGTATGACCTGAACCATTTTAGGACTATCCCAGAAAGCCCCACCCAGTTTTCCAGCCTGTCAAGAAGTATGTCGTGATCGACAGTGTCAAATGCAGCGCTGAGGTCGAGTAGTACCAGCACTGATAATTTGCCGTTATCAGTGTTTAAGCGAATATCATTTATTATCTTTATGAGCGCTGTCTCTGTGCTGTGATGCGATCTGAAACCAGATTGAAAATTGTCAAAGTATCCATTCGAGATTAAGAATTTGTTCAGCTGATTGAAGACAACTTTTTCAATGATCTTGCCTATGAAAGGAAGATTTGAGATCGGTCTATAGTTGCTTAATATGGTCTTATCCAGATTGCTCTTTTTCAGGAGGGGCTTGACAACTGCAGTTTTCAGGGAGTTTGGAAAATTCCCAGAGATAAGTGAGGCATTTACCACTTCTAGGAGATCAGCTTCTAAACAGTTTAACACACTTTTGAAGAAAGATGTGGGAAGTGCGTCAAGGGCGCAGGTTGATGTTTTAAGGTGCTGTACGGTTTCTTTTAAAATTTTGCCATCAATTTCATCAAAATCAGACATAGTAGCTGCTTTCTCAGGTTGTGGTCTGATCTGTCTGACCCCAGTGCAGCTCAATGATGTGCTGATCACCTTTCTGATATTATTGATTTTCTCAGAGAAGAACGAAGCAAACTCCCTGCACTTTCTGTCTGAGAGCAATTCATTGGGAATCTGGCTTGGGGGGTTTGTCAGTCTCTCTACAGTAGCAAAAAGAGTGCGTGTGTTGTTTAAGTTGCTGTTTATAATATTTGAGAAGAAAGTCTGTCTAGCTTTGCCTAGTTCCATATTGAAAGCATGGATGGTGTCTTTGTAGATGTTATAATGGACTACAAGTTTGGTCTTCCGCCACAAATTAGTAAGTAACAGCGCTCAGTTGAATGAGGTAGATCATTATTAGCTATTCAGTAACTACATTTTTTTCATACCTCCCAGAGAACTATAAGAACTACTATATACAGGTTCAAATTTAACAATGTATAATTAATAAGTAAAAAAAAAAATTGTAATACGGTAATGGTAACCCACTAGTGACTCAAGTGTTACCAAAGGAATAACGAATTATTTGGATCAGTATTGTAAAGTGAACATCATGATAACTACCTAATATTGTAAGCCATTGTAGCTTTTAAGGTTTTTGTAAGGTGTTGAATAGTAATTCCTTCCGATGGATTTGGGAACACTTGAGTCATCAGTGTGTGTTCCCATGATCTTCACTTTCGAACACTACGATCTACTATCCAAATAATTAGTACACCCTTTAGAAGGATGTAGTAACACTTGAGTCATTACTATCCAAAACCTCAAAAGCTTACTGACAATCAGAGCTACCAGAGAAAAACAGAAGAGATTGACAATAATCCATATTTAAAAAAAGAATGACGAGAAAAGGCCATTGAGAGACACACTAAACTTGGAGACACTGGAGTGTGAGTTTCACATCCCTATTGAGTTCGAGTTTGGCACACACTGCCCTTGAACTCAACACTGTGTGTGTGTGTGTGTGTGTGTGTGTGTGTGTGTGTACGACTATCTTTGTGAGGACCAGTTTGAGTTTTAGACCATTGGAATGAGGACAAAGAGAGTAAAGCGAGGACATTTTGGCCGGTCCTCACTTTCTGAGACCCCTTTAAAGGCCTGTTTGAGGGTCAAGACTTGGTTTTAGGGATAAGGTTATAATTAGGTTAAGGGTTCGGGTTAAGCACTTAGTTGTGATGAGTAAGGTTAGGGTAAGCGGCTAGAGATTGCATTGTGTCAATGAATGTCCTCATAAAGATAGATGTACAAGAGTGAGTGAGTGTGTGTGTGTGTGTGTGTGTGTGTGTGTGTGTGTGTGTGTGTGTGTGTGTGTGTGTGTGTGTGTGTGTGTGTGTGTGTGCGTGTGATGAAAAAAGCATCCCATTTTAGCTTCAAACTAACTATTTGTACACCTGAAGTATAAAGCACACGCTCTTTCCTGCTTTAAAGTCTTTCTTGTACCTGTTATTGCTGCAAAGGTATGAGAACGACCTCTCTATAACCTCCCATGAGCATGATGTAATGCTCTATTTTTACTCCTTATTTGAAGAATAAACTCAAGCAAAAGTTACATGCATGTGTGAGAAGAGTTGACAATGACAACAGGCAAAGAGGACATGTTTAAAGATGAAAGATGTCAGGATGAGAAAGGTTTGTACAGTACGATCTCATCTGAACGGATGGAAATGTAGACATCAGAAAAACGTCTCTTGATCCCCCGCAAAAAAAGCTGACAGCATATGTGATCCGTACAGTGATATCTGACAAGAGAATGCGTCCATTGAAAACGGCTAAAGCTGTGGATTTATGAAGTGTGATATTGGTACTGTATATAAAGGTGCGAGAGTTGAAATGTCAACGTAGAGTTTTTGTTACACCATATTTGCATGGATTGTGGTGGGTTTACTAATGTATATACACAGGCACATGGAGTAGGCTAATGCAAAAATGCTGTATAGAGCATTCAAACAATCATTATCATAGTTATTTCATCTGAATGCCAACAAAATTGCTCGTACCGTGATATTTTGCACTCATTCCTACCTCATTCTTTCAAAACATTAAACTCTATTAAACACTCACGCGCTGAAATGCTGTCAAAGCACGTCTTGAAAGTTTTCCTCCATTAGTTAAAGATCAGTAGAGCGGCTTCGTTTTCAGTGTCATCTAAAGATAAACGTAGGCGAAGTATGTCTTGATGCTTTTTAACAGTCGCAGACTCAATGCGACAGGTTGGAGTGTGTGTATGTACACACAACATCTGTACAAAAGTTTGATTTGCTATTTAATCAGCGATTAGTGAAAGCAGCGCGTGTGTGTGTGTGGCCTCGGTGGTCCGAACGGCTTCATTAAGCCTGTGTTACTCTCTCCAGCGGGGCGTTTGAAGCCGTGGACCGGCTCAGCCGAGGACTTGAAAGCAGTTTGTGCAGATACGGGGAAAAGCCTATGCAATTATCACAGCACAAAAGACAGTCCTGGCCGGAATGAGCACACTAATGCATGTGTGTGAGATTCAAACGAGCTGAACATGAAAGCCAAACCCACTCTCGTCCACAGTACACAAAACCAAAACATCAGCATCGAGCGACAGCTTGTTTAACATGGCACCCTGCATTCGGTTTAATTTCTCCACACATCTTTCTCTCTCGCATTTTACACCAACAGTGGTTCGCAGTGTCCTCCCGTCAGCAGCGAGAAAGACAGATCTGTAATTACTGTCTCGCACTAAAATGACACACAGAGCCTATAAACGGTGCACTTCAAGGAAGATGCTAATGTTGGACTTTGGACTAAAAACACTGGTCAGTATGTCGCATATACATGCATGTTTGTCTCAGTGCATGAACACAAGCACTATGCAATCAGAAAGCAGCCACAGGCAACTGCTACTAATGTACATGCAACAAGTGTTTCAGCAATGATAGTAAACAATGACAGATTTGAAAAGCAGTGCTTCCATTGAGATAAATGGAGATGTTTTGGAGGGTGAACATGATTGAAATGCCTCCACGTCCAGAGGGAAAAGCCTCCTCAGAAGTGGTTTTAATCAACTGCAAACTTGCATACATTTTTTTTCTGGTGTGAAAATGCCCAATTTTGTCATTTACTCACTCTCATTTTTGGCGAACTGCTCCTTTAAGACTCACGCTATACATATTCTTGTTAGTTATTCTGTTTCACTCAGACGTGCATCATATTATGGCAAAATTTAACACATTTATTTAACACATTATGGACACATTTTAGATGCACAATGACTTCATCATCATTATTATCAACTCAAGGCTCCAAAACTTTTTGGGTGAACTGTTCCTTTAAGACTCACGCTACATTCATTGTATCATTAATTATTATGTTTCACTCAGACATGCGTCACATTATGGAACAAAAACATGTTTTTTCATGTTGCTTTAAAACAAACAACAATTTACAGACATTTTAGATGCACAATGACATTATAATCATCATCAACAACTCATGGCTTGTTCTTAATTACATCATTGTTCTTCAAAATAGGTTTTGGAACCTTATTTGTGGCTGAAATGTTCCTTAAAAGATCCATGTTTCATTACTGCAATCGAACAACACGGACACTAACATCCCACGAAAAAAACGCCCACTGCCTCAACACATGCTAAACTCAACAAGATAATCAGCACTCAGCGAGTGATCTAAAGAAAATGACTGACAACAAAGTTTAAGCTGCCGGCATCAGCATTCGGCTCATCTGTGCCCATATAAATACACATAATCTGTATGACCGTGTTATTTTTCCCAGTGCATGAATCATCCACACAAACAATATGTCACACGCACTCATTTCAAACAGTGCCAGAGGATACGAGCAGACGCACACTGTGTTTAAAGGCAGGTTTGTGCTCGACTGAATTCCTGAAATCAATCGAACATGGGCGGCTGATGAGCGATAAGGTCACCATGGAAACGGTCTCGGCGCAGCATCTTCAGGCGTGCGCCAGTGTTAACCTCTTAAGTGGCAACGGCACGCTCGGCATCACAACACACACACGTCAACATGATCACAGCCTCCGCTACATTAACAGATGGATTAAAAGAGGCAGAAGACATCATGGGAGCACAATGATGCAAACTAGAAACTGCAAGGTGAATTCTGGGAAATGTGTCCTGCTAATAACATGTCTTTGTTAGAAGAAATTTACACATATTTAAACGCTCATTGAGAACAAAGAATCTTAAAGGGTTAGTTCACACAAAAATTTTAATTCTGTCATTAATTACTCATCCTCATGTCGTTCCAAACCCGTAAGACTTTCGTTCATCTTCGGAACACAAATAAAGATCTTTATGATGAAATCTGAGAGCTTTCTGTGTCTCCATTGACAGCGACGCAACTACCACTTTGACGCTTCAAAACGTTCATAAAGAGATTGTAAAACTAATCCATATGAATTGAGTGTTTTAGTCCAAATTTTCTGAAGAGACTCGATGGCTTTATATGATGAACAGATTTAATTATGCCTTTTCTTCACATATAAACATTAATCAGCGAACATGAACAAAATTTCATCCGAAACTGCTTGACGCGCGAGAACAAACCTCTTGCTGAAGCTCAAACGTGCAGCGTAACACGAGAATGAACCTCATTGGTTCTTGCTGAAGCTCAAACGTGATGCGTAACACGAGGATGAACCTCATTGGTTCTCACTGAAGCTCAAACGTGCAGCGTAACACGAGAATGAACCTCATTGGTTCTTGCTGAAGCTCAAACGTGATGCGTAACACGAGGATGAACCTCATTGGTTCTCGCTGAAGCTCAAACGTGCTGCGTAACAAGAATGAACCTCATTGGTTCTCACTGAAGCTCAAACGTGATGCGTAACACGAGAATGAACCTCATTGGTTCTTGCTGAAGCTCAAACGTGATGCGTAACACGAGGATGAACCTCATTGGTTCTCGCTGAAGCTCAAACGTGCTGCGTAACACGAGAATGAACCTCATTGGTTCTCACTGAAGCTCAAACGTGATGCGTAACACGAGAATGAACCTCATTGGTTCTTGCTGAAGCTCAAACGTGCTGCGTAACACGAGAATGAACCTCATTGGTTCTCGCTGAAGCTCAAACGTGCTGCGTAACACAAGAATGAACCTCATTGGTTCTTGCTGAAGCTCAAACGTGATGTGTAACACAAGAATGAACCTCATTGGTTCTTGCTGAAGCTCAAACGTGATGTGTAACATGAGGATGAACCTCATTGGTTCTCGCGGAAGCTCAAACGTGCTGCGTAACAAGAATGAACCTCATTGGTTCTCACTGAAGCTCAAACGTGCTGCGTAACAAGAATGAACCTCATTGGTTCTCACTGAAGCTCAAACGTGATGTGTAACACGAGAATGAACCTCATTGGTTCTCGCTGAAGCTCAAACGTGCTGCGTAACACAAGAAGGAACCTCATTGGTTCTCGCTGAAGCTCAAACGTGCTGCGTAACACGAGAATGAACCTCATTGGTTCTCGCTGAAGCTCAAACGTGCTGCGTAACACGAGAATGAACCTCATTGGTTCTCGCTGAAGCTCAAACGTGCTGCGTAACACAAGAATGAACCTCATTGGTTCTCGCTGAAGCTCAAACGTGCTGCGTAACACAAGAATGAACCTCATTGGTTCTCGCTGAAGCTCAAACGTGCTGCGTAACACAAGAATGAACCTCATTGGTTCTCGCTGAAGCTCAAACGTGCTGCGTAACACGAGAATGAACCTCATTGGTTCTCGCTGAAGCTCAAACGTGCTGCGTAACACGAGGATGAACCTCATTGGTTCTCGCTGAAGCTCAAGCGTGATGTGTAACACGAGAATGAACCTCATTGGTTCTCACTGAAGCTCAAGCGTGATGTGTAACACGAGAATGAACCTCATTGGTTCTCGCTGAAGCTCAAACGTGCTGCGTAACACGAGAATGAACCTCATTGGTTCTCGCTGAAGCTCAAACGTGCTGCGTAACACAAGAATGAACCTCATTGGTTCTCACTGAAGCTCAAACGTGCTGCGTAACACGAGAATGAACCTCATTGGTTCTCACTGAAGCTCAAACGTGCTGCGTAACACGAGAATGAACCTCATTGGTTCTCGCTGAAGCTCAAACGTGCTGCGTAACACAAGAATGAACCTCATTGGTTCTCGCTGAAGCTCAAACGTGCTGCGTAACAAGAATGAACCTCATTGGTTCTCGCTGAAGCTCAAACGTGCTGCGTAACAAGAATGAACCTCATTGGTTCTCGCTGAAGCTCAAACGTGCTGCGTAACACGAGAATGAACCTCATTGGTTCTCGCTGAAGCTCAAACGTGCTGCGTAACACGAGAATGAACCTCATTGGTTCTCGCTGAAGCTCAAACGTGCTGCGTAACAAGAATGAACCTCATTGGTTCTCGCTGAAGCTCAAACGTGCTGCGTAACACGAGAATGAACCTCATTGGTTCTCACTGAAGCTCAAACGTGATGTGTAACACAAGAATGAACCTCATTGGTTCTTGCTGAAGCTCAAACGTGATGTGTAACACAAGAATGAACCTCATTGGTTCTCACTGAAGCTCAAACGTGATGTGTAACACAAGAATGAACCTCATTGGTTCTCGCTGAAGCTCAAACGTGCTGCGTAACACGAGAATGAACCTCATTGGTTCTCACTGAAGCTCAAACGTGATGTGTAACACGAGAATGAACCTCATTGGTTCTTGCTGAAGCTCAAACGTGCTGCGTAACACGAGAATGAACCTCATTGGTTCTCACTGAAGCTCAAACGTGATGTGTAACACAAGAATGAACCTCATTGGTTCTTGCTAAAGCTCAAACGTGCTGCGTAACACGAGAATGAACCTCATTGGTTCTCGCAGAAGCTCAAACGTGCTGCGTTACACGCGAGAATGAGCAATTTAAGTATTTTTAAATTTTGGATGAACAATCCCTTTAATCTTAGTCAGTTTGTCAAGGTCACAGTTACTTCTCATTAAAAATTGAGAGAGCAGACAAAGCCTGAGATGACATGTCTACAGAAACAATTAATTATTGATTTGATCAACAGCTCTGATGAGCACCTCGTCTCCTTGTTTGGTCCATCAAAATTCAATCAATCACGACAAATTAACCAACTCAAGTTAAACTCCCAGTTTACAACCAAACTTCCAATTTGACAGCCAATAATATCATGAAAATGGCATAATATGGGTTAGGTTGACCATTAATGTGAACATCAGTCTAAAACACTTTCTCTCATTGTAATCATTTGAAGTAAATTGACCTTGTTTCTCTAAATAAAGAAAACTTTTAATTAAACAACTGATAAGGTAAAAACTGGAAAAAATGTATCCTTATAGTTGAGTAACAACAATATGAGGATTGCACCATAATCAGAGCAAAATAAGTTAAGACATTTACTCAGAAAACAAAGCAGGAAAGGAAAAGATCTTTAAAACTGTATCTGCCTGATCTCTACAGTGCATCTGAATTTGCCTGCAATAATCTCAATAATTAATATTTTTCTTTCCCACTGACGTTACCAGCCTCCTCCAACCCATCGTTTAATTAAGACTATTTCAAATGCCGACTAGAATTTGAAGGCGGACTTCATAAAGAAGCTCCATTATGGTTCTGGGTTGTGTCACGTAAGTGTGGGAGGGCTGTGATTATTTTCTCTCCCTTAATCAGGCCAAATTTAACCAAGAGTGTTTTAACAGAGGATAAAATGCCTGCACTTGAGAAGTGCTACGTCCTGGACAAACTGAGATTTAAAGGACGCGCTTTCATCACAGATATGTGACTGACACCTGTTACTAATGTAAATCTGGAGATTACGCGCGTTCAGATGTATAGGCACGGGCGCGTAAAAACACAGATCTTCACGCATGCATGCATGGTCTGTGATTTGTTTGCTTTGTCTAGATTTGAGAGTTATTAATAATATGTGACACCTGCCTCTCCAATACGTGTTTCTGACCATTACGATTCATGCACGAGCGCTTACGAGCACACATTTTTAATGCATGCACGAGTTGTGATGTCTTTACTAAGTTTGTTGGAATTGTAACAGGTTTTAAACAGTTTTAGGTGACAAGGACACGCTATCGTCCCTATCCTGTCACGTTTCCAGCACACATTACGCACATGTTTAGAAGCATGCATGAGAACTTAAACGCAAAACAGACTTATCTGCACGCATGCCTGAGTTTAGACGTTGTTTGGATGTTCTACTTAAGCACTGGAAGAGAGTCGCGCGCGCGCGCAACCGTTTGGAGACTCCGCGCTGCGCTCTTACCCGGGCGGCTCTAGAGGAGTACGGGTCCTCAAACAGGTTCCAGATGACCGGCTGCCACTTCCTCCACCTGCTGACGGTGCCGTCTGCGGACACCACATCCTCGATGCCCAGTCGCTTGCCGTACTCGTCGTCCTCGTCGTTGTCCACGTTCATCTCGAAAACATCCAGCGCCTCTTCAGCATCCCGGTGCTGTCGGTAGGTCATCCAGCAGCACGGCTCCACGTCCGTCTCATCGATGCCCCAGAAGGACAGCTCCTCCTCGAACAGCGGACCGCACACGTCCGCCGGGCAGTGCAGCTTCCCGGTCCGGTAGTAGTTGAGCACGTAGGCGAAGACACCCGGGTGCCGGTCGAAGAAGTACTCGTTGCTGCGCGCGTTGTACTCGATGAACCCCGGAACTTGTTGCAGCTGGTCCAGAACCGACTCGAGGTCCGACTCGGAGGCGAGCAGGGCCAGACGCGTGCCCGGCAGGGTCTTCAACGTGGTCCGGTAAGTTTCGTGCCTCGTGCCCCCGACGTTGAGGATTACCCTCTCGTGCTCGTCGAACTTGCCCATCTCTCAGAGTGAGACATGACGCGAGGGGAGTAACGTTACTCTACGATGCTGTGGCGATGCTTGAGTACTCCAATAGTTCACGAACAGCCTCATTGAACTGAAGTGTTGAACTGAAGGCTTCGCTTTATTCCTGGCGCGCGAGAGGAGAACTCACTCACGCTCCCAAAGGCGCGTCTCTGAGGGGAATGAGCGCGCGCCTCCGACCAGCCCTGTGCGCGCAGACAGGTAAAAGGCGCGAGAGCTCTTCCTTCTATCGACCCATCATCACCTGAGAGCAACAAGCTCCTCTCTCTCTCTCTCTCTCTCTCTCTCTCTCTCTCTCTCTCTCTCTCTCTCTCTCTCTCTCTCTCTCTCTCTCTCTCTCTCTCTCTCTCTCTCTCTCTCTCTCTCTCTCTCTCTCTCTCTCTCTCTCTCTCTCTCTCTCTCTCTCTCTCTCTCTCTCTCTCTCTCTCTCTCTCTCTCTCTCTCTCTCTCTCTCTCTCTTCAGTGGCATTCGGCACAAATATAGCCTATTCATATAAATATGATGTCATATGATGGTTGTCACACCAGCTCGAGATGTTCAAATTAGATTCTGAATATGTTTAACTCTTTACAGGCTTGAATCTGTCTGATGCGTCTTTTCCTGAATGAACTCGCTGAATCAGTCAAAGCAGTCACTGAATTAACTTTAAGCTACCTGTACTTTCATTGACGGAATATTTTAATAAAATACATTTCTTTCAACAAAGAAACCCTAACCTATTTGTTTACCATAAAAATCTACAGGTAGTAATAAAAAAAATAGTGTGTCGTGAACATTAGGGGCATTTAATACTATTAAAAAACTAAATGTACTCAAAGTGAGTAATACTGGAAAGTAGAAGCATCCATTTAACAATTTAAAGGTGGATGGTGTTTTCTAAGTGTGCAAAACAGAGTTTCCATTCTCTAGGGCAGAGAGCGAATCACAGCTGGACTGAGCCTAGAGTGATTCATCATCTCTGACTCACATGCACTCATTACAGTATCCACTGGTCTTTCCCACAAACAGAAAATAGCCACTGATTCTCTCACAAGCGGGAGCTGTGTTCTACCGGTTGAAGATCTGAAAGTTTGTGCATTCAAACCCCAAAAATATTTATTGGCAGATAGATGGATGGACGGACGGTCGGGTGGATGGATGGATGGACGGGCAGATGGACGGACGGACGGAAGGACGGGCAGGTGGACGGTGGATGGACGGACGGGCGGATGGATGGACAGGCGGACGGATGGATGGGTGGACGGATGGATGGACGGACGGACGGATGGATGGGCGGATGGATGGATGGGCGGATGGATGGACGGGTGGATGGATGGACGGGTGGATGGATGGACGGGTGGATGGACAGGCGGACGGATGGACAGGCGGACGGATGGATGGGTGGACGGATGGATGGACGGATGGATGGACGGGTGGATAGATGGACGGGTGGATGGATGGACGGGTGGATGGACAGGCGGACGGATGGACAGGCGGACGGATGGATGGGTGGACGGATGGATGGACGGATGGATGGACGGGTGGATGGATGGACGGGTAGATGGATGGACGGGTGGATGGATGGACGGGTGGATGGACAGGCGGACGGATGGACAGGCGGACGGATGGATGGGTGGACGGATGGATGGACGGATGGATGGACGGGTGGATGGATGGACGGGTAGATGGATGGACGGGTGGATGGATGGACGGGTGGATGGATGGACGGATGGATGGACGGGTGGATGGATGGATGGATGGATGGATGGACGGATGGATGGATGGGCGGATGGATGGACGGGTGGATGGATGGATGGATGGATGGACGGGTGGATGGATGGACGGATGGATGGACGGATGGATGGATGGGCGGATGGATGGACGGGTGGATGGATGGACGGATGGATGGACGGATGGATGGATGGGTGGATGGATGGATGGATGGACGGGTGGATGGATGGACGGATGGATGGACGGATGGATGGACGGGTGGATGGATGGATGGATGGATGGATGGACGGATGGATGGATGGATGGGCGGATGGATGGACGGGTGGATGGATGGACGGGTGGATGGATGGATGGATGGATGGGCGGATGGATGGACGGGTGGATGGATGGACGGACGGATGGATGGACGGGTGGATGGATGGACGGATGGATGGACGGGTGGATGGATGGACGGTGGATGGATGGACGGGTGGATGGATGGATGGATGGGCGGATGGATGGACGGGTGGATGGATGGACGGACGGATGGATGGACGGATGGATGGACGGGTGGATGAATGGACGGATGGATGGACGGGTGGATGGATGGGTGGATGGATGGACGGGTGGATGGATGGACGGGTGGATGAATGGACGGACGGATGGATGGACGGATGGATGGACGGGTGGATGGATGGAAGGACGGGCAGGTGGACGGTGGACGGATGGATGGTCGGACGGACAGATGGACGGGCGGATGGATGGACGGGTGGATGAATGGACGGACAGACGGACGGATGGGCGGATGGATGGACGGACGGACGGAAGGACGGGCAGGTGGACGGACGGATGGACGGACGGACAGATGGATGGGCGGATGGATGGATGGGCGGATGGATGGACAGGCGGACGGATGGATGGGCGGATGGATGGACGGACGGACGGAAGGACGGGCAGGTGGACGGATGGATGGACGGACGGACAGATGGATGGGCGGATGGATGGATGGGCGGATGGATGGACAGCCGGACGGATGGATGGACGGGTGGATGGATGGACGGACAGACGGACGGATGGGCGGATGGGTTGATGGATGGATGGATGGACGGACGGATGGACGGACGGGTGGACGGACAGATGGATGGACGGGTGGATGAATGGACGGGTGGATGGATGGACGGACGGATGGACGGGTGGACGGATGGGTGGATGGAAGGATGGGCGGATGAATGGATGGATGGGAGAATGGATGGGCGGGCAAGACATCTGGATGGATGGAAAGATGGACCAAGACAGACGAATGGACGGACGAACGGATGGATGGGCTAGACCTCTGAATGAATGGATTTAACTTTCATTTATTTTTATATTTATTTATGCATTCATTTATTTTTATATTTATTTCTCACATGTATTTATTTCCATATTTATTTTTTACTTTTCCATGTGCAACATGGAAATAAGGGAGGCGGTCTCTCATTTATTTATTTATTTATTATTAATCTCCACAGGTTTTGGGCCTGCTGGATTTATGACCTAAGTCTCAAAGCTGCTTCTCATCTTTCAGTTTCTACGAAAACATTGACACTGTGTGTAAAAACAGACAGGATTCACCTGTGCCACAAACCCCAGAGCAAAGATAGCAGCAGTCACACTGAGAAGAACATGTCTAAAGACACATGCATTCCCACACACCAGCGTATTAATCCTGTTTGCAAATACAGAATTAAAAATAGTATCAAGACTGGTTTGACATTGATAATTCATAAAGCCACAGGGAGGCTGCTATAACCAAGAGAAATCTTAAAACTACCTTTATCCCACATTTCTTTGCAACTTCAGAAGTCATATTCAACACTGCTTGATGTTTTTTTGCTCTAATGCATAACAGAGCTAAAATTAATGTGTCGTGAGCTGGTTTGGCAACACAAATGAATGTGGAAGCTTCCTCTGAGAATAAAACTGAACTGAACACTTTCCCTATGGACATTTTATATTTTGTGCATAGTTTATATAGGTCTTGGAACTGGGTACTGAACCTGAAATAAACAGGAAAGAAAGTGTTGCTCGCCTTATAAAACACTACAAATAATGAGTAGTTTCACTGTACAGTCCACAGCAAAAAGATACCAAGGTGCATTAGCTTTTCTCTTCAGACGTCCACAAATGCATCATATTTTGGTCACTGATGCACCACACGGTTTTGGCGCAGAGCTCTCATATCCAAAACTGACCTTGATTTAGTCATGCAATACATCCTCCTACTACTGTCTGTAGGTCTAGTGTAGATCTCTACGATGGGTCGCCGGTCTGTTCGGGTGGCTTCTGGACAAAAGGAAAAAAACTATTTGCACAATTGTGTCCATTTTAGACTGAAGAATTTTACGCTGTGAAATTTAAAAATGTTTCACTTAATCAGAATTTACGGAGCCCCCCTAGTCCCACTTTGTCAAAAAAAATTATTATAACTATCTCGTGGCCTCAAGATAGTATCTCGTCGTGGCCTCAAGATAGTATCTCTATCTTGAGGCCACGAGATAGTATCTTGAGGCCACGAGATACTATCTTGAGGCCACGAGATACTATCTTGAGGCCACGAGTTACTATCTTGAGGCCACGAGATAGAGATACTATCTTGAGGCCACGAGATAGGGGGGGGGGGGGGGTTACAATAAAAAAAATCAGCGCAGATGAAATACCTAATAAAATAAATTATGTCTGAAAATACTATTAGAAACAATATATACAAGCACTCCCTCATTAAGAGCACTTTGCTAGTACAGAACTGCCGCTCACTGGATATTTTCTCTTTTTCGGATCATTCTCTGTAATCCCTAAAGATGATTGTGTGTGAAAATCCCAGTAGATCAGCAGTTTCTGAAATACTCAGACCAGCCCGTTTGTCACCAACAACCATGCCATGTTCAGAGTCACTTAAATCAGCTTTCTTCCTCATTCTGATGCTCAGTTTGAACTTTAGCAGAACGTCTTGAGCATGTCTATGCCTATACATGTATTAAGTTGCCGCCATGTGATTGGCTGATTAGATATATTTGCATTAACAAGAAGCTGAAAGGTGGCCAATGTGTGTGTCTGTGTGTGTGTGTGTATATATATATATATATATGTGTGTGTGTGTGTGTGTGTGTGTGTGTGTGTGTGTGTGTGTGTGTGTGTGTGTGTGTGTGTGTGTGTGTGTGTGTGTGTGTGTGTGTGTGTGTGTGTGTGTGTGTGTGTGTGTACTACACACGTCCCTTCATCCTACCAGATGGCAATACCCAAATATTAAAGAATAAAACATATTTTTAAATGAATAACATAAGTGTTGTTCAGGTGTTTATTATTGCACTTTGTATTACATTTCTGGGCTTATTAGTCTCTAAATTAACAGCTTGTGTTCTTTTATTTTTATGCAGAAATAGTTTTAGGTCTTCTTTATATGCACTCCATGTTTTACCTGTTCATCTGCTGGCTAATGCAAGTATCTAATCCAAGGGTTAAGGACATTGTTTACCTTTATACAATAAAGAACGTTGATACAATGTTTGCTCACCATTCCCTGTCTCCTGAAGCAAAACCAGCTGAGAAATTAATAATTCTAGCAACAATCACATAATCAGAAGAGATCTTATAATGAAAAACCGTCTCGGGTCTCATTAAACTCCCCATATTAATTAAAAGTCTATTCCCAGAAAGACAGGACCAGGTACGAGGGCAAATGTGGTTAGCACATCCCATTAGGTGTGTAAACGCATTGATTAAGGTTGATGGGAGAGAAGCGGCTCTAATTGATGGAAGCAGATTATTCTGGGACGTCCAGCCCCTGTGGACTCAGTCTGGAAGGTGAAATCTCACAGCATTAATCCTCCTCTCTGTCATTAATTCACATGCATTCACCATGTCATGTCTGAGCTGCCAGCCAGACTTAAATGAAAACACAACACGCGCGCTGTGACATTAAACGAGTAATATATTACTAGTACTTAGGGATAAGATTCGCTGTTGGAAACACAGGGTCTGGAAACACGAGGGAAAGTATTTGATGTATTACACTATAGCGTCCTCTGTTGCTCGCACGAGGAACTGCATTCTTCAGGACTAGTTCGTGGTTTGAGGGTATGCACATAAACTAAGAAAAATATTTGTTCTTACAGTAACTTGAAAGAAATTTAAATGGATGAGCTGATGCCTTTAATGCTCATTTTTATGCTAATGCTATTCCTAGTTAGTACCTATACTAGTTGGCTATAACTTTTTATCAGACAAGTTCAAGTCTGGTCCACTTTGCAACTTATTCTGGACGTTGGGGCCAATCACAGTTCAATCCACAGACTGGTTGGTTGGCAGTCTATTGTTAAAAATAAAAGCAAGTGGCTTTCATCTAATTTCCAAGCATTTGATTAAGATCTATATAAATCTATTCTTAAATGAGACTTCCATAATAGTGCTCATTGTAAACATGACTGCCAGATATTGCATAGAAACGATTGTGTGCAAAATGCATCAGAGGATCAGTGAACGGCTGAATAATAGATCGACTTTGGCCGTAAATGGATGCACAAGGTTAGAAACAATATTTAGCAACATTTGCAACCAGCCTTTGACACAAGGCTTGATGGATTGATGTCATTCATGCCAAAGTCTGACCCATACCATTTACATGGCAAAACAGATATTGAGTTACATCAGACCAGGTGACTTCAGTTTTAAGGAGTTTGCTGGTCTTACCTGACAGTAATGAGAAGATCTCAGCTGCTGAACTCCATCCATGTTACACCTCACTGCTTTCTCACACCATCTGCTGTAAACTCTAGAGACCGAGGTGTGAGAAGATTCAAACTCAAAGCACTCCTTCATTTTATGTGCAGCAGAGTCATAATTCTTAACAACTGAACATCTTACTTTCATGCATCCACCCGATTGGCTGATTAGATACTTGCATTAACGAGCAGATGAACAGGTGTGTCTATACACATGGAGTGTATATGGAAGAACACCTAAAACTGCATTAAAATAAAAGGACACAAGCTGATCAGTTAGAGACTAATAAACCCAGAAATGTAATACCAAGTGCCATAATAAACACCAGTACAGCACATTTTATATTTGGAGTTTATTTAAGGCTTTCAACAGTTGCATATATCAATCAGCATAACACATACACAGCAAAAACAACAATGAGCACAGGTAGTGCGGTGTCTTATTGCATGCCGTTCACATCCGATGATCTCCAGATGCTAAATCCCATCATTTAAAGTCCATGCAACAAAATTATGAAAATAATTTTCTAATAGGACCAGTTGCATGTTTCGATTTCAGCACTACTTTGGAACTTTCACATTTTTTTTTCCTAGAAAGATTATTTCGTTATTCTATCAACAAAAAAGAGTGGCAAAATTATGAAAACATATTATAAAAGGGGAAATCTGTAACTAAAATACATGTAACTTCTTAACCACGTATGAAACATCTAATCTAGTGTATGATCACATTTAGTGTTTGGTATTTGATTCAAGCTTTAAAAAAGAAAGCTCAAAGCTGTAACGATGCTGTACTGCTCAGTAAAAGTTCGTTATCAAACACGTCCAGATTGAATAACTTTTAGAAAACGTCTCGTTTGCAGTCCTCACGCCTCAACATGATTGTCTTACCAAAAACATGCAGCTGTGTGAAACCTCCTCCGCAGGCCATGGAAAACATGCAAATAAAACATGAAGCGAAAAACATCAGTAGCTGCCTTGGATTCACAGAGGGAAATGAAGCGAAAGCAGGTGCATACTGACATATACATGACTGATTCAAACTGAAGAAGATACAGCAAACACTTGTCAACAAGTTAACAGGAAACATTCATATTCACACACCTTCATTACATTAGCCTGCATTAAATTACTGCTAACTATTATAATGATTTTAGAAATGCTGACTAAGGATATCTACAGTTTTTTGCCTATTGGCTGACATTTTTTCCCCCGCCCACATGGCCTTGATGATGTCAGCTAAAAGGAAAGTCACTTCAGAGACTGAGCAGATTATGAAGACAAACATTTTCTTATTTGGAATAACATTTATGAATAATTTACAGACCAAAAACATGTACACTAATGTTCTAAAGTTTGGGAACATTTTTAAATATGAGATTTTGTTACAATATAAAATAACTGTTTTCTGTGTGAATATATTTTAAAATGTAATTTGTTCCTGTGATCAAAGCTGAATTTTCAGCTTCATTACTCCAGTCTTCAGTGTCACATGATCCTTCAGAAATCATTTTAATATGCAGATTTGATGCTCAAGAAACATTTATTATTATTAATGTTGAAAACAGTTGAGCTGCTTTATATTTTTGTGAAAACTGTTATGCACTACTAGTCATAAGTTTGGGATTATTAGTTAAACATTTTTTTTTTTTCAATTTACAAATTTAAAAAATACTTTTATTCAGCAAGGACACATTAAATTGACAGTAAAGGCTTTTATATTGTTACAAAATATTTACATTTAAAATAAATGCTGTTCTTAAAACTTTCTAGCCAACAAAAGAAGAATCCTGAAGAAAATGTACAGTTTCCACAAAAATATGAAGATTGATAATCAGAAATGTTTCTTAAGTAGCAAATCATCATATTAGAATGATTTCTGAAGGATCATGTGACACTGAAGACTGGAGTAATGCTGATGAATTCAGAATAAATTACATTTTACAATATATTCAGATAGAAAACCGCTCTTGTAAATTGTAACAATAATTCACAACATTACTGTTATTACTGTAACAAATAAAAGCAGCCTTGGCTTTTGAATGGTAGTGTATTAAGAAAGTAAACAGGGTGGATTTTGATTCATGTTAAGAATAAATGCAGTGAAATATGTAGATGTAGACGTCGAACCAATGAGTAGTGTTCGGTTGTTCATCATGAGGAATTCAATAAATAAATATATAAATAGATTTCTGTTTGATTATCGTCACAGTTACTCAAGCCTGTTGCGTCTCCGTAATCCTCCAGTCAGATCTTCTGGAAGTTTCTGAGTGACGGTGACGTCATCTACACCGATGTCACCCGAGTCCTCGAGGGAGGGCATACTAGAGTCACTCTCACCACCCACGTCTTCCTCTCCCGCTGTGTGTTTGCTCTCCTCATCCTCCTCTTCCTCCACCTCAGAATCAGGTCTGAGCGCTCGGTGATCGAGTGGCTGCGCTTCATCGTGTGTTTGTGATTCCAGACGAGTTTCTGGAAGAGCTTCGGCTGAAGTCAAAGTCTCGATGAGTCTGTCTAGATTGCGTTCACATGTCGGCTCTAAAAGAAATAACCAAGTGATTCGCATCACCCAACGGCACAACCAATCAGAAGTGTGTACAGGAGCATGTTCAGCAGCTCCAAAACCACACTTTAATATGTGTGGATGTCATGGCTATGTGTTTTTACACATTGCTCTTAAATGTGTATATTACATTACATTTGCGTGCGTTATCTTAAATGTGTGTATTTAGGATTTGTATTTAGATGTGTTGTACAGTACTTTGGTCAGTCTTGTGGCTGTGTTTAAATGTGCTTTATAAATTAATTAAACTTGAAACTTAAGATTCCAACATGCACATAATCCCATATTTCGCATGATTTATTAACACATCATGATCTTCACCGCTTAATGAGTTCACCTGCGTGATGTTGGCCGAATCAGTGCTTCTTTGTTTATCCCAATAATTTGCTTATGATATATAATATTTTCAAAGACCTGCTTCATTGATTGTGGTCGTCTGCATTAGTTATGCATAACTAGAATTTGCATTTGCACTACACATTGAGATATACTAGCAGCACTTACTCACTGACATGAACGTAAACCTATATATAAAAGATTTACACATGCGTCCAATTAAGATTTTTTTTTTTAAATGGAGCAAAATGCCAGAACAATTTGATTTATAAATACTTTGTAAATACAGATCAATAAAATGCCATTCCCAGTACTGTAATGCAAAAACAGATATACTAATTAAATAAAGATACAAATCTATAAATAATAGATAAATATATTGCGTAAGAATTTGAGTAGCTGATTTAAATAAAATAAAATAGTTAAATAAAACAAAACATAAGAAAAAGCTAAAAATCCTACTACTTTGTACTCAAAAGTGTAATTTTGTAATTAGTTGCATTATGTTATTGAGATTGAGTGGGAAATAATGAAAACACTCCTTCAATAATTCATCAGCTCATTTGGCCATGGAAGTCTTCAAAGGCCTTTAACACATTTAACTGTATGTGACACTTTCAGTGTTATATGCAATGTTATTGACCAGTAGTGAGACTTTTAACATGCTGGCGTTAACCTGTGAAGCGCACGTGTGTGTGTGTGTGTGTGTTAACTGTGTGGGTTTGTACACGGGAGCAGATGTGTTTACCTTCTATCCTGATGTTTGGAAACTCCATGCCTCTCTTCTTCATTAGCTGGCGAATGCACTGCAGCTGCGACATTATCTCGTTCTTCTGCTCCATGGCAACAGACTTCACACTGCAGCACAACAGAAAGAATAAACAGCAGGTGGAAAAACAAGCCCACACGGAAGAAACCGAACAACCAACCGGTCGCTATGAGCGTGCAAGCATGTTTTCCTTTGCATGCCGCAAACCCCGCTCTGTTTGTTTTTGCATAACCACAAGCAAATGTCTTAACCAAGTGCATTCTTCCAGGACTCAATATATCACATTTATTTAAAACGAAGGGGTTTAAACATGTGTTAGCTAGAGCTGCACGATTCTGGAGACAATGAGAATAACCATTTTTCTGTTTAAGTTAGAGATTATGTTTCTTCCACAATTCAGAATAGACAACTAAACAAAATAACGTAATTTACTGGAGGCTCTTACAAAATGTTCCTTGCTGCAGTCTATTTAAACAATTTAAAATTTAAAATAGTAAACGAATGATTTAATGACTCACTCATAGACTTATTTCATTACCGGATGAATCTGTGTATTTGAACGAATCTCTTGAATGAACGATTCAATGACAAATTCATTTTTAACAGTCGCGTGTCGCCACCTACTGGTGTAATGGTGTAATTGATACAATCTTTACTTGAAGTGTTTCAAGTTACTTTCAAAAGGTGATTTACTCTATTTTGACCGCTTCTGTAGACAGTGTTTATATCAGAACTATAAACTTTCATCCCAGTACTTCTGTGACAATTTGAATTATTGTAACACAGATATAATGATACTGTGTGGTTGAAAAGACTAACCCATACATGCCAACTGCTCTCTTCGCCAATGCAGATCTGAATCAGTTTACTTTCACAATAAATAGCTCTCACCAGTTTGTAAGCGGGTCCAGCTGGGTCAGTATGGAGTTGAGCATCTTCTCGGTCTGAGCTAACCTCTGCTCCAGCTCATTCAGCTGATTCTCTGGAAAAAAGGCACTTTCTGAGTATATTAAATAAATGGTGAGATTTTACAAACGCAAATTTCAGCATTTTCATTCGTGCACACAAACCCGTCTCCTCTGATTTCTTCACTCCTCGAGTTGTTTTGGCTTTTTGAGCTTCAGAATCACTTGCAGACTTTATCTGCAAACACACACAAACACAAACCTCTCAAACAGCAACCCAGAAGAATGGATGTTGTTTTGGCCCCTATAACGAAGCCTATTTTTAGGACCATTCATTTTTTTATGCATTGTGCCATAATTTCCTTGACCTTTCCTGAATGCAGAAGAAACATTACTGTATTATGCATAACAACAACAAAAAAGTCACCACCTTTAGAAACTTATAAGCGGCAAAGAGCCCGACTCCGATGGCGTAGATGGGCATGAGAGTGAAGACGTAGCCCTTAGTGTTGCTGTTGGATTTGTATTTGTCGCTTTTCATCTCCTGCTCCATGAGTTTCTTCATCTGATGCATGTTCTCCACATTCTGGGACATCTGAGGCGCTGCGTTCTTGTGGAACTGCTGCTGACTTTTCACGCTACCAGGACCGACACCAGAACCAGGACCTGCAGAACAACACACAGACTCACAATCCCCAAATTATACATCAGATTCGCCAGGGAGACAATCTAAAAACTATTGTGAACATGAAAATGATATTTAACATTGGGGTTTGATTGCTTGGTGCACAACACAAAATATAAATGATATCAAAATATAAAACCAAAGTTTCTCAAATGTATGTTATGTTTACAGAATGTATGCAAACATGTAATATTTACATTTAAGTTTAGCATCTTTAAAAGCAAATATGCATAAAAGCAAATTACACTTTAACTAAAAAAAAATGTACATGAAAATGATATTTTAGGATTTGATAACTGGGACAAAATATAAATATCTAAAAAATAAAATAAAAGTCACTCAAATGTATTTATGGTTTTAAAGTACAGAATGTACATAAACATATCTAACATTTAGATATAAGTTTAGCACGTTTGAATGTAAATACGGTTAAATGCAAATGACAGCTTCCTCTGCACTTTTACTAAAATAATTTTGAACATGAAAATGACATTAAACATTAGGATATTTAAGAACTGGAACAACATACAAATATCTAAAAATAAAACAAAAGTTACTCAAATGTGTTTTAGGATTTTAAGGGACAGGATGCATGTAAACATGCTAAATTCACATATGAATATGTAAAATATCAATAAAAACAGATATGGATAAAAGCAAATATGGATAAGCGCAAATGACAGCTTGCTCTGCACTTTCACTAAAAATTATTAATAATGATAATAAACATTGTGATTTGTTTGCTGGGTGCAAGAGACAAAATGTAAATATCTAAAAAATAAAAAAAAGTTAATCAAATCTATTTTATGGTTATATAGTACAGAATGTACGTAAACATTTATAACATATTTAGATACAACTTTAGCATGTATGAATGCAAATATGGACAAATGCAAATTACCGCTTCCTCTGTACTTTTACTAAAATAATTCTGAACATGAAAATGATGTTAAATATCGACTATATGAAATAAATATAGATACGATAACAAGAAACATTTTCTGGAGTAAACTAAAGGTGTTAATACAAACTTCACAAACCAGAGACGTAGTAAAATGTGCAGCAAATCAGCAAAGACCGTCAAAAGGCCACAATAAAGAGAGTAAACAAACACAGGTGTGCTCGTGCCCGCACCTCTCCTGCTGATCCGCGGGTCGGAGGACTGCGCGTCTCTGGCACTGCCGCTGAACATGCGAGGAAACAACACGAACACCAGCAGCACTGCGGTGACCGCCATCACGAGCTGCTGCGAGGACGACAACACCATCTCTGTACGGGAACTAATGCTGATCAATGAATAATGATTCACCAATCCCCACACTGTTGACAAATTATCTTCTTCTGTTTGTGTGTAACGAGAGAAAAGGCTCGAGAGCGCCATCACTGACCTCTACAGGACTGGCGTGAAATTACAGCTTTACTCTGTTAGAATACGATTATAAAACTTGCTAATGTTCCGTGTCCGACACAGTCTCTCTGACATGATATCATGTGAAGAAAACGAAACGTTGTGAGTTTTCATGTTTTATGGCACTTTCCATAGACATGATGGATTTGATACTGTATAAACTGTATTCTCCCACCTTACACTAACCCTTCCCCTTGTTTTTATTATTTCGTTACATCGTTTCCCTGCACATGCTCCACTTATCCTGTTTAGCCTGGCTGGACATGTGTCAGATGAGAGAAGAACTGTTTGAGAAATATAACTTGCCATTGATGTACAAGTGATTGCAATAGGCCTGTGTGTGTGTGTGTGTGTGTGTGTGTGTGAGAGAGAGAGAGAGAGAGAGAGAGAGAGAGAGAGAGAGAGAGAGAGAGAGAGAGAGAGAGAGAAATATCTTTATACTGCAAGGCAATATTTATTTTATTTTTATTTGTTATTTATATATTATTTTATTGTCATTACCTGTTTTCATACAGAAGTTTAGTTTGCTAAATATCAAATTGTTTTAGTTGGATATTGGATGTGAAAAGGAAATGGTTCTTCCATAACACCGCACTTTAGATGTGTGTGAATTTCCCACACCAGGAGTAATTTATATAGTTCTATTTTATAGTGATTATCTGTTAAAAAAAATGTTCTATGCAAAATGTTCTATTAAAGAGAAGATAGACAATAAATATTTGTGTGTGCTGTAAAGTGGTTTGAAAAAATGAAATCAGTATCGGCAGGTCAAACTCGAGGAAAAATCGGAATCGGGATCGGCCTAGAAAATTGTAATCGGTGCATCTCTAGCCTAAACAATAAATCAGGTAATCTGGCTTTCATAACTCAGTGCCTAGCCTCTTTAAGACATCACCGCACTGCATGCACCTTGCTTTACTCAATGAGCAAATTCTCCTGTCAGAGCAGTGACAAGAAATGTCATAATTGTCTTTTCAGACTTTTTGATGTTCAGGTTTGATGGGTTTTTTTATTTGCATATACTCAAGAAGAAGAAAAAAGTTCCTCATGTGACATGATTGTTTCCTGAAACGGCCTAATAAAGTCCTTGAACATTCATGGGCTGCAAGTCTCAACATTCACAAGTCTCTCTGAACTGATAGAAGCCTCACACACACTGCCTCACATTTACAGCAGAATTCAAGACACAGCAAAGGTAATGTTCCACCATTTATAACTGTGTAGCCTATATAAAAAAACTGTACAAATTATAACAAATTAAAGATTTTTAATAATTTCAGAGTAGCCTATTTGAAAACTTTAGACAAGAAATTACAGGCAAAACCTTTGTTTTATTCATGCACTGGTCCATTTTGAGTTTTTGCTTTTGTAACCTTTCTTCTTTCAGACTAGTGGAAAGAAATCACCTAAAATACAATTTCAAGTGTTATTTTATCAAACTTTATGTATTTGCATCTGTAGATTTCAATTTCAATACATATCTTTTAATGCTGCGAGAATTGAGTCAGAAATCTCCACTTTAGCAGCTTTACTACAGTTACACTTACAAAACGTACAGTTTTATTCCATATTCGGAAGGGTTTTACAAAGGGATTTGTATATTATTTGCCATACATATATTTAAGTTTATTCCTTAAAATATGGTAAAAAATAATTGGTAAAATATATATTTTTTCTGGCTGTTGACAGTGTTTTCTTATTTATGGAGTGATAAAAAGAGATATTTAAAATCACCTCTGTAAAAGTATCTAATATCTATGTGTATGTGTACTTAGTGAACAACGGTAGCTTATCTTAGGTAGGCCTATATGTCCAAAAATTGGTAATGTCATACTTTAGCGTGACTTTGCGTAATGATCTGTTTGAAAAATGTATTGCCTGTATGAAATGAAATCGCAAAACTGTGTAAATTGGTTCGCGAATCAGTTTGAATGTTTTGTTCAGATCCCTGCACGCACTGAATCGTCTTAAACAGGAATTAGAGAACACCATGAGCATTGGATGAAGTGCAGGACAGTCAGTTGAAAGCAAACCTGCATCGTATTGTTTGCCAGCTCATCTCTTTATTACCGTAGTTGAACATCTGCGTATGCTGTCTGCATCATTCCACAGGTAGGTAGGCCTACTAATTTCTTAATGTATTGCATTAAAATTAATAAAAGTAACGTGAGTCTTTGTTTTTTCATTAGAAAAGTAGGCTATTCGAGTTAAAGTAAAAGTTCCCACATTTAAATCTACTCTTAAAAGTACAAATGTTCCCAAAAATGTCTCATGTAGTTTGTTATACCCACAAGGGTGAAATAATAGGAATTCATCCACCCTGGAATCTCACCCGGGGACTTTTTACTAATAATTTCCCCTAAAGACAACACCGATTTGCTAACTGGAAATGGGCAGGAGACGTAGATATAAAAAAAACTAATGTTATTAAAGATAAAAAGAAATTATGCAAGACAACACCTATACAAACCAGTCATTGAGTAGACTACAAACAAATTATAAATATGTAAGCCCAAAAAGGTTCAGCAGGTAGACACACAATGGCATGTACAAAACAAGTCACATTTCACCTGTGCACACACACACATTTCAATCCCATGGAGAGGCACCACATAAAATGAGCAATGACAAAACAGACACGGCCTAGTATACTTTTAACAGTAATTTTTCAAGATACTTTAAAACGTTTGCATGGCATGATAAATACGCTATATAATATGGCAGTTTTGAGAAAGAAAAAATAACAGATATAGCCGGCCTATGTCACATAGGCCTAAGTCTCAATATTACATTCAGAAACAGGCTAATGTAAAATACCGGTAAATAAAGCGAAATGTTTACAAAAATTATAAAAACAGATAAACATAGCTAAAGGCTATTTAGTTCCCCTCACTTCACAACAAATACTTTAAATTTAACCAGAACAGAGCAAGAAAGTCTAGATGATTAGGCTATACTTAATTTATAGCACACTGTAAAAAAAAAATCCCGTAAAAACACGGCAAATCTCTGGCAGCAAAGTTTCCAGACGGTTTCCGTTAAATTACTGCAAATAACCGTTTCACAAAATTACATGGAAAAACCGTAAAAATACAGAATTTACTTTACAGTCAAAATTGATTAAATTACAGTATATTACTGTTGATAATGGCTTATTAAACCGCGGAAAAACGGATAAATGATGTCAAATTACATTTAAAAGACATTTAACTTTCAGGTTAAACTGTAAATTTAGGGTTTTATAAAGTTATTTTATGTAATAATGCTGTCTCTCTACAGTAATTATCTTTTAATATATAGTTCCCTTTCGTTGTCACTCCGAGTTCCGTCGGATGACGACGAATGGGGGTTTTGCTTAGAAAGCCTATCGACTTCGAGTATATAAAACGAGCCAATGGCAAGCAAATGCCATGGGTCTGCGGAATTTGCATGGCGCAACTCCGCCCCACCTCGTGGGAATAAAAGGAGAAAGCCGGCAATATGCAGATATGTTTTTGCTTCGGAGCCAAGATGTTCTCTTTACTCCTGCAGTCTATTCTCTGACTATCTTCGAGAATCTTCAAGACGAGCAGCTTCCAGTCGGTGTTGGTGTGATGGCGTGTTCCAGCGAGTTTCACATTCCTGCCTGCTGATCTGAACAGCGTGTGTGCTTCTCCCTGGGCGCTTCAGCACTGCTGCAAGCTTTTCTCTCACAAAAAGAGCGTGCACGCGGCGCGTCTTTCTAAAGACGATCTGCCCGTGTATTTCTGAGTGCGGTAGTCTGATAGATTCAGCTGATGGGCACGAGCGCTGTTTTGACGTGTTTGGGCTTCGATCACGCTCGAACAGCGTTCGCGGATGTGTCACATTCTCTAAGGGGAACATGACCATCGCAATGTAACGGTCAAGACTCAATGAGCTCAACCGAGTGAGAGTCCCCTCATCCACACCCCAATCTATTTTCTCCACGTGAGAGAATACTTTGGCTGGTGGCCAGGGTGACCTGAGATGGCTGGTGTGGAACTAAACCGCCGATTAATATCCGTGGTCCACACCCCTCTCTTTGACATTGCAACCCGCGCGGTTCTGAATGAGTGCCGGCGGGCCGGCATCTCATTCAGTTCCCCGGCTGATGAAATCATGTCTATCGCCGCGTCACAAAGTGAGCTGGAGTCCTTTGAAAGTGAGGGCTCGTCTATGTTGCCACTCTCGGGTGTGCAACCTAGCGAGTCTGATCCAGAGTTGACAGCTATGCTTCCCGGGCCGCCGCGAGTATCGGGCATGTGTGGATTACTCTGCCATGTCTCGAGCACTCAAGACTGATGATTGGTCTGTAGGTTTTTTGTCTACTCCGGTGGCAAAGACCTATAGAGCAGCGGACAGGCTGCCGTCTCACTGCATGTTATTGCCATCCTTCGGGGTGCTCAATGACATGCACGAGGGTAGGGCTGATTCAGGGCTCATCTAAGAGACTGCCTGCCGCCACCGACCTCGCTCTACGAGTGACGAAGGTGACCGCACGCTCCCTGGGTCAGGTGATGTCCACTTGTGTGGTCAGACATTTCTGGGTTAACCTGGTTGGTATGCGCGAGGCTGAGCGAACCCGCTTCCTCAACTCCCCCATATCCCAGGCTGGCCTTTTCGGCGGCGCGGGCGAGGACTCTGCCCAACAGTTCTCGGCCGCCCAGAAGCAGACTGAGGCTACCAAACACGTTCTGACCCCGCGGCCAGCTGCTGCCGCCGGTTCAGACGCCTCAGTTAGCTTGCCGCCGGACGCGCCCTCCTGCGACTTTCGCCCCCTCCCGCCCGGCCCCAGCAGCTCCGGGCCGCGCCGTGGAGGTGGTCGCAGGAAAGCGCCCCAGCCCGTACCAGCCCCGCAGCCTGCCAAATGCCAGGCAAAGCGGCGCTCCCGTTACGGGCAGCTCAGAGATGGGTTGCAGTTCTCCAGGAGGTGGTTGCAGGGCCACTTCTTTCCCCGGTGGAGGGCCGGGGGAAAACCTCTTTTTCCAGAGAGCTGACTTCCCATCTCTAAGCACACAGAGTTCTCGGACGACACGGTGCGCCGCCCCCGGGCCGTGCACCCCTCGTCCTCCTCTGTCCCAGAGCCGGATGACAGTGCGTGCCGTCCCCGGACCGTGCCGCTCTCATCCTCCTCTGTCGCCAGACCCCTGGCAGAGCAGACCCCCGTGGAACGTTCGTCCTTCCCTGGTCTCCTCTGTCAGGACGCGGTCTATGACTGTACCCCCACACCGGGCCGCTATGCCGCCCACATCTGGGTCAGCCACACCGCCTCGCTGCTCCACCAACGGAAAGTCTGTGGTTCGCGTGACCCCACTGGTACAGTCCTTGGGAGCCTGGCTAGAGCTTCCCAACCTGTCCCGCTGGGTCGCGCGGACGATCAGGCTCGGCTACGCGATTCAGTTCGCGCGGTCTCCTCCCCGCTTCAGGGGAGTCCGCTCCACTATGGTCGGTGGCAATGCCCCTATCATGAGAGCGGAGGTTGCCACCCTGCTGGCGAAGGGTGCGATCGAGACTGTCCCTCCAGCCGAAATGAGGACCAGCTTCTACAGCCCGTACTTCATTGTCCCGAAGAAAACCGGTGGGTTACGGCCAATCCTGGACCTGCGCGTTCTGAACCGCTCCCTTCACAGGCTGCCGTTCAAGATGCTCACCGCCAAACGCGTTTTCGAATGTGTGCGGCACCAGGATTGGTTTGCAGCGATCGACCTGAAGGACGCCTACTTCCATGTCTCCATCCTCCCTCGACACAGTCCGTTCCTGCGGTTTGCTTTCGAGGGGCAGGCATATCAGTACGCAGTTCTCCCATTCGGGCTAGCCCTGTCTCCTCGCGTCTTCACGAAGGTCGTCGAGGCAGCCCTTGTTCCCCTCCGGGAACACGGGGTTCGCATTCTGAATTATCTCGACGTCTGGCTAATCCTAGCTCACTCTTGAGATCAGCTTTGCGAACACAGGGACTTGGTGCTCCGCCATGTAGCCCGTCTGGGCCTTCGGGTCAACTGGGAAAAGAGCAAACTTTGCCCCGTGCAGAGGATCTCTTTTCTCGGTATGGAGATCGACTCGGTCGCCATGTCCGCGCAGCTTACAAGCGAGCGCGCGCAGTCACTGCTGACCTGCCTGAGACAGTTCGAGGGCAAGAGTGCGGTTCCACTGAAACTTTTTCAGAGGCTCCTGGGGCATATGGCATCCACAGCCATGGCAACACCGCTCGGATTGCTTCATATGAGACCGCTTCAGCTTTGGCTTTGCGACCGAGTCCCGAGGTGGTCGTGGCAACACGGCACTCTCCGAGTATCAGTTACTCCGACCTGCCGTCAGACCTTCACCCCGTGGTCGAACCTCAGTTTTCTACGGGCCGGAGTGCCCCTGGAACGAGCTTCCCGGCATATTGTTGTAACGACAGATGCCTCTACCACGGGCTGGGGTGCCATGTGCAATGGACGTGCTGCTGCGGGCTCCTGGACAGGACCCCACCGCCTATGGCACGTCAATTGCCTCGAGTTGCTGGCTGTACAGCTCGCCCTGCGCCGCTTCCGAGCCGTGCTCAGGGGCCAGCATGTACTAGTCCGTTCAGACAATACCGCGACCGTAGCGTACATCAACGGTCCAGGTGGTCTGCGCTCCCGCCGTATGTCGCAACTCGCCCACCACCTCCTCTTATGGAGTCAGAAGCATCTGAGGTCGCTTCGGGCCATTTATATCCCCGGAGCCCTGAACTGTGCAGCCGACGAGCTCTCACGGCTTCAGCCCCTCCCGGGAGATTGGCGACTCCATCCCCAGTCGGTTCAGCTGATTTGGGACCAGTTCGGGGACAAACAGATAGATCTGTTTGCCTCTCACGACTCGACCCATTGCGCCCTGTATTATTCCCTGACCGAGGGCACGCTCGGCACGGATGCACTGGCGCACAGCTGGCCGCGGGGCCGCAAATATGCGTTCCCCCCAGTGAGCCTTCTTACGCAACTTCTGCGCAAGGTCAGGGAGGACGAGGAGCAGGTCACTCTGGTGGCGCCGTAATGGCCCACCCGGACCTGGTTCTCCGAACTTGTACTCCTCGCGACAGCACCTCCTTGGCCGATCCCTCTGAGGAAGGACCTCCTTTCTCAGGGACGGGGCACCCTATGGCACCCTCGTCCCGATCTTTGGAACCTCCACGTGTGGCTCCTGGACGGGACGAGGCAGGTTTGAGTACCCTACCACCAGCGGTGGTGGCTACCATCACTTCCGCTAGAGCGTCGTCCACGAGACACGTCTACGCGTTGAAGTGGAACCTCTTCGTCAGCTGGTGCTCTTCTCACCGAGAAGATCCCCGGAGATGTTCGATCAGTGTCGTGTTTTCCTTCCTTCAAGAAGGGTTGGAGCGAAGGCTGTCTCCCTCCACCCTCAAGGTCTATGTCGCCGCCATTGCCGCACATCATGACCCTATAGAAGGTAAGTCTGTGGGGAAGCACGACCTGATCGTCAGGTTCCTGAGAGGAGCGAGGAGACTGAATCCTCCTCGCCCTCCTCTCGTACCCTCTTGGGACCTCGCAGTGGTCTTAACTGCCCTGCGCAGCGCTCCCTTTGAGCCTTTGCAGTCGGTCGAGCTTAACTTCCTGTCAATGAAGACAGCGCTTCTGACCGCATTGGCCTCCATCAAGAGGGTGGGGGACCTGCACGCATTCTACGTTGACGAAGCGTGTCTGGAATTCGGCCCGGGCTACTCTCACGTGATCCTGAGACCCCGGCCTGGATATGTGCCCAAGGTTCCTACCACTCCCTTTCGGGACCAGGTGGTGAACCTGCAAGCGCTGCCCCCGGAGGAGGCAGACCCAGCCTTGGCACTGCTCTGTCCAGTACGTGCTCTCCGCATCTATGTAGACAGAACGCAGTGTTTCAGGACCTCAGACCAGCTCTTTGTCTGTCATGGTGGGAAGCTGAAGGGAAAGGCTCTCTCCAAGCAAAGGTTGTCTCACTGGATAGTGGACGCCATTGCTTTGGCATACCAGCAGCAAGGTTGACCGTGCCCCCTTGGTGTGACCGCCCACTCCACCCGGAGTGTGGCGTCCTCTTGGGCTTTAGCGCATGGCGCCTCGCTAACAGACATCTGCAGAGCTGCAGGCTGGGCGACACCTAACACATTCGCCAGATTTTTCAATCTCCGAGTGGAGCCAGTCTCCTCCCGTGTACTGACTTTTTCAAGCTAACATGGGTCCGTTAGGTGTCTTCGCTTGCTCGCCATTCCACTCCACGGACTGGATACGTGCGATATTCTCCTCAGGTGAGCTTCCCCGAAAGCCCTGAGTTCCTCCAGCACTCCTGATGTCGGCGCCAGTGTCTATTGCCTGCGCGTCGGCTAGGTGCCTCCCGGTTGCATGGTCCCTCCCCTGAGTGACCCCCACATGTGTATTTCCACTGTAAGCCTCTCTGAGCATGTGTCTTTCCCTTGGCAAGCCATCTTGCCACCCCTGGGGTTGAAATATTCCACCTTCGGCTGGACACCCCAGTGTTCTCCATATGCATCCTTCAGGTCATATGTGTATTTTCTAAGTCCCCCCCTCTGGGTTGGCAGTAATTGCATATTCCCCTCAAAACCTGGGAAATGCTCCCCAGTGTACCTTGGTATTCCTGTGCTAATAGGAGTCCTTCGTCCGTGCTAGTTCACGACAGGGTCTCAGATTACGCAGGGCACTGGAAGACAGCTGAGAAGGTGGCGTGATTAGACTGGTATCCCCATTCGTCGTCATCTGACGGAACTCGGAGTGACAACGAAAGTTCCGTCTGCCTGCCACTTCCGCTGTACCGCTGGATCAGCCGAGTTCAGTCTTGGCTCCTCAGCGAAGAAACATATCTGCATATTGCCGGCTTTCTCCTTTTATTCCCACGAGGTGGGGCGGAGTTGCGCCATGCAAATTCCGCAGACCCATGGCATTTGCTTGCCATTGGCTCGTTTTATATACTCGAAGTCCATAGGCTTTCTAAGCGAAACCCCCATTCGTCGTCATCCGACGGAACGTCTCCGTTCCCTACTCAGGGAACGAGGGTTACATCCATAACCGAGACGTTTTTCTGTGTTAAATAACAATGAAATGATGTATAAAAATGCATAAATTAAAATACAAATGTTTGTAAATTTATTTTTATTTTTTATTTGTACAGATCCAATTTCACAACTTTGACCAATCTCTATTTAAGTACTTAATAATAGCAAATTTACAGTCACTTTCTGCTAATTAACTAAATGTATGAGTACAGAATACCTGCGCATTTACAGTATTAGTAACTGAACAAACACTAAACATCAAGATAAGAGATTAATTGGAAATAGAAGCTTAGTATATCGAACATGTAAAATTATCCACATTAAAAGGCAATTGCTGTATACCTTTATAGTCTAATTTAACTTTTTTTTAAACATTTACAATTACATTTAATCCAAAGTGATTTACCAGTTAAGATAACGATAGAAGCAACAAGTGCAGTGACAAGTCCCAGTTAGTCTAGCACAGTACAAATAGCAAGTTTTTTTTTTTTAAACAAAGATTTAGTATTATTGGGGTAAGTGTTTATGAAAAAGGTGGATCTTTAGCAGTTTCTTGAAAATGTGTTGAGTTGCGCCAGTCATTCCACCAGCAGGAAACAGTCCAGGTAAAGGTCAGTGAAGAAAGTGTTTTTGTGTCTTTTTGGGATGATGGCACCACAAGGTGGATCAGTTGCAGAGGTTTGACTGATGCTGGAAGGCCTGTCCAGAGAGAATTACAATATCCAGTCTGGATAGAGCAAGAGCTTAGACCAGGAGTTGTGGAGCTCCGATAGGAAGGGCCTGATCCTCCTAATGGTGTAAGGCAAATCAGCAGGATCACAGCAAGAATGGTTTGACTGAAACCATAAGCAGTTCTGTCTTGGCAAGGTTGAGTTGAAGGTGAAGGTCATTCATCCAGCAAGAATGTTCCATCAGCTAGGCCGAGATGCGAGTAGCAACCGTCAGATCATCTGGCTGGAATGAAAGGTAGAGATGTGTGTCATTAAGATAGCAGTGATAGGAAAAGCCATGTTTCTAAATCTAAACGACAGAGCCTAGTTTAAAAAAAAACAAAAAAAACAATAGATGGGTGGAATCTAACACAATCATGGTCTTACTGTAGCAAAACCAAAACTTGTGCACACTTTTAGTGCAATCACATGAAATCAGAAGACTCGTCATTACTATTTTTTTTAAAGTTAATTCTTCCCATACCTTGTTTGCCATGATCATCTGCTTTCCACGGGACCTGAAATCACAAAAAAATAAGTTATTTTAAAACTATTTTTACACATGTCAGAATGTGTTGCATTGGGGCAGTGCAAAAACTCAACTGACTATGATCTGGAAGCTGAGCAGGAATGGTTACCAGTATGTTTTGAGCTGATTTTAGCTACATATAAATTAAAAATGAATATGATTTACCGTGACCTAGCTGCATCAGTTACACATAGGGGTTCATTATGTTATATTCATACTCTAGTCTTCGCTGTATTATTAACAAGTAACGTTACAGAACTGAATTCGATTTCTTAACATTCTTGATAGAGTTAACTTAGTCACGTTAACCATTTCAAAATTAGCCATGGTTTACTAAGAAAACAAACAAACAAAAAAGGTAAATCAATTTAGTAAAACTGTGGTTATTAAATTGGTAATAAATCTGCCAAAAACGTGGTTACTACAATTTTACTATAATAAAATCAAGGATGTTTTTTTAAGACAAGACTTTCAGCTTCCAGACAGTGTTTCAAAATATCCCGCCGTTTAAAAGATTGATTGACTGACTATCATCATAACGAAGATTTTATACAAAATTGGACGGACTTTGATAGGCATAACAAGTCTACTAAAGTTTGGTTTAGGTCTTTAGAGATATTCAACTGATCTTTCTTAAAACAGATGGCAAATTGAAAGGCATGCTGCAGTGTTTTGCCCTCCAGCTCTCGGCAACAGTCATGACTGAACATTTATGAATGCTAACGTTACCTTGGAAACTGTTCATTAACACAAATGTAATATAAAATATCGTTAACATATTATGGTATGAGACTCTTACCTCAGCCGGTGTTCGGTTGCTTGGCATGATGATGTCCGCTGTGACGATCCAGCCTCACTGAAAAAGGGCGCGTTATTTCCGAACGGACTGACTGACACCCGGACTGTAACGTTAACATAACGCCGGTTTCACGCCGGTTTCACACTGCACGCGTTAGCAGAGCGTAAGCAGCGCGTATTTTTTTTGGCGCCCATGTTAACCAAGGGGGTAATCCATCGACCGGAAGTTGAAGCTGGCCGGGTGCCGCCATGTTGTAGCAGAACTTCACTTGCGTTAGCATTTCCATTGACTCCCATTCATTTTGGCGTCACTTTGACAGCGAATAACTTTACATCTGAGGCGTTTAAAGACTCCATTTGTCCATTATTTATTTCTAAAGAAACACGACAATGTATAAAGGGCTCCATTACCTTCTATGTTACATTATGGCCCCGTAGAAACAGTTTTAGTAAAAATAGGCTAACGATTGCGTCATAACCACTCGACTCTCTGTCGCGCTGTACAGAAATGACCGTACAGACAGGAGGAGAAGCTCGCAGGCAATCGGGGGGACGTCCCGTCAAGGGAGAAGCCCATAGATAATGAGTCCATAAAAGCAACGGAATACTTACTCCTGCTCACTCACGCCAAAGAACTCTTTGCTCAAGTTCCCCGTCTCTGCAAGATTAACGTTGGCAATTTTCACGCACAGCTACTAGAGGAGTAACGTCTGTCAGACAGGTTGCTCACGTCATCAAGCTTAGTTTGAGTCAGGAACTGAAGTGCTCAGAAATCGCTAAAAATGGGCTTCAACTGTCTCAACTGAGTTCCAATGAGATGGCTCTGTCCATTTCTTATACTGTCTATGATGTTAACAGATTAGAGCATTCACACCGCACGCAGAGGTGGCGCGGCAGCGCGTAGCAGGAGCAGAGCAGGAGCAGCAGTGCCGCGATCGTTTCGGCGTCCTGTCTATTTTTGCCGCGCGGCTTACGCTGAATTAAAGTGACAATGCATTTATCATGGCCAAAATACACAGCAGTTTGACCCAAAAGCGCATTGATGATATCTATTGTGTTTTAAACAGTCAATCAAATGACCTTCATCAATTTAAAAAGAAAACAAAGTCAACAAAAACAAAGATGAACCAAAAGTTATATAATATAGCCTATTAATTAATTAAATAAGCTTGTTGACAAGTCTTTTCTCTTAAATGTATTTGAAAACGAAATAAAGCAATGCCAACTTACCCATTATTGAGTACTTTGTCTGTAAACACGCTGCGCGCGTCAAACACTGCCAGTATGAAAGCAAAACGCGCGTGTCCTGCTTCCGCTCACCGTACGCACTGCTCCTGCGCTGCTTAAGGCCAATAGGCTATATGCACGCATAAGTTCCGGATTTGACGCAAGGATGCTCGTCAGTTTCCGGTTGGGGAGATTAAAGCGGAGGAAAACCGAGGAAAACGGGATTATGGCAGAGTCTTCAAAATTTACTGTCCTCCCGTCTTTGAAACGAAACTTTCATACGTTTAGATGTAATT
Organism: Rhinichthys klamathensis goyatoka; assembly: GCF_029890125.1. NCBI lineage: Eukaryota > Metazoa > Chordata > Actinopteri > Cypriniformes > Leuciscidae > Rhinichthys > Rhinichthys klamathensis. The sequence continues at coordinate 3,041,623 of NW_026606579.1, forward strand.
TTATATATAGTTATGTTTATTTAATATAATTTTAAAAAGAAGCATAAACACAACGAGGTGTGTCTGTTTTGTCAGTTTTTGTGACTAACGCTTCTTTAGTATAACCATGGAGTATACAATTCAATATAAATTCTCGGTATTGCATTGGACTCTATGATCGGCGGAAGTAATCCAGCATCCTTAGACCTTCACCGGAAATACCGCCGTGCGCTCTGCTAACGCGTGCAGTGTGAAACCGGCGTAACTCATGTGTTCAGTGCTCCTGCTTACGGCTGCTCCTGACGAATACGATTATAGCTTTGAACCACTGTGATCGCAAACAATCCACTTCACAACCGTAGACTAAATTCAAATCTCCCGCTTGCCTTTGACACAGGTTCAAACAGCTAACCGTTGTGGTGAGCGGAACTAAGCAACGGAAAAGTATTGGCGGATAATTTGAATCTGCGTCATAGCGCGCGCGCGCGAGCACACACACACACAGTCGCACGCACACAAAGCCACACATTGTGTGCAGCAACGCAGATTTGGAAAAATATTCATAAAACACATAACATGAAATTAGGGGAGAATAATACAAATGATTATCAAAATGAGCACATTTGCAAGACAAGATTAAAATACGGTCTGAAAGATTTGCAAGACTTTATTGCTATACGACTATAAAGATTTTATATTTGCAAGACAAAATTTAAAAGACTGTTTGTATACCTACTGTATACAAATACAATTATTTAACCCTAAAGGGGTCATATAATGGTACATGCACTTTTACAAGTTGATTGTACTGAAATGTGTGTTGGCAGTGCCTGTACACAACCATCATATAATGATAAAAATCCATCCAGTGTTTTTGTTTTAATCTCCTTATATGTTTTCCCCTGCCTCAAATTGAGCCGTTCGTTTTTGTGACGTCAATAAAACGGACGCCCCTCCCGCGATTGTTGATTGACAGCTTGTGATTCAACACAGACCCGCCCTCGCTCGTCCTGTCAATCATAGTCCGCGCGCTCATTGTTGATATGCTGGAGCACTGTCTATGAGCAGAATGGCGTCTAAGCGATTGTGGTGTTCTGTTCTTGGGTGTAATAACGAACACAGCAGTCATTTTAATGTTCCTAAATCCGAACCGCTGAAGATACAGTGGCTGAGTTTGTTTTCGAAGGGAATATTCCCCACGAGCAACGTCAATGCTCTCATGTTTGCCGAATCATTTCTCACCAGACTGCTTTATAAACGAGGATCAGTATAAAGCTGGTTTTGCTGAGAAGCTGCACCTGAATAAAGGATCGGAACCTATTCGTCTTCCTGCTGAACCTTCAGAAGAACTAAAGTGAGTGTAACGTTTTATTAATCTTTATATTAATCTTTATATAATCTTTGCAAATCGCTAGCTGCACGCTTCACGATGAATGCGTCGGTTTACACTCAGGGTACATTACGGCATGTTTTCTATGTACAACGTTCTCAATATAATTCATAATCCCACGTTTATAATGAACAACGCGTGGTTATTGTGTTATTGTGTTACAAACGGTGTACACACAGAAAAGAGAGGCGGAGTGAGCAAAGCTCATGATCATTTAAAGTCATATGCACTGAAACGGCGTGCTGAAAACAGAGCTGTTTTTGACCAGGTAAAATAAGTGTTTTCTTACAATACTAATGAGAATTTTTAATTAAAGTATATTACAAACTTTTAATTTAGACCCTAAAGAATCACATTAGCTTGTACAAAAATGGCATTATATGACCCCTTTAAAACTCAGTTTGACACCCACATGCTTCATGATCTTCAAGGACAACATGGTAAATGACTGCTGATTTTTGCAGTTATACCTTATTTTCTTTGTTTTCTAATTTCACAGAAATAATCTGTAAAATATTACTGAATATTTAATGTAAAATTACACATACATAACCCTGTAAAAATACAGACAATTTCCTTTAAAAAACGGTAAAATTGATGTAAAACCAAAATACAAACAATTACCTGTAAATATAATAGTGGACCTTTAAATTACAGCAAAAATCTGTAAATTATGATCAACAATCTTCTGCTGAGCTTGAAACTGAATCTAAGAACTTGTTGTAGAACTTGTAATACTTCTGTTATTATATAAGACCTAATTATAAAAGATCTGCCGATGAACTGACGATCCGCTCATCTCTAGCTGGAGCACAATGACATCCCAGGTCTCAAAAACAGTCCTGCGCCTGCAGGCTGAGGACGTCCAGGCACTGAAAGAGGGAATTAACTTCAAGAAAAACCCAGAGAATGGCAAATGTTACATCATTTACAAAGTCAAAGACAAACTACGAGCGTGTAGAAACCAGTGCAAACACCAGGGTGGACTTTTCATTAAAGATATAGAGGACATGTCCAGGAGGTGAGTGAACCCAAACTCATTTCAACAGAAATAATAGTAAGAAGAAGAACACATAAAAAGGAATTTGCTGGGGGGAAAAGCAGGTGCGAGGATGTTTCTTTCGTTATTGGAACTGTGACATTCATTTTCTTTCGCCTGTACACATTAGGGTTGTGTAATAACTAAATAATTGTTTAATTGTGCAATAATTGTTTATGAAAGAATCATGTGACACTGCAGTAATGATGCTGAAAAATCATCTTCGCCATCACAGTTATAAATTACATATACTAAAATAGAAAACAATTCTTTAAATTGTAATAATAATTCAAAATTTTTCTGTTATTTTTTGATCAACCAAATGCAGCCTTGGTGAGCACAAGAGACACAAGTAATGTAAAATGCATTATTATTATTATTTAGCAGACAAACTGTCACGTGTTGAGTTTGTGCATTCATAAGTTTATTTTTTCCCTGTTTTTCTGTTCATGTCTAAATTTCTTTGTAAATCTTAGTTTGTTCTCTCCGTTTCTTTCTGTTTCTGTTCAGTTCTGTTCCGGTGTGTAATTAGCCATCTCTAGTGTTTTGTCTATTTAAACCCTGTGTTTCTTTCAGTTCATTGTCAGTTCTTCATGTTAAGGTTGTTCTGTTCCTGTGATTCTGTTTTGTGAAGATTTGAGTTGATTTCTAAATGAAGACTGCTATCCTGTTTCATCTCTTCTGCAACCAACACTGACACAGTGCAGGAAGATTTACAATTCAATATTGTAGAAGTATATAATAGGATTCATTAGATTGTGCTTGTGTGTTTGTGTAACAGCACAGTGCGCTGTAATAAACACTACTGGAAACTTAACGTGGCCACCATGGAGTATGTCAACCCTCCAGACAGCTTCATGCAAGATGAACTCGGTAAAATCATTGTTATTTAAAACTGCTACTGGAGAAATGGAATCTTTCCATTCCACAAAAGGGTCTTTATAGTGGAAAAGGTCTTTTAGACTTTTAAGAAAAGGTTCTTTTTAGAACTGTTCACTGAATGGTTCTTTAATGACATCGCCGTGAAAACCCCATTTTGGAACCTTTATATTTTTAAGAGTTTATAAACATTTGATGTCATTTTAATTCCCGCTAATAATTTTTAAAAGCTTAATACTGATAGGTGAAAGAACGTTTGTTGTTCATAACTTACCAGAACGTTAGTCAAATTGCTGAACATTAGTCAAATTGCTTTCATGTTAGCGAACTGATATCGTCTTGTCAGTATTTGTGTGTTGTGTGTGTGTGTGTGTGTAGAGGCAGTGCTGTCAGACACTGACGGTAGTTTAGAGCTGGTTGAGTTGAATCCTCCAGACCCCTGGACCGCAGAGCCGAGAGAAGCACAAGAGCTACACGCGGGAGAGATCACGGTAAATCCCACTCATCAATAATCCGCTCTGGTCAGAACATTCAGTCTGCCTCAGTCTAACCCTGGCTGCAACAGTCCATGTTATTGTATTGTTGCAAAAAATAAAAGAACTCAATACACTAACGCGCTGACTGACAGACAGACAGAGTAAGTGTGCACACAGTCACAGAAAGCAGAGTCTCTCATGCGATCGTGAGTTCAGTACTTCTTCACTCTTATTTCGCTTGGATGATCAAATATGCAATTATGTCCATCGTGTGGAGTATTCATGTAAACACAGCCGGTTATGTCTCAAGTGAAAGTAAACTTTTGGGTGTAAACTGTATCAGTATAATGGATCCGATTAGATCCTGCATCAACCAGCGTGTGTGCGTGTGGCAGTTTGCTGGCAACCTGCAGTATTCTCATATATAACAAAATAACGAAAAGTAAATAAAATGCCAAAGGAAAAAAGTGTCAGTAAAGACATTTATAATGTTAAAAAAATGCCTATAAACACTGTTTTTTTTACTAAACTTCTATTCATCAACGAATCCTAAAAAAAAATGTGTCATGATTTCCACAAAAAATGAAGGAGCACAAATGTTTTCAACATTAATAATAATAAATGTTTCTTGAGCAGCAAATCATCATATTAGAATGATTTCTGAAGGATCGTGTGGCACTGAAGACTGGAGTAATGATGCTGAAAATTCAGCTTTGATCACAGGAATAAATTACATTTTACAATATAATAGAAAACAGCTATTTTAAATTGAAAGTGAAGTGAAGTTCAATTTATCATGATTCTAACATGTTTTACCACATTGTTGGCATTGAAACACATTCAATCCATAAATACTCTCTGTGTGTGTTTGTTTCAGCTGACATACATCACGCACGCGTGTATGGAGCTTAAAGCGGGGAACAAGACGATGATGTTTGACCCGTGGCTCACTGGACCAGCGTTTGCCAGAGGCTGGTGGCTCGCTCATGAACCTCCATCTGATGCCATGGACAGACTCAGTCAGGCAGATCTCATTTACATCAGCCACATGCATTCAGATCACCTGAGGTTACAGTCTGATCCACCACAACACTTCAACTGCATATTTTATATTCCTTATATTATGCAAAAAAATATATATTTTGCATCTTTTTTTCTGTCAGCTACCCAACTTTGCGACGTCTTTCCAAAAAGCGTCCAGATATTCCCATTTATGTCGGAAACACTTCACGGCCGGTGTTCTGGTGAGACTCAACTCTACAGCAAACGACTTCACTTTTCTTTTTGGCATTGTGCTTTTCGAATCTTTATTTTTAAGAGTCATTTAAATTGCAGCTAATACTTTTGAAGCATAAAAATGACAAACATAAATTTTCTTCAGCTAAACCCCTTTTAACTAAAGGATATTAGTAGCATCTGTAGCATCTGACATTTTAAGTTACTATTTAATTTAACCGCACATTTGCATACTACTACTATAACAAAATAGACTATAACAAACACAAAATTGTAGGTCTGTTTAGTTTCATTGTGTTTTGGTTCTGAGTTCCCTGTGCTTAAAAGGGCACGTCTACACGACAACGATATGCTTAAAAAAGTTTTTCAGTTTTACAGACCATAGACAGTAAAAGGAAGGTACAGACGACACCATTTTCAAAACATCCCCATTCACACGGATCTGCAAAAACGACTAAAAACGCTGTATTCTGCTGCCATGCCATTAGATGCCGATGAAACACTATAGACTGACCACGTAATACGCATGTGCTTGACGTCATTGTCTTCAGAGAATTGAGACCATTTTTAAAAACTTGCACTTTGAAACCCGTTTTGAAAAGTTTGCGTTTTCAGGCACCCAAAACGCTGTTGTTGTGTAAATGAACGGCCAAAATACGCATAAAAAGTTTTACGTTTTTAGTTGAAAACGGTGTGTAAACAGGCCCTCAGTTTCCGTTGTTCCTAATTTACGCACCTGTTCTGCTTTCCGTTGATTAGTCATATAATATGTGCTTTATGACATGTTTAAAGCACATATTATATGCCTTATTCTGCATGACCATATTCTACATTCCTTAAGCCACCCAATACCTAAACTTAACAACTACCGAACTATTAGTTAGCAGTAATTAGGTGTTTATTGAGGCGAAAGTCATAGTTAGTAGTGAGAATTGGACCCTAAACTAAAGCGTGACCTTAGTTTTTAATTAACCCCTGTTTGGGAAACCCTGCTCTAGAGGAATCCTGCGATCCGGAGACCATCTGACTTGTAGAAAAACAGGTTGTTTGTGTTTTGTTGCAGGTATCTGGAGAAAAGTGGAGTGAATTTAACAAACATCAACGTGGTGCCGTTCGGGGTATGGCAGAATGTAAGTGATACGGTGGCTTTTTTTTCCCCTTTTGCTCTTTTTCACGTGTTCTACTTTTCTTGATCTCGGCTTTTGAATCATTTGAAAGGTCGATGATCACCTGAGATTTATGATTCTGATGGACGGAGTTCATCCTGAGATGGACACCTGCTTGATCGTGGAGTATAAAGGTATTTTGCTGCTCATTCAGACTGATTTTTCCTGTTTTTCCCTGTAAAGCTGCTTTGAAACAATCGTTATTGTATAAAGCACCAGGGGTGTAAAGTCCAGGGGTCAGAAAGTAAAAGTCCTGCCATATGTTTATTCCACCCATGAACTCAGCCAGCTGATTCACTAATTAGTTCTGTCTCCTGGCGGAAAAACTGCTATAAAGAGAAATAGAAAGAGTTTCGGTTGCATTCTTCTGCATTTACATCACATGGTATTGATAAAGTACATACAGGTCACATGAAGTCATCATGCATAATAACGGTCGTTAGGGACAAGTTCAGGTGTAGATAAACCACCAACACTTTCTTTCGTTCAAGGGTGTGAAAGTGTCACCCTCCATAAATATGTAAAGATAATACAGTAAGATAATGTTGAAATTGTTTCATGTAAATAGAAATGATGAATCGCATACAAACAGATTGTCTTCAACGGATAGTTTTTCTCCTCAATAAAGTGGCTAAAGCCCCTCAGAAATGCACAACATTGTTAATAGGTTGGACAAACTAAAAAATAAAAATAAAAAAACACCTTCCAAGGTCACATGATCCTGAATACGGTGGACTGCACCAGACCAAACAATGGACGTCTTCCCCACGGTGTTGACGTGATGATGAGCGACTTCGCTGGCGGCGCCTCCGGTTTCCCCATGACCTTCCACGGCGGCAAGTACACTGGTGAGTTACACACACCGAAGTCCCTTTAAGGCGAGTCAATTCACTCGGCGGCCATCTTTGAAACGCTATTTCAGTCATGCAAGTACAGCTCCTATATCTCTTTGGGGAAACATTAACTTTTCCAATTTACGAATACATTTTATATTTGAAATCACCAATTCAATCTGACAACATCTGTCTCATGACATTTTGTTTCTAAACGCTCAAATCATGACAAAAAACTGCATATTATAACTTAAGTGGAGTTGCTGGTCTCCACTAGACCAGCCAATGCACATGTGCAATCATAAGCATGCTTCTCAAAACACTGACAGTTTGTGTAGCAACTGAGCTTTCTGACGGCAGCTGCAGTGATGTGATGACTTTACCAATTGGCGATTGGCTCTTTTATTTAGAAGGCGGGATTTATTCCGCCATATTTTGCGTTGCACTTTCTCCCATTTATAGTAATGAATGCTATATCTAAAGTCTTTGTTACACATGCAGGTTTATTTTTTTCAAGGCAACTCTCCATTCTAATTCTAATTTTCTGACTTTGACAGAAAGCTGGAAGGCGGTTTTCATCAAGAATGAGAGGAAGAAACTGCTAAACTATAAGACTCAGCTGGTGAAATCCCTGCAGCCCAAGATCTACTGCCCGTTTGCTGGATACTTCACTGAAGCGCATCCTTCTGACAGGTGGATATTAATGCAATCTCTCATCACAAAACCTTTTAGATAGTTAGCTACTGTATACAAGAATGCATTTTCACATTTAATGAAAACATTAGTCAACACGAAACAACATTCACAAGCTATTTTAAGCATGTAGTGTGATGTCTGACTCAAACACATTACTATTACAATACTGTTCAAAGATTTATTTATTTTTTTGGAAAGTAATTAATATTTGTATTCAGCAAGGGCGGATTAAATTGATCAAAACTAACAGTGAAGATGTTTATAATAGAGACTTCTTTCAAAAACATAAAAAAAATATTAATTATGTACATAACAGTCATCAAAGTGTATTATGAAGTAACACTCGAACATGATTAACAGGTACATAAAGGAGACGAATATCAAGAACAGCCCAGAAGACCTGAACGAATCCGTCAGGAAGAGCTGTCCAAACACCTTAACCTGGACACCTTTACCCGGTTCTGTCCTGGATCTGGCCCTCGCGTTAAATGACACATCTAAAAGGTATCATGGCTTAATTAGCATTAGCATGTAGCGTTCCTATGGCTTAATTAGCATTAGCATGTAGCATTCCCGTGGCTTTATTAGCATTAGTATGTAATGTTCCCATGGCTTTATTAGCATTAGCATGTAATGTTCCCATGGCTTTATTAGCATTAGCATGTAATGTTGCCATGGCTTTATTAGCATTAGTATGTAATGTATGTTCCCATGGCTTTATTAGCATTAGCATGTAATGTTGCCATGGCTTTATTAGCACTAGCATGTAATGTTCCCATGGCTTTATTAACACTAGCATTTAGTGTTCTTTGCATTAACGTAGCATTCCCATGGCTTAATTAGTAATTTCATGTTCCCTTTCGTTGTCACTCCGAGTTCCGTCGGATGACGACGAATGGGGGTTTCGCTTAGAAAGCCAATCGACTTCGAGTACTTCAAAACGAGCCAATGGCAAAGAATGCCATGGGTCTGCGGAATTTGCATAGCGTAACTCCGCCTCACCTCGTGGGTATTTAAGGAGAACGCTGGCAGCAAATAGGCATGTTTTCGCTTCGGAGCCAAGGTGATCCTTCGTTCCACAAGCCATTCCTGAAATTTGTCAGTTCTTCAAACGAGCAAGATTCTCTGGTGTTGGTGTGACGGCGATCTTCGGCGAGCGCGCACTTCCTGCGTATCTGTCTGTGGTTCGACAGCGAGTGTGTTTCTCCCCGAGCGCTTCAACACAATCAGGTTTCTAATCTCACAAAAGAGCTTGTACGTGGCACGTCTTTTTAAAGATGCCTCGCCCGTGCACTTCTGGTTGCGGTAGGCTGGTTGACGACTCTGATGGGCACGAGTGGTGCATAGTGTGTTTGGGCATTGATCACGCTAGAGCAGCACTCGTGGATGATTCATGTTCTCTCTGTGGGAACATGACCATCGCAGCATTACGGTCAAGACTCGGTGATCTCGCAAGAGTGAGGGTCCCCTCATCCACACCCCGATCTACTGACTCTAGAAATAGAGCTAGTACTTCGGCTGGTGGCCAGGGTGATCTGAGGGTGACGGTTTGGAACCAAGCGCCGACTATTAGTCCGTGCCCAGCCGCACCCTCTCCAATGCTGCAACCCGTGAGTGTTCAGGGGATTCCGGCGAGATCATCTTCGGGTGTCCCGCGGGTTTCCTTTGGCGCTCCAGAGGAAGATGCCATGTCTATTGCAGCATCACAAGGTGGGGCGGAGTCTTCTGGAAGTGAAGACTCATCACAGCTGCCGCCTTCGGGTGTGACTACAGTTGTGCCAGAGTCAGATCCAGAGATGACGGCCATGCTGTCTCGAGCCGCCGCGAGCATCGGGTTAGAGTGGAACCCTCCGCCCTGTCCCGAGCGCTCGCGGCTGGATGACTGGTATTTGGGTCAGGCTGCGGACCCCCGTCCGCGTCAGGCCCCGATACCTTTCTTCCCGGACGTGCATGATGAGATCTCGAAGTCCTGGAAGACTCCCATGTCTTCCCGTGACCGCTCGATGATCTCATCCGCCTTTCCTCCCCTCGATGAGGCCGCTGCCCGTGGGTACACTGGGCTTCCCCCGGTCGAACGCTCTGTTGCGATGCAACTGTGTCCGCAGAGCGCTTCGTCTCGTGGTGAGCCAAAGCACCCATCCAAAGCCTGTAGGTACTCGTCTACATTAGTGGCGAAGTCCTACAGAGCTGCGGGACAGGCAGCCACCTCTTTGCATGCCATGGCCATTCTGCAGGTCTACCAGGCCCAGATGCTCAGGGACATGCACGAGGGTAGGACGGACCCAGGGCTCTTCAATGAGCTGCGCGCCGCCACCGACCTTGCTCTCCGAGCGACGAAGGTGACCGCACGCTCCCTGGGTTTGGTGATGTCCACAGCCGTGGTCCAGGAGAGACATCTTTGGCTTAATCTTGCCGATATGAAGGATGCTGAGCGGTCCCGGCTGCTCGACACCCCCATATCGCAAGATGGCCTTTTCGGCGGTGCAGTCGAGGACTTCGCCCAACAGTTCTCGACTGCGCAGAAACAGACTGAGGCGATTAAGCATATTCTGCCCCGACGGCCCGCTGCTGCCTCCACCCAGCCGACCGGGCAGAGTACTCAGTCTGTTCGCCGCCGAGGGCGCCCTCCTGCGACTCCCGCCCCTCCCGCCCGGCCCAAGCAGCAGCCTCCATCCGGGCCCGGTCGCGGAGGAAGTCGCAAGAAGGCGCCCCAGCCCTCTCCAGCCCCGCCCCCCGCTAAACGCCGGGCCAAGCGGCGCTCCTGAGACGGGCTGCTCAGGGATGACGTGTTTTTCTCAGGAGGTGGTAGCAGGACCACTCCTTCCCCCGGTGGAGGGCCGGGGGAGAATCTTTTGTTCTCCACTCCCCGCTGCTCACCCACGGGTGGGCAGCACCCTAATGTGGTTAAAGAAAGAAATAACACGTTCATCCCTGAGCACACAGAGTTCTTGGACGACACGGTGCGCCGCCCCCGGGCCGTGCACCCCTCGTCCTCCTCTGTCCCAGAGCCGGATGACAGTGCGCGCCGTCCCCGGACCGTGCCGCTCTCATCCCCCTCTGTCGCCAGACCCCTGGCAGAGCAGACCCCCGTGGAACGTTCGTCCTTCCCTGGTCTGCTCTGTCAGGACGCGGTCTATGACTGTACCCCCACATCGGGCCGCTATGCCGTCCACGTCTGGGTCAGTCATACCGCCTCGCTGCCCCACCGACGGGAAGTCTGTGGTTCGCATGACCCCGCTGGTTCAGTCCTTGGGAGCTTGGCTAGAGCTTCCCAACCTGTCCCGCTGGGTCGCACGAACGATCAGGCTCGGCTACGCGATTCAGTTCGCGCGGTCTCCTCCCCGCTTCAGGGGAGTCCGCTCCACTTTGGTCGGTGGCAATGCCCCTATCATGAGAGCGGAGGTTGCTACCCTGCTGGCGAAGGGTGCGATCGAGACTGTCCCTCCAGCCGAAATGAAGACCGGCTTCTACAGCCCGTATTTCATTGTCCCGAAGAAAACCGGTGGGTTACGGCCAATCCTGGACCTGCGCGTTCTGAACCGCTCCCTTCACAGGCTGCCGTTCAAGATGCTCACCGCCAAACGCGTTTTCGAATGTGTGCGGCACCAGGATTGGTTTGCAGCGATCGACCTGAAGGACGCATACTTTCATGTCTCCATTCTCCCTCGACACAGACCGTTCCTTCGGTTTGCTTTCGAGGGTCAGGCATATCAGTACGCAGTTCTCCCATTCGGGCTAGCCCTGTCCCCTCGCGTCTTTACGAAGGTCGTCGAGGCAGCCCTTGTTCCCCTCCGGGAACACGGGGTTCGCATTCTGAACTATCTCGACGACTGGCTGATTCTAGCTCACTCTCGAGATCAGCTTTGCGAACACAGGGACTTGGTACTCCGCCATGTAGCCCGTTTGGGCCTTCGGGTCAACTGGGAGAAGAGCAAACTTTGCCCCGCGCAGAGGATCTCTTTTCTCGGTATGGAGATCGACTCGGTCGCCATGTCCGCGCAGCTTACGAGCGAGCGCGCGCAGTCACTGCTGACTTGCCTGAGACAGTTCGAGGGCAAGAGTGCGGTTCCACTGAAACTTTTTCAGAGGCTCCTGGGGCATATGGCATCTGCAGCCGCGGCACCGCCGCTCGGATTGCTTCATATGAGACCGCTTCAGCTTTGGCTTCGCGACCGAGTCCCGAGGTGGGCATGGCAACACGGCACGCTCCGAGTACCAGTTACTCCGACCTGCCGTCAGACCTTCACCCCGTGGGGGAACCTCAGCTTTCTACGGGCAGGAGTGCCTCTGGAACGAGCTTCTCGGCATGTTGTTGTAACGACAGATGCCTCCACCACGGGCTGGGGTGCCATGTGCAATGGACGTGCTGCCGCGGGCTCCTGGATAGGACCCCACCGCTTATGGCACATCAATTGCCTCGAGTTGCTGGCTGTACAGCTCGCCCTGCGCCGCTTCCGAGCCGTGCTCTCGGGCCAGCATGTACTAGTCCGATCAGACAATACCGCGACTGTAGCGTACATCAACCGTCAAGGTGGTCTGCGCTCTCGCCGTATGTCGCAACTCGCCCGCCACCTCCTATTTTGGAGTCAGAAGCATCTGAGGTCGCTTCGTGCCATCTATATTCCAGGAGCTCTGAACTGTGCAGCCGACGAGCTCTCACGGTTTCAGCCCCTCCCGGGAGATTGGCGACTCCATCCCCAGTCGGTTCAGCTGATTTGGGACCAGTTCGGGGACGCACAGATAGATCTGTTTGCCTCTCACGACTCGACCCATTGCGCCCTGTATTATTCCCTGACCGAGGGCACGCTCGGCACGGATGCACTGGCGCACAGCTGGCCGCGGGGCCGCAAGTATGCGTTTCCCCCAGTGGGCCTCCTTGCGCAGACCCTGCGCAAGGTCAGGGAGGACGAGGAGCAGGTCACCTTGGTAGCGCCGTACTGGCCCACCCGGACCTGGTTCTCCGAACTTGTACTCCTCGCGACAGCACCTCCTTGGCCAATTCCTCTGAGGAAGGACCTCCTTTCTCAGGGACGGGGCACCCTATGGCACCCTCGTCCCGATCTTTGGAACCTCCACGTGTGGCTCCTGGATGGGACGAGGCAGGTTTGAGTACCCTGCCACCAGCGGTGGCGGCTACCATCACTTCCGCCAGAGCGTCGTCCACGAGACACCTCTACGCGTTGAAGTGGAACCTCTTCGTCAGCTGGTGCTCTTCTCGCCGAGAAGAGCCCCGGAGTTGTTCGATCAGTGTTGTGCTTTCCTTTCTTCAAGAAGGGTTGGAGCGAAGGCTGTCTCCCTCCACCCTTAAGGTCTATGTTGCCGCTATTGCCGCACAGCATGACCTTATAGAAGGTAAGTCTTTGGGGAAGCATGACCTGATCGTCAGGTTCCTGAGAGGAGCGAGGAGACTGAATCCTCCTCGCCCTCCTCTCGTACCCTCTTGGGACCTCGCAGTGGTCCTAACTGCCCTGCGCAGTGCTCCCTTTGAGCCTTTGCAGTCAGTCGAGCTAAGCTTCCTATCTATGAAGACGGCGCTTCTGACTGCATTGGCCTCCGTTAAGAGGGTAGGGGACCTGCACGCATTCTCCGTTGACGAAGCGTGCCTGGAATTCGGGCCGGCGTACTCTCACGTGATCCTGAGACCCCGGCTTGGATATGTGCCCAAGGTTCCTACCACTCCCTTTCGGGACCAGGTGGTGAACCTGCAAGCGCTGCCCCAGGAGGAGGCAGACCCAGCCTTGGCACTGCTCTGTCCAGTACGTGCTCTTCGCATCTATGTAGACAGAACGCAGTGTTTCAGGACCTCAGACCAGCTCTTTGTCTGTTATGGTGGGAAGCTGAAGGGAAAGGCTCTCTCCAAGCAAAGGTTGTCTCACTGGATAGTGGACGCCATTGCTTTGGCATACCAGCAGCAAGGTCGACCGTGCCCCCTTGGTGTGACTGCCCACTCCACCCGGAGTGTGGCATCCTCTTGGGCTCTAGCGCATGGCGCCTCGCTAACAGACATCTGCAGAGCTGCAGGCTGGGCGACACCTAACACATTCGCCAGATTCTACAATCTCCGAGTGGAGCCTGTGTCCTCTCATGTACTCGCTTCAACCAGCTAGTACCGGACCCGCTCAGGTGTCTTCGCTTGCTCGCCATTCCACTCTACGGACTGGGTACGTGCGACATTCTCCTCAGGTGAGCTTCTCCGAAAGCCCTGAGTTCCTCCAGCACTCCTGACGTCGGCGCCAGTGTCTCTTGCCTGCGCGTCGGCTAGGTGCCTCCCGTGTGCATGGTACCTCCCGGAGCTACCCCCACATGTGTATTCCCACTGTAAGCCTCTCTGAGCATGTGTCTTTCCCTTGGCAAGCCACCTTGCCACCCCTGGGGTTGAAATATTCCACCTGCGGCTGGACACCCCAGTGATTCCCCATATGCATCCCTCGGGTCATATGTGTATTCTTAAGTCCCCCCCTCTGGGTTGGCAGTAATTGCATACTTCCCTAAAAGATCTGGGATATGCTCCCCAGTGTACCTTGGTATTCCTGTGTTAAATAGGAGTCCTTCGTCCGTGCTAGTCTCACGACAGGGATCTCAGATTTACGCAGGGCACTGGAAGACAGCTGGGAAGGTGGCGTGATTAGACTGGTATCCCCATTCGTCGTCATCCGACGGAACTCGGAGTGACAACGAAAGGGAACGTCTCGGTTACGGATGTAACCCTCGTTCCCTGAGTAGGGAACGGAGACGTTCCATCTGTCTGCCACTTCCGCTGTACCGCGGGGATCGCCTGAGCTCAGTCTTGGCTCCTCAGCGAAGAAAACATGCCTATTTGCTGCCAGCGTTCTCCTTAAATACCCACGAGGTGAGGCGGAGTTACGCTATGCAAATTCCGCAGACCCATGGCATTCTTTGCCATTGGCTCGTTTTGAAGTACTCGAAGTCGATTGGCTTTCTAAGCGAAACCCCCATTCGTCGTCATCCGACGGAACGTCTCCGTTTCCTACTCAGGGAACGAGGGTTACATCCGTAACCGAGACGTTTCTTTTATTTGATGTAACAAAAATATTTTTTAGGCTTTTAGTTTTAGTTAACCATAATAACCAAGCATGATTGATTTAATTATGCATTTTATAAATGCATATTCAACAGTAAATGTGTAATCTGTAAACGTTTTTTTTTTGTAAACATATTGACTGTAGTCTCTGACATTGTTTTTTTTACCTTTTTACGTTTATTGTTTATAGTTTTTGAGCATGCATCTGTTTAATTTTGATTTGAGAATTATGTTATGATCATATTCATATATGCATGTAGCATGAGCCTCTGTAATTATGTCTGCCTGTTTTTCATTTTCTTTTCTGGTTTTAATATCATAACCATAGGAGTGCCATCACTGAACCGCCCAGCGGTACAAAGATCTATAAGGACAGTTGGGACTTTGACTTGTATGTGGATGAACTGAATGCTTCCATTTCAGCTGAAATCTTTAAACACAAAAGCTGGATCCAGTACTATTATAACTGGGCAGGATTTAAAGGCTACAATCTGGTCATTCGGGTAAAAAATATTTTTTATAGCCAAACGGCAGGTGGATCTCACACATACACAAACAAACACAGATGAACTCTAACACTGAGTGTTTTCCCATCAGGTCATAGAGACGGATGATGATTTCAAGCCTCTGGATGGAGGTTACAACTATCTGGTGGACTTTCAGGACCTTTCTTTCCCAGACACGCGCCCGGAGAGAGATCACGCGTACGAGGAGGTGACCTGACTCAAGTCCTGTAGCACAGGCTGTGTTGATGAGATCTGCACTGATTCTAATACATGAAACGTGTGTGTTTAGATTAAGAACAGAGTGGGCGTGATGAGACACGTGGTTTTGAACGGGCTGCTATGGGACGATCTGTACATCGGCTTCAATAACAGAATGAGTCGAGATCCTGATGTTTACCACCACAAGTAAAATACAATCATCACAATATGAAAAGGAAAAATGCATAAGAGCGTATAAGTGATGAATCAATTGGAATTATCAAGTTTGGGATTTTATTCAGTTTTAAATGATTGCATATAATTTCATATTTAACAGGGTTTTTTTTTTTTAAATCAATTAACTAAAACTAAATCCAATAAATTATCCCAAGATGGAATGGAACCCCTGAAAGGTTCTATATATGAAGTGCCTGACGGAACCATTGAAGGTTCTAAATAGAACCTTTTCTTCTAAGAGTGTATGAAGGTTTTAACGTAAAAACAAAAACAAAACAAAAAACAAGCGTATATATATATATTGTTTTAGTTGAACTAATTAACTTATTTAATTTCTAATTTTAATTTCTGAAATTTATATTTTATTTCAGATTTATTTTAATTAATAAAAAACTATTTGTGTTAGTGTTAACACTAGATTGTTTTATTTGTTAACATGAGATAACTACATTAGTTAACATGAAGAATAAACAATAGCATTTATCAATCAGTTCATGTTAATCTCAATATTTACTACTATATTTTTCTAATCAAAAGTTGTATCAGTTAACATTAGTTGAACATGAACATTTTAACCAACATTAACATTAACAAATGTTACTAAATGCTGTTATTGTGCTGTTATTTAATGTATGTATGTAATGTATATTTGTTTTTGTTAGTTAATGCATTCACTAATGTTAACAAATGAAATCTTATTTTTAAGTTTTACCATTTTAGTTTAAGTTAACAATAACAACGCTGACGACCACTTTGCTAACATGACGACAAAAACATTTCAGATCAGAGAAAAACCAGCAGTGGCATTCATGACTATTAAAGGTTGTATCAGTGATTTCAGGCCCAAAAATAAATGTCTAATCTTTCCTAACGATCCGCTAGCTGCCCGCCCCATAAGCATGCCGTCCAAAAACCGCGTCTCTGTAGGCAGCGTAGGCTCTGAGATCTGCACACAAAAACAAATGTGTAGAACCACCACTCAAAACCAAAATAAACAGTGTTCCAACCAATCACTGACAGGGGCGGGTGTTGTGAGGTTTTGCGCTCGTGCACGGCTGGACGCGAAATCGGAGCAACACCCGCCCCTGTCAGTGATTGGTTGGAACACTGTTTATTTTGGTTTTGAGTGGTGGTTGTACACATTTGTTTTTGTGTGCAGATCTCAGAGCCTAGGCTGCCTACAGAGACGCGGTTTTTGGACGGCATGCTTATGGGGCGAGCAGCTAGCGGATCGTTAGGAAAGATTAGACATTTATTTTTGGGCCAGAAATCACTGATACAACCTTTAATAGCATTTGTTTTTCACTGGCAGGTTCTGGAATCACTTTCAGACGGAGCTGCCACTATCAGGGCCAGACTGGCATCATTTCCTTCAGACCGCCAGTGAAACAATGGCGACCATGGACTGTAAAAAAAGACTCTCTTCGCAGTACTTTGGGATACATCTGTTAGATTTTGCTGTATTTGGCCGAGCAGTGGTTTGGGTGGCTCGCCAATGTATCAGATTTCTCCGATACATAAAATAAGTAAGTTTGACCAGAGTTCTTGTGGGGAGAAGAATTTATTGAAGGTTTGTAGTGTAGCAGTCCTTCAGCTGTGATGTTCGCATGTCGCCCTCAACAATCTTACATGAAACCTGTTAGGACCTCCCACAGGAGATCGATCTAACTTGTTAATCCACTCTGAGCAATACTGATTCTTTTTATTCATACACACCAATCACTTTCTATGGGCCATTCATCTGTATGGGCCATTTGGCACTCACCTTTGCAGGAATTGTTTTTCTATTGAGATGTGATTTTACTGTTTCCAGACTGCCAATCAAATTATCTTCCTTTCACCAGCAGATTTTGTTTTATTGAAAGTTATTATATAACCACCAAAATCCACTTAAAATCCCTATATGGAACAATAGATTTATTGTTTCTAAATATAAGTCTGAGTCTCTATGTGTTCTTGAGTGGCTTGAAAAGGGTATTTGGTCAGTTCTTCATTTAATAGATGAAGATGGGAGATTGTTAACTTTTAAAGACTTTTGTACTAAATATAACTTACAATGTGAACGCAAACATTTTGAGCATGTCTTAAATGCCATTCCAAAAAGCTTTATAAATCTTGCACAAAACACTTCTGTCAACATGCCTGATGGATCTTCTTGTGAACTCCCATTCCTTTCTCTTCAATGGTAATGACCTTCCCAACAAACTTATCCACTCTTGTTTCAATTCTATATTATATCCGACACTTCTGAATAAAAACTGTGTTTTGCAAGCTTATGATAAACCATATTAAAAAATTGTGAACACAGTATATTAGCTTTCCAGTGGCTCCTATAAAGCTAAGGAAACTCATTTTAAAATATTCAATGGGGTATTGCCGTCACGTGAATTTTTGAGACAACGGTTTAATTTTTAAGGAAATGCCTATTTTTTGTCAAGTTGACAAACTTGTGTTTCTTCAGGGTCTGAGTATCAGATGCATAATCTATGGAGAGATGCTTCAGTCTATCTGTAGCCTATATAGGAAATTACTTAGACTATATGTGTTCTTAGCCAATCAGAAACTGCAACCTGAAGCAAGGACGTATAGCTTAGATCTTGGGCCCTGTCCCAAATGGCGCACTTCATGCGGACTTTCGGTCTCGTGGACTTAAATTGCGCGTGCTCGCCGAGTCTACGAGTCCGTAGGCCGTCCCATTTAGCATTTTAACGCTCTGAAGTGTGCTCAGCAGCGCCCCCTTTGTACCCTTGAAGCGGTCTTCCGCGAAGCTCGCATAGATGCAGGCTCCACGCACTTTAACTACCCAGGAATCCTTGCGAAAGGCCAATCAGAAGACGGATGGGAGGAGATTTCGCTCACGGACAATTGTTAACATGGCTGAGAAGAAAATATTTAAGTGCAATTATCATTACGGTTTTTATGACAAGTTTATACAAACATTATGATCATCAACCAGTGGTTGATGACTCAAACATAAGCTAATAATAGTGAGCTGAATAATACGATCGCATTATGATTCATTAAATAAATAGAACAGGGCTTTACTGAGTCATATGTAAACACAACAACAATAGCATATTTCCCCGAGCTCCTGTCAGACAGTCTTCCTGTTTCCGGCGTGACGATCGAGTCTGTCCCAAAAACACCTCTCAATGCGCCCTCGCGGACTCGCGCTAAGGGCCCTATAGGTCTGCACTACATGACGTCACCAAAGTGTGGACTCTGAGGAAGTCCACAAGTCTGGAGTGTGCCATTTGGGACAGGGCCTTGGTGAAGGGTATAACTGCTGTGATTATTGTCACTGTAAGGGGGGGGGGGGGGGGGGTGGGTCTTGTGAGTCTTGAAGCTGACTTCTGCTGACGAAACTGCAAACTATCTTCAGATAGTAAAGCAAATCTTTTGCTTTTTGCTCTGCAAAATCTTTTCTTTAATTTATTATACTTCTAGTATTATGGTTCTGGGTCTTTAACCGTTTACCCCTAACATATGTTTATCTGGAATACTTGATTCTATGCACAAATAATTTTGCATAATGGTGAAAAACAGTATGATTGTTTGTTTTCATCTTCAGTTTTGCAAACATGATTGCACGATAAAAACTATTTTTGTGGTAGAGATGCCAAACTCATAAATCATATTAAATTCTTCATCCATTGCATTTACTCGAGTTAACCTGGTGAAAACCAGGGTGAGAAGGGGGAAGTGGTTTAACCCACAATGCAGTGCGGTATGAAACCGATGTGAGGTTTTGACTTGTTTTTGTTATAAAAATAGTTCCTCAGATGCTCTTTAAAAAAAAGCAGAAGTGAGTTAGGGCTATGTTCACACACCACTGACAGGAAACTTCTCCATCGTCTGTCAAACTCAGTGATGAGTGACTTTATTCACGTCGTTCTGATTTGTGTCACCGTTCTCCTGAAAGCGGTTTCCAGCGAGCCCTTCTTTGATATCACGGATCCAGAGTTTATTAAGGAATGTGTGACAGAACACAATATGGGCCGCATCAACGTGAATCCATCAGCCAGCAACATGCGCTACATGGTAGGCTAAATATGAGATGTTTCTGATGGAGTTGAACATGGTAAGATGTGTTAGACGGAGCTGAAGTCATGTGTGTGTATTTTTTTCTTCAAGACTGCTCCTAGTCCGCATATGTAAAACAAACTACAATAGACATCAGTGTTGTTTTAATAATATTTATATAATTATAGTATTTATTGATCACTTTTAGTTTCAGACTTCTAGTATCAGTGTTGTTTTAGTATTATTATTATATTACAGTATTTATTCATATTTTGAATTATCTTTTCAAATGAGCTTTTCAGTATCCGACCAATTCCTCATAAAACCTGTTATATAATTTTTTCTCATGCAATTTCCTGTTTCATGCATGTACTGGTGGTAAAGAAAAAAAAAAGCCTATGTTGATTTGTTGGTCTTGGCTGGTTTAAGTTCTCCCAGCCTTAAAAGTAGAACATTAAACCAGCAAACCATTTTGAGGCTGATTTATGAGCAAAATGAACAGAATTTCCCAATAGATGCAAAGGCATGAATGTGTACAGTGCAGATTGCATGTGGGTCTATGGATCTGTCATAAGCTTACAACATTAATCACAAACGAAGCCATAATAAGTGTGTGTGTGTGTGTGTGTGTGTGTGTGTGTGTGTGTGTGTGTCCAGACGTGGGATGAAGGGCTGGCGGTGACGGCGCGGGCCTGGGCGAGATTCTGTCTCTTTAAACATAACATTCACCTTAAGGATGCGGGAAGGGTGCACCCAACGTTCACTTCTGTGGGTGAAAACATCTGGGCTGGAGCTCCGTACACCCATTTCAACGTGAAATCTGCAATTAAGTCATGGGTAGACGAGGTCCAAGATTACGATTACAGTCAGAATCAGTGCTCAAAAGTGTGCGGTCACTACACACAGGTAAACACTCCGATCTAAAGCTCAACCAAACACTCATGTGTTCAAACACAAGTGAATAAGCCCTCTCTGTATCGCTTGTTTTCTGCACGTAAAGGTTGTTTGGGCAGACACGTACAAGGTCGGTTGTGCCGCGCAGGCCTGTCCAAACGGTGTGGCTGAAACGTCTTTCTCAACAAGGCCAGGAATCATATTTGTGTGCAACTATGCAACAGCGTAAGTATGAAAACCACATTGGCAGGAGTGGTGAATTATGTTTTAGTGAAGCATGTTTTCGTACTGTTTGCACACAACAAAATTGTTTTCAACAGGGGAAATTATGAAGGTGTTGCTCCATACAGAACAGGGTCACCGTGCAGTGGATGTGGCAAGGAGACGTGTGAAAACAAACTCTGTCGTAAGTGTCAGTAATAAACATACTCCTCCTTTCCAACAACCGCTTTACTTCACATCTCTCTCGTTCTTTCACAGGAAACTCAACCCGTGATGCACCGCAGAGTAAGACAAGCCCTGATCTCTCAATCTGAATACACAGAAAACATGTTCACTTCACACACACAATTATAAATGTCTGAGTGTCATCGCAATACAGCAAGTTCCTGTGTCTGTGCACAAATGCTTTTGATGGCGGAAGCTGATTATGTGGCATTAAACCATAAAAAACAAGATTTCATAAATATGCATTAAATAGGATGAATATACACTCTTAAAGATAAAGAATCCATGGGTGTTTCCATGAAGAACCTTTATTTGACCTTTGAGAGAATGAAACCACTTAAACAACTAATATTTGGAGACACTAAAACTAGACTAAATCATATTTCCGATGTTTATGCATTTACAAAAACTTAAAAAAAAATTATTTCTGTTTACAATTCTGGTTCACTAACAAAATCTTGGTTCTGAAGCAGAACTAGTTGAGAATCACTGCGAATGCAACGGCTTTCAGACATTTGTAAGAGCGACTGGAGTGTTGTGGGCGGTTATGATTATCTTTTCAACAGCCTCCTGCTATTAAAGTCCTCTAATTAATAAGTGTGTTTGTGTAGGTTATAGGTGGACTCCTGACTGGGACCCTGTGCTGTCATCCTGTGGCTCCTTCTGCCTGTCGGTTGTGATGATCAGATTCATATCTGTCCTGCTCATATTTGCCAGCGTTTACTATCTGAATTGCCATCATAACCTGTTTGCATACGAGTGAAACAGCTTGAACTCAACTGCAAAAACATTGTCACATTCAGACAATGCCACATTTCCACTGGGACAGGGAGGAATATTAACTCTCTGATGCACATTTTATGCATTGCAATTACATTAAAAGAGTAATTAAGAAGAAAATTATGCATTAAAGGGGTGGTTCGGAATTTTGGACATTGGGCCTCATTTCCAAGTGAGCCTTAGTGTTATTTATCAGTAGAGACTTTTTTTTTTTTTAAATTCATCCAGTCGTCCCAGTTGCGTAATTGGCCGATGCTAGGCTAGTACGAATCAATGGTATCAGTTTAGCATGCCATTAAAACAGTTTTACCCACTCCACAGTACACTAAAAGCAAATCAACTAAAACGCCAGACTATCAAAGTAAGTGTCTGTTGAGAGAATAATGTTAGAAATCAAACTATCCTTTTCATCGCATTGCAATAGTTATATTGTTTTACCTATATTTATTAGCACAGTCTACAGCAGCGGCGGAGTGATATGTCCTATGCAACCGAGAGAGTCGGTCCACACGACAATCACGCAAGTGTATTTACCTGCCGCTGACACTCATCACTACAGAAACAGAGTATAATTTATGATATACAGGTCCTTCTCAAAAAATTAGCATATTGTGATAAAGTTCATTATTTTCCATAATGTAATGATAAAAATTAAACTTTCATATATTTTAGATTCATTGCACACCAACTGAAATATTTCAGGTCTTTTATTGTTTTAATACTGATGATTTTGGCATACAGCTCATGAAAACCCAAAATTCCTATCTAAAAAAATTAGCATATTTCATCCAACCAATAAAAGAAGTGTTTTTAATAATAAATAAAAAAAGTCAACCTTCAAATAATTATGTTCAGTTATGCACTCAATACTTGGTCGGGAATCCTTTTGCAGAAATGACTGCTTCAATGCGGCGTGGCATGGAGGCAATCAGCCTGTGGCACTGCTGAGGTGTTATGGAGGCCCAGGATGCTTCGATAGCGGCCTTAAACTCATCCAGAGTGTTGGGTCTTGCGTCTCTCAACTTTCTCTTCACAATATCTCACAGATTCTCTATGGGGTTCAGGTCAGGAGAGTTGGCAGGCCAATTGAGCACAGTAATACCATGGTCAGTAAACCATTTACCAGTGGTTTTGGCACTGTGAGCAGGTGCCAGGTCGTGCTGAAAAATGAAATCTTCATCTCCATAAAGCTTTTCAGCAGATGGAAGCATGAAGTGCTCCAAAATCTCCTGATAGCTAGCTGCATTGACCCTGCCCTTGATAAAACACAGTGCACCAACACCAGCAGCTGACATGGCACCCCAGACCATCACTGACTGTGGGTAATTGACACTGGACTTCAGGCATTTTGGCATTTCCTTCTCCCCAGTCTTCCTCCAGACTCTGGCACCTTGATTTCCGAATGACATGCAAAACTGAGCAACAGTCCAGTGCTGCTTCTCTGTAGCCCAGGTCAGGCGCTTCTGCCGCTGTTTCTGGTTCAAAAGTGGCTTGACCTGGGGAATGCGGCACCTGTAGCCCATTTCCTGCACACGCCTGTGCACGGTGGCTCTGGATGTTTCTACTCCAGACTTAGTCCACTGCTTCCGCAGGTCCCCCAAGGTCTGGAATCGGTCCTTCTCCACAATCTTCCTCAGGGTCCGGTCACCTCTTCTCGTTGTGCCGTGTTTTTTGCCACACTTTTTCCTTCCCACAGACTTCCCACTGAGGTGCCTTGATACAGCACTCTGGGAACAGCCTATTTGTTCAGAAATTTCTTTCTGTCTTACCCTCTTGCTTGAGGGTGTCAATGATGGCCTTCTGGACAGCAGTCAGGTCGGCAGTCTTACCCATGATTGCGGTTTTGAGTAATGAAACGGGCTGGGAGTTTTTAAAAGCCTATTTTAATCTTTTGCAGGTGTTTAGAGTTAATTAGTTGATTCAGATGATTAGGTTAATAGCTCGTATAGAGAGCCTTTTCATGGTATGCAAATTTTTTGAGACAGGAATTTTGGGTTTTCATGAGCTGTATGCCAAAATCATCAGTATTAAAACAATAAAAGACCTGAAATATTTCAGTTGGTGTGCAATGAATCTAAAATATATGAAAGTTTAATTTTTATCATTACATTATGGAAAATAATGAACTTTATCACAATATGCTAATTTTTTGAGAAGGACCTGTATGTTGGCATACTTCCTCAATCCTCAATAAGGTGCAAGTTTTGTCTTTTATATCACTGTATTATGCCATTTAAGTCCCCGTAAAGGCAATTTCAAAAAAAAATTCTAAACACATTATAAATGTTAGAAATGTATTGACTGTGTTTTATTACAAAGACTGTGAATTACTGAATTGTGGAGTTAGACTGGTAACCCTTTAGAACCTGAAGCTAAAATAGGTGTTTTTCACATATTTTGATTTTTTGACTGTAAAATTCTAAAACAATGTGCCATCTTCATGTGCAAGGTGTCATCTTTTTCAGAAAAAGATTAGCTTTCAACAAATTACAGTTATTGACCATTATTGTGTGTGGTGAGTTTGTAAATAGAATTTAAATAGACAAAAATAAAAAAACGAGAATACATTTTCTGATTTTTATTTAGAAAAAAAAAAACAGAAAAATCACGAACGAAAGAAACTAACACTTTAAAGTTGAAAAATGAAGTATAATCTATACAAGTCTTTTTTGTGACATTGGGTTGCACAGTTTGACACTTTTTTTCATACACGCACAGTCGCACACATACAAATGCGTCCATTCTTAGGCACGCACACACATACACATGCATACACCACATGTAAAGATATGTGAAAGAGTAACGGCCATCCGCCTCCCAAGTTTCATTAAATATCATCCCAATCCCCTCTTCTGCTGTCTACTACTTCGCCATGTATTTGTTAGTTTCTTTTATTATTTTATGCAATCTAAAACACTCTAACCTGCCGCGCTTCGTATCTCTCTGTTCAAATCCTTCCTTCCCGCTTTGCCAGAAAGCTGCTGTCATTTGCTGACGAAATTACCGTAATAAGCCGTATATTGCCGAAAAGCGCATGTTGTCTCCTGTCAGGGGCAATTTGAATGGTTTTGATAGTGCAAACGGTTGAAGAGTTACGGTACAATGAATACAGCTTGCTGATCTGTTTCGGCGACGACACAGCCGGTTCTAAAGGGTTAAACAGTTTTTCACTATTGCTATTTTCCGGATTTTCTGGGCGGCGCTAAAACGGGGCTCGATGACGCACTGGAGCCCCTGAGCTCCTGGACATGCCCCTACTTGATGACGCACTGAGGCCACTGAGGCTGGCCGCTCCCCTAACAATAGAGCACATTCGCTTCAGTTTGGCGCTCAATCGCGAGTTACTGTCAGTACTATTATTAGTAACAAAGCATACAGATTGCTAGCTAGCTATGCCTTCGTCACGGAAATGCGTACTACCCACTGATGTATATAATGACTGGATAGCTCATGACGTTCTAAACTGCCACCAGGCGGTGAAGCCACCGGAAGTGTTCGAGCGGCCATCTTACGATTCCCTACCAGCAGAGGGCTCCAACGGCCGTTATACAGAGATAGGTAGCTCCGACGGCACTTTTAAGATAACCCGCTGTGCATCAACAAGTGTAAAACTAAGATTACAAAAGGATCTTGAAAAACTGCTCACAGGTTGTACTTTAAGCCCATATATAGTAATTTATATGTACAATTGTCGCTATTTCCGTGTTGTTTAAAAAAAAGTATAGCCTACTATGCATTCTTACACAGACGTATTCAAGTTTAAACCCAATAAACGTATTATTGAATGCATTACTTCTTATAAATTTAATTAAATGCAGTTATTTAATATTGTCATGTCAATCCGTGTTCAGTTTGACCATGAACCATGCGCTGTCACTTTAATTCAGCGCCTGCAGCACAAACGATCTCTGCACGCACCGCACAGGACGGGCAATCGCGTGCAGTTAAAGCTCCAACCTGTTAACATGGGTATGGTAAAAATAATATGCACTGCAAACGGAGTAGGCCTATGTGTGACCCCTTATTTACACTGCACACATCTGCGGCGCATATGGCTCCGACAATGTTTTATTCCTACCTTCACGCGGTGTCAACTCACACCAGCAGCATTTCCACGTGATTTGCCTATTTGTGGGCGCGATCAGCTCCGGTAGCCGTGTCGCAGCTGTAACGCGCCGCAGACATGTGCAGTGTAAATAAGGGGTAAATAAGAGGTGAAACAGGTGTAGGCCTACATTAACCTATACAATTTGTATTACGCATTTCCTGGACATGTTCTTGCTAACTAATCAAATACTTGAACAGACTACTGATCTAACTGTAAAACACGATCAGAAAGAGCTCAATTTTAAGTTCACACTTCACATATACTTAATTTTTAGTAAGCAGGAATAATTTCCGACTTTAAACAAATACCCATTTAAATGCTTAGGATGTTTGCGTTGTAAGACTGTTCAGGAAGACTTTAGATTTAAAGACGGTGTCTCGTTATGCAATGTTTTCTTAGTCAAATCATACAATTTCCTATTGATTCAATAGAACGCGTGAGCTCACTAGGGAATCACAATATGGCGGCGCGGTGGCTTCACTGTTTTTGACGTCATGAGCTATCCAGTCATTCTATATAGATCAGTGGTACTACCTGAATGCGATCACCGGATCACGTACAAAACAGATCGGTGTCCTTATTTACATTTCCGAAAAACGATTACATCAAGAAGAAGTGGATTCATTTTGTGAAGAGCCAGCCTTGATGGAGAGCTGAGGAAGGATCACCGCTGTAATGCTTTTGCTTTTAATATGATGAGGTATTCAAGGAAACTCTAGGTGCACGCCGAAGTCATTTTATCATGAGGATTTATTAACTCAGTAACTCTTTAATCGCAAGATGCATACTGGACTGTTCAAAGCTATATTGCATCATTTTACTGACATGTGACATGGCCAATAAGAACACAGGATACTCTGTCTATGCATATGATTGGTTCTTAGCAGAATGTAAGAATACTACATCCCCCTTCTTTTGAAATAAAACGATATAAGGAAAAGTATTGCATATCAGTATTGCATATCATTAACTAAAAAGAACATTCAGCTTTCAAAAAGTCACATGCACGAACTAAAGCACCAATAGATTATTCTACTGAAGAATTAGCATACTCTATGTGTTCACATATTAATGTATTGTCACATATAGAAAACACAACTGTTTGAACATTTTGAAAAAAAAAAATTTTTCCTTAAGGGCAGCGATCCGCCTACACCCTTTTACAATTACAGATCCAGAATGACTCTGGGCTTTATCTGGCGTCCATATCTGGTTCTGTAAGGAATGGGCAGATCACCAGTATGTGTATAATACCTGGGTGGTGCACTGTTTAATGGGTGTTTCACACAGCTCCGCACCATCATGCCCTGAGGATATGTCCGAACTGTCCTGGGGTTCCTTCGTGTCCAGGAGGTGGCGTCTGTTTCGTCGATATTCCCGTCCATCAGGAGTACGCACGTGGTATGATCTCTCAGTGTCGGCTGTTCTGACAATAACGGCTGGTTTCCAGTATCCTTCCCCCCGTACTCTAACTGCCTGTCCTTCCTTGAGCTGAGATAAGGGTCTAGCCGATCTGTCATAATAGCTTTTTTGATTCTGTTGTTTATGCAACCTTTTTGCTTTGACATCCTTGCTGCTGACAATTTTTGGCAAGAGCTGCTGATTGGTGTTTGGTAGGGTTGACCGCAGACGGCGACTCATCAACAGCTGAGCTGGAGACTTGAAACCATCAACAGGACTGTTGCGATACTCCAGGAGACTGAGGTGTGGATCACTTTTGTCAGCCTTGGCCTTCTCCAGCAACATCTTTGCAGTTTGCACAGACTTCTCTGCTAGTCCATTACTTTGCGGATAGTATGGACTTGTGGTGGTATGCTTAAATTCCCATGTTCTTGCAAACATTGCAAACTCACCCGAGCTGTACTGGGGGCCGTTGTCTGAGATGACAGCCTCTGGAATGCCATGTCGTGCAAAAGCAGCTTTTAGTTTGTCTATCACAGCAGTTGAGGTTGTGCTGCTGAGCTTGTCCAGCTCAAAATATCTGCTGTAGTAGTCTACTGTCACAAGATAATCCTCATTGCTCCAGGTGAACAAATCCGTAGCCACTACTTGCCATGGCCTATCTGGAATTTTGTGACTGATCATAGGTTCTTTGGTGTTGGAGGGGCGAAATGTGAGGCAGATTGAGCATTTCCTAACTATGTTCTCTATTTCTTTCCCCATCCCAGGCCAGAACATGATGTCACGGGCTCTCTGCTTGGTTTTCTCGATGCCTAAGTGACTGGCATGTACACGTGACAGCATGTCTGAACGAAGACTTGTGGGAACGACAATTTTTTCACCTTTGAAGATTATTCCATGCAGGTACGGAAGCTCATCCCGGTGGTTCCAGAATTCTGACACACTCACGGGACACTTTCTTTTTTTATCAGGCCATCCTCTTTGTATCACTCCTTTCAGTGTCTGGAACTGTGGGTCCTTATCAGTTTGAGTTCTGATTTCCTCCAATTTTGAGTCACTGACAGGAAGACTGCTGTACACTGTGTGCACTTGAATATCCATACCCTCACTTAGGCTTGTATCCTGGTCAGACAGCGACTTTCTGGACAATGTGTCTGCGACAGGGATATCCTTGCCAGGTCGATGCACAATGGTGAAGTTGTACTTTTGGAGCTGAAGGATCATCCTCTGTAGCCTTGGGGGAACTGATGCCAGGGGTTTCCGCATTATTGACTCAAGGGGTTTGTGGTCACTCTCAACAATGATTTGACGGCCATAAATGTATTGATGGAAGCGCTTACAGCCGAATAGTATGGCAAAAAGCTCTTTCTCAATTTGAGCGTAATTGATTTCGCATTCAGAGAGTGACTTTGATGCGTACGCGACAGGTCTTCCATCCTGCAGCAGAACTGCCCCGAGCCCATACTTTGAAGCATTGACTTGTAACCTGATCTCCTTTAGAGGATCAAAATAGGCCAAAACTGGGCCTGGTGCACATGTGAGGAGCTCTTTTATCTTCTCGAAGGCTTTGTCATGCTGGGCATCCCAAACAAATTCACTTGACTCCTTTAGGAGCTGTCGCAGCGGTGCGTTGATTTCAGAAAGGCCAGGTGCAAATTTGGAGAGGTAATTGATCATACCTAGCACTGTCTCGTGTTCTCCTTTGTCTTTAGGTGGCTCCATGTCTCTCACAGCAGCAACTTTGGCAGGGTCGGGCTTTACTCCCTCAGCAGTGAGGAGATGCCCAAAATAGCTCACCTCTGTAGCACAGATGATACTCTTGTCTGGATTGAGCCTGACTCCTCTCTCTCTGGAGCGCTGCAGCATACCATGGAGATGTTCATCATGTTCAGCTTTGGTCTTACCATAGATGAGGATATCATCAACAATAGCCATGACCCCATTCAAACCTTCATATGTTTCATCAATTTTTCGCTGGAACTCATCTTGGGCTGAAATCAGTCAGAGGGGAAGACGTCGGAAACGGTAACGCCCAAAAGGTGTGTTGAAAGTGGTCATCCTTGAAGATTCCTCAGTGAGGTTAATAGCCCAATAGCCTGATCTAGCATCTAGAACACTGAAATATCGGGCACCAGCTAGCCTGGACGTTATGTCTTCGAGGGTAGGTAATGGGTAGTAGGGTCGCTTAATGGCCTTGTTAAGGTCCCTTGGGTCCAGACAAACCCTTAGCTGACCTGTGCGTGGTTTTTCAGCCACAACCATAGAGTTAACCCATTCGGTAGGCTCTGTGACTTTAACGATGACATTCTGTCTTTCCATGCTCTCAAGCTCCTCTTTAAGACGGCTGCGTAGTGCGAGAGGAACACGTCTGGGTGGGTGGACTACTGGGGTTGCATGCGGATCTAAGTGTATGGTACACTCACCAGGAAATAGTCCAATTCCCTTGAAAACATCTGCAAACTCCTTCAATATTGGCACTTCCATCTGTGTTTCTGTAACTGATAGTACTAATTTGATGAGTCCAAAGTCAATGCATCCTTTTAGACCTATGACAGGGGATGCATTTGTGTCGACTACATAAAAATTCATAGTCATCTCAATGTCTTTGTGCTTGCATTTCAGGTCACATTTGCCTTTTACCGCCAGGCGTTCACCACCATAGCCAAACAAGGGGCGAGATGTCGGCTGCAGAGTGCACTGAGTGTTGAGCTTGTCATACTCATACAGGGAAATGACGTTGGCAGATGAACCAGTGTCTAGCTTGAACTTAACTTCAAGTTGTCTTGGACCTACTTTGATATACACAAAAGCTTGCTCTGTGTCTGAACCCTGTCTGCCCTGTGTCACTGAGTCAATAAACAGCTCATCGTACTCATCAACTTGGTCTGAGTTTTCTTCGCTTATTACATGGACAGTTTTCTCACAGCTGGATCGACAGACTTTTGCAAAATGGTTTAATTTACCACATATTTTGCACACTTTTCCTTTTGCAGGGCAGTGAGATCTATCTGTGTGAGGTTTGTTTCCACAGTAGCCGCATCCTTTGTGGTGCACTGGGATAGCATTTCTTGGTTGCCAATTTTCGCTGTATTTCTTTGTGTATTTAGCGTTGCATTGCTTTGGAACTGCGCCTTTTGATGTATGGCGGGAGATTGCGTGCACTTCATGTTCACGTGAAGCACTCATGCTGTTTGAAATCGTTTTTAGCTGTGCTTGCGCCAACTCATGAGATCTAGCGACATCTATCGCTTTTTCGAGCGTTAACTCGGAGCCCACATTCAAAAGTTTCTCTCTTACTTTCGGTGAATGTATCCCGAACACAATGCGATCGCGGATCATTTCGTCACTGTTTGGATAATTACAGTCCTTGACAAGCAAACGCAGGTCTGTCACAAACTGTTCAAAGGGCTCTTGGTTTCCCTGCACTTTTTCATGGAATTTATAACGTGCGAATATCACATTCGCTTTGGGCTCGACGTATGCCGCGAAGCGGTCGTAATATGACTTTAAAATCTTTGCGTCATCTGCAGACAGTGACCATGTATTCAAAATATCACGGCCCTTCTCTCCAAACCACAGGAGAAAATAACTACATTTCTCATCCTCACCCTTTGTCTTCAGTGGTCCGCTGAACATCAGCTCCGCGTGCTGTTGAAACTTGCGCCATGCATCAGGCAGGTTAGTTGCTTCCCAGTTCATCGTGGGCGTTGGAACTCCAGCGATATCCATCCTTGTTCGATCCGTTTACTCTGACACCATGTAATGCTTTTGCTTTTAATATGATGAGGTATTCAAGGAAACTCTAGGTGCACGCCGAAGTCATTTTATCATGAGGATTTATTAACTCAGATCATACATGCAAACATGAGTGCTAACTCTTTAATCGCAAGATGCATACTGGACTGTTCAAAGCTATATTGCATCATTTTACTGACATGTGACATGGCCAATAAGAACACAGGATACTCTGTCTATGCATATGATTGGTTCTTAGCAGAATGTAAGAATACTACAACCGCCAACACCCGCCTCTGTAAGTGATCATTTTACACGGGATAGTTTTATAAACTTTCGTCGGAGACAACTGGGATTCACTGATAATCCGCTGTAACCGGTGAATGGGGCCGAACCGACTCCCGCCTCGGCCATCATCCTCCCGTCGCGCGGACAACTGGTGCCATCATCGGCAGTGCGTGTCCACCGTGCGAGCATCCATTCCGGCTGTAGAGTTCAGTCTATGGCCCCGTTCACACCGCAAGTCCTAATGCTCAATTCTGATTTTTTGCTCAGATCCGATTTTTTGATTGGCTGTTCACATTACCTTTTAAAATGTGACCTATATCTGATTGCAGTGTGAACTGTTTGAGGTTTCAAACTAACCGGCATGCGCAAAAGAACAATAACAATGACATCAGACGCAGCACGCGGTTGCACTAAAGTTCGGGAGGTTATGGAGGTCGGAAGTAAGCATATTCGCATTTATTTCATAATGTTTGTGTAATGGAAACTTTTGCGGGTTTATAGTTGCAAATTCACTACAGAGATCTGTGTGGATGTGTAGACGAAGCCAGGAGTGGTGGGAATATGACGTGAATAGTTTCACTGAGACGCTGTTCTCCTGTGTCCCCGTTCTTCCATTTCGTGTGCAATTTTTTCAAAAACGGAGCGGTTACGGTAGGTCCTTCTAGCTTGAATTGAAGTATCTCCCCATATACTACTTAGATCTAACACCTCACTCTCATTGACTCGCTTCATCGCTCTTCTCCATATCTAGTCAAGTTTTTAATGTTAGGCTACTGTCTGTGTATGTTGTGTCTAGGGCTTCGCCGGCGCATAATTGTGACAAATGTCGACGTAGATTGACGTAAAAGTCACATCAAATCCGCCTTGATTGTTCACACTGCGGCCGCATTGAAAAAAATCAGATCTGGGTCTGATTCAGGACCACATATGTATGTGGTCTAAATCTGATTTGAAAAAATCAGATCTGGGCTAGATTTGAGTGTTCACATTACCTCTGATGAAATCTCACTGCATGAAAAGTGGGATTTTCGTCCCCGTAAACGGTCGGAAATCTCCCTAATTTTCGTCAGTTAATGACAATTTACAGCCTGCGAACGTCGCGTTCGCCTGTGCCACATACTGACGGAAACGTACCATATGACGTATGTGGAGAGCTAGCGGAGGTGCTAATGGCTCTAATTAGCATATGAATAGCAGCGCCCGCGCGCGCCTTGCAAGAGAATGGCTTGAATTACCTCACTCAGTATTGGTTGAAAACACTACATTTAAACAAGAAAAATCACTCGTGATTGGTTGGCAGATCTGTTGCTATTTGTCACCCTGCCTCATTATAAATGTAAACCCCAAAATTGTAATAATAATACATTTACATACTAAATTATGTATATATTCATATATATATATATATATATATATATATATATATATATTCATATGATATGCTATTAAATTATGTATTCATATATATATTCATATCTATTATGTTGTATTATATTCATATACAATTACCATCTATTATTACCATCAAGGAAAAATAATTTTGCCAGAGACATGCTGTTCATTCAAAGAAAGAGCTTTATTAACACAAACAAACAACTATATGTACAAAGCGTAGGAGATCCACCCAAATTGGAAGCTTCGCGGCTGCAAAATTTGGTCCATTTAGCAGACGTCTGTGGTGCGTATCCCTGTACTTTGGAATCGCCTCTAATCTCGACTTCAGCATGGCACAGAGCTCTGTGAGCTCCTGGCTGCGAAAGGACGGCGGTCAAACAATCCACACCCCGCCAACGATGCCATCTTCCTCATCAGACATCATGTGGTAGCGCGCTTCCAAAGGCTCACCTCATCCTCAGCTAGCACACTGTCTCGCTTCTAACAGCTGTAAACACAACCAAAGACAATCAGTACAGCACTGCGTATGACCACAACACATCTATTAATTCACCTGAAAAATAGTCACATTGTCCAAAAACAGATCGTATCAAATAAATCTTACCCTCTTCCCTCTTAATTCTCACTCGACTCCGAGCTGAACTCTTCACAGCTTCCGCCTGCGATGCAAGATCTGGCTGCTTGTACCTGAAGCTCCTGCGCACTGTCTCGTAATATGTTTTACAGGCAGCTGGAAAACAATTAAATGAGAGTGATATGAATAAACAACATAAGTCACTATAAAATTACACAATAAAGGAGAAAATAGTAAAAGTTACTTACACACAATGTCGTCATTATCAGCATGTAGCCTATCTGGACTTGCAGACATAGCTCCGAGCAAATGAGGTCACGGCCTCGTTATGAGGTGAGGTTAGTCTGAGAAAACAAAATGTACGGTTAAGATCGGTAACATATCTAGTAAAGGATCTATTTCCTTATACAGGAGAATTAAAGTATTTTTAATCTTACCATTGCTCTGGTTCGTAGCGCCTACAATTTTTCTCAGAATTGTGAAGACGGCGTAACGTTACTGTTTCCTGTAAATTACAAGACAAAAAAATACACTTTTATAAAGCAACTTACACTTGTTCTTTTGCAAGCCTACTTTTAGCTTGTGCTACTTAAAAAATCTTAGTTTAGATAGCAGTCTTACCGCAATCTTAGGATTGTGCACCCGTCTTCTCTTCCTAGAGTCTTTCTTCCACTGAGTTTTTCGATTCCAAAGCAACCTACAATTTACTAAAGTAAACTGCTCATTTACAACATCAGCAAACTGAGTATGTTAAGCTGACGAGACAGTCCACTGATAGCATTAAACAGTTTCAGCTGCGTCCATGTCATCAGGTGGAAAGCACTAATTGAAATGGGGGTGTTTTCAGAGCACCCCTGTTACACAGGTAACAGTCTGTCGAGTAGCATCTGCCTGCAGTCCCGGAGGCTGCATTTTCAGGACCCCACTTCTAGGACCGCATTTCTAGGACCCTAGGTTTTTAGTGACAACGCCACCTACCGAATTAGAGGACCAGCGAAAATGGATGACATTCAGAGTGTGAGTATCAAATGCGAATCAATTTTTATTTTTTTAACTTTAAAAACAATTGTGATGCATTTCATTGGAAAGTTAACGTTGCCAACGTGCTGGTGATTTGCTAAACAGTCTTGAATGCATAGCCATCATATATTAGCCTCTAATGCTGGAAAATGAAATACTACGGTTCATTTAACGGAGCTGTTGCATGATAGGCTAAGCCTGTGTTGACTTACTTACAGCACAATAAACTGTACCATGTTCGTTCTGAAAGCTTGTTAATTACTCATTGTTTTTCCATTTTAATTCAGTTAAAATAATCGTAATGTTTTCACTGTCACGTGCTCACAGTAAGCCTGTTAACGTTACCCACAATACATGTTATGTGTACGTCTCTTCATTTTGACATGGTTTTATAAAGTTGGTTGAGACATATGACATTTTAATAGTCAGACATATCAGAGAGGCCATTATAATAATTGACTGTTAAAATCCCACGTGTTAGATTGTGTCATTTACTGTATAGGCCTACTTATATATGGTCAGGAAAAGTCGTGTCAATAATGTTATTTCTATTCAGATTTCTTGCATCTCTCTCTATTATTTTTTTCTCAGTTCAGATGGGCTTTATTGAAATGAGTGTTTCTAGAACCTTTGTTCCCACAACATCAAAATCATTTTTTTTTTCCAAATCTTTGAACAGTATGCAATAATTGTATTATGAACAGTAATTGGTATGAAGATTGATATCATTATTTTTTATCATTATCATTACTCTGTGGTAACTAAGATCTTTTAAATATGAAATTTAAAATTAGAGAGTAGAACATGTTCAACTAAATGTTCCTTATTTAATTCACTTCTCTTTCTCTCTCTTAGGAGTCAGTGATGATGTTGTCCATGTGTTTGTCCATTGAAGTGGTTCACGTCATGATCAAATTTGTTTTTGTGTGTGTTCAAGTTCAGTTGTTACATATTATTTTGTAAAATATTTTGTGTGTTCAATTTCAGTTGTTATATATTATTTTATAAAAGATTTTGTGTGTTCAAGTTCAAGTGTTATATATTATTTTGTAAAATACACAATCAATCTACCCCCTGAGTCATCCTTGTCTTCCCTCTGTACTTGAAAATGTGGTCCATCGAGTGACTGAAAAGGCTATAACATGATTCCTTGTTTATTTTACTTGAGTTATATTATAGTATGCTACTTAGACCCAATTTCTCAACATTCCTAGGAACCTGGTTTAATTGCAATAAAGAAAGTAGTATTTGGGTGTAATAAAACTTTTTAAAAAACTCTAATGTAGTTAAAACTGGGTGGAGATACTGCCTTGGTGGCACTTTTTTCGTTCCTCCAAAACTAGGGTCCTGGAAATGCGTTCCTGGGACTGCGGTTCTCCGACTCGGTAGGTGGCGCTGTCACAAAAAAACTAGGGTCCTAGAAATGCGGTCCTAGAAGTGGGGTCCTGAAAATGCAGCCTCCGGGACTGCAGGCAGATAATATTGAGTCTGTCTTCAGAACACCCCCTTGTTTTCCCTTCTTTTGGATTAGCCCGAGACAAACTGAAGAAAGTAGGCTACTAGAAGGTTTGCTGATTATTATTTATTTAATTGTAGAGCGTTTAATTCATAGCCAGTCATAGCCAGTCCTCTTCTACCATGTCAACAAAGAAATCGGCAGTGTGGCAGCATTTAAAAAAAGTTAATAGTCTATTCGTGTCTCAGCCGCGAAGCTGAGCTCCTGTGTTCAGCTGCACAGAGCGGCTTGCACTGATAATATCTGTCAGTTATTATAATACACATATGACAAAAAAATTGTCTATTATGTTCCATATTCCTCAACAGTTCTTGTGATGATATCACTAGTTGACAACAGTACTATTTTCGGAAATCATAGGCTATGATATTGCGCAGGTGCACGTGATGCAACGCTGTCCGAGCTGTCAGACTCGTGTGTTTATTTATAATTCATTTAGGCGGACAACAAGGTGCGCAGCTAATTCACTTAACGTTTTGTTTTTTCCTAAATTCATTTTTAGTCTACCAGTCGACCAAGATATTATTTGGTCGATTACAGCCCTAATACTTTCATTAAATATATCAATTTCAAGCTAAAATTTAAGTGTCTATAATTAGGTTATACTGAGCCTGATCTATTTACACCAGAGATTTTCTTAGAATGAAGTTAATACATTTTAGAAAAATGTCACCTGGTGTAAAACTCCCCTTGCTACCCTCATTTGCATTTGTATAGCTCACAGCTTTTTCATTTACATGTTAAAGCCTCCCCTAGAATTAGGAGGAGGGGGGGTCATGGGGGGACAACTGCCAAGCAAGGCCCACGTCAATTTCCGACAATTCACGGCAGTTTTCAGTGTTGCCTGTAAATTGCCGTGTACTGTCGTCAACCTGAACTTCCACGACAATCTACAGTGACGCTTACTGATGAAAATCCCACTTTTCATGATCTGACCTGGTCACTTGACCCCAAAAAAATCAGATTTGGGCCACTTTTGCCTGCAGTGTGAACGGGGCCTATGGTTCAGTGTGGCGACGGCAGCTTTCCCGCGAGTGGGCGTGGTTTCAGCGCCCCCAGCGTTTGAGAGCAGAGAATACTGCTCATTTTTTCAAGATTTTGATAGCTTATTTTATGTACTTGCTGGCGTTTTTTATCATTCAAATTTGGCTGGGTGACTAATAACACATTTTTCTGTGGTGTGACAAACTCAAAACACATACTTATTTTTGACTTTACAGGGACTTTAAGCTAGTTAAGCGCTTTGTCCCGACAGAAAGGGAATCCTTGAGTATGATGATGATGTATTAAGGGAAACCGATTATAATCCCGTTCATGGTAGAAAAAACTGATAACATGTAAGGCTACACAGGGAAAGTAACAATGAAGTTAATGAATGAAACATAAAAAGAGCTTTTGTGCCTTTATCATCTTTTCCGCATACTGACCCAGATAATCATCACAAAAAACGTAATGCATGCTCAATTATTGTACAGTTTTTATGAATGAATGGCTTGCTCTAACTGTTGCTCTGGTCTTTGTCACCAACACGCGCTTGCACCCCCTGCTGGTGAGATCGACTAACAGCAGATGGAGATCATGCTCGGTAATCTACTGCTTTTACTGCAGTTCCTGGATGTCAACTTTGAATTTACTGTCGAATTTGAACCACTGAATTTGTGGAAGCGAATTTGGAAGCGAAATAAAATGGACCGAAAACCGCCTGTTGAATATTATAGGTTGTATTTTTAATCAGTTTGAATATTTGTGAAGTGAAATATGAAAGGTGAAAATGGCTTATTGAAATGTTACTAATGAAAATGTGTTTGAAATGTTTTGAATTGAAATATTCACAGCCTAAATATTCAACCATGCTAAATTTCAGCCCATAAAAATGCAAGCCCTAAAAATACAATGCATTAAAATACAAGCAGGGTTAATGCAATGCATTTTATTTTTCAAGTAGTGCAATTCAACAGGCTTTTTGTTTCAAAAACATTTGTCATTATTTTACTTCCATACTGGAGGATCACCCACCCACATTTGTTTTGCTTCCAACGCATGCTACAGAATGTTGCCTAACTTGCTTTACTCAATGAGCACTTTCTGTGCTCATGTCAGTGCAGTGACAGCAAATGTCAAACAGCAGGTTTGATGGGGGGTGGGGTTTGTGGTTGCATATACTCAAAAACAAAAAAGTCTATCATGTGACGTGATGGTTGCGCCCCCTGTTCCTGAAGCGGCCTGATAAAGACCTCGAACATTCATGGGCTGCAGCACAAAGTCTCTCTGAACTGATAGAAGCCTCTACTCACATTTACATCAGAATTCAAGACACAGCAAAGGTAATGTTCCACCATGTATCTTAACAGAAAGCTGCCGGCCCTGACAGGCTGGAAGGCACCATCCTAAAGAGCTGCAAAAGAACAACTTAGCCGGTGTTCAGAGGACTGTTTCAGAAAACACTTGACACACACAAAGTTCCAAAGATATGGAAAACAGTGGAAATTTTACCACTTCCTAAGAAACCCAAACCAGTTGGCCTGAACGATTTTAGACCAGTGGCACTCACTTCTGTTGCTATGAAGTGTTTTGAGAAACTCATTTTAATTTGTCTCAAAGTACAAATCCAAGGACACATTACAGTTTGCTTATAGGGAGAAAAGGGGTGTGGAAGATGCTGTCACATCCCTTCTGAATGGAATCTACAAACACCTTAAAACACCTGTCTCTCATGTATGCATCCTGTTCGCAGACTTCTCTTCAGCTTTTAACACCATCCAGTCACACAAGTTGTTAGACAAGCTGATAGACGTGTTAACCTCACTCTTGTAAAGTGGATTCAGGACTTTTTAACAGCCAGAAAACAGAATGTGAGGACGGGTCAGTCATTCAAGAACCATCATGACAAACAGGGGATTGCCACAAGGATGTGTTTTATCACCATTGTTATTTATTTTATATACTAATGATTGTGTCAGCCACCATTCCAACTGTTCACTGATTAAGTTTGCAGAGGATGCTGCCCTAGTCGGTTTTTTAACAGATAATGAACAGGACAACAGGACTGAGGTTGACCACTTTCATGAATGGTGCAATCAAAACTCACTAATTTTAAACATTTCAAAACAAAAGAAATGGTGATCGATTTTAAGAAAAGGCCCCTTCCACTGCAACCTGTTACTATTCAAGGGACAATTATTGAGACTGTGGAGGAGTAGCCTATAAGTATCTTCTGGGCACTATTATTGATTACAAACTCACATGGTCTGCCAATTCGTACGAATTTTACGAGGTGGCTAATTCGTATGAATTCATACGACTTCACTCGAAAGAATTAGTACGATTTATCAAAAATATTAATATAAATATAAACATATTTTACGAGTTGCCCTATTCGTATGAATTTGTACGAATGACCTACCCCTGACCCCGCCCCCGCTCCTAAACCTACCCATCATGTGGGTTTAGACAAATCGTACAAATTCATACGAGTGAGGTCGTACGAGTTCATACGAATTAGCCACTTTTTAATCACTCGTACAAATTCGTGCGAATTGGTCGTGAGATAGCGTTGCAATACTGTTCGATAGGAGGATTGGAAAAAATGGACTGTATTAGGTAATGGTTCAGATCTAACTTTCCTCAATGGGGTGTCGGTCAGAACACACTGGATTCAAATCAGTTCCATGCAAAGGAGGTTTATTTGTTAACAGTCTTTGGCTGTTCACAACACAGCAGTACACAGGCTTTACTTATTACTGGTATTTAGATGTGCGCACGTGTGTGGTCTACAAAGGAAAATAAAGATATATATTAACCATATGTCTTGAGTATTATTACACAAACATAATTTCCATAAACAGATACATATTTCTCCAATAAAGCAATTCTCAAGTTAAAGTTAGGGTAAGATAAAGGAATAAACGCATAATCAAAGATATTATTATACAACACCGCCACTTAGTGGTCAGAAATGGCATAACATTCAAAACCGAAACCAAATCTGAGGTAATTTAAATGAACGGCACATAATCATAAAGATCGCGTCATTAAACTTGAAATAACAAGAGTTTCAAATACTAATGTAACGATCACACATACATATGCACAATCAAACACTGGGTGCAATCTCAATATTATAAATTGCCAGTAATATCGAACATAAACGGCACATTCACGAGCCCTTAACCTCACGCGATTAACGGATTCATCTCTCTTAAACATGCATCACTTTATGAAAGTATGACATCAAGGCTTTACAGCTCCTTAACAAGTATTGATAACCAAACTAGGTAAACAGTCAACTTACATATATTTATTGACGCACTTCGCACACACAGTCTTGCTTGTACAGTCCCGCTCATACAGTCCCGCTCTGTGCTGATGATGACTGAAAGTAAGTAGCGCATGCGCACATGACTCTGCCTTTCCAACACAGCCGCCCCCAAATTTGGTTACAAATTTGCTCCATTGAAAGGCCGACACTATATGGACTACCATTAGTCACTAGTGTGGCTTTCATCCCCTTCATCTCGGATCTCTGGAAGAACAATCAGTCGAGAGATGGGTCTTGTGTAGACTTTGTCCTTAATCTGCACCTCGACCGTTCGAACCCGATTATCAGCCCCAGGAAAGACATTAGATACTCTTCCGATCTGCCAGAATGAACGGGGTAACTGAGGGTCAACAAGCATGACGATTGTTCCGGGTTTAATGTTTACTGATGGATTCTGCCACTTTCCCCTGGCCTGCATGTCAGGTAAGTAATACTTTATGAAGGCCGTCCAGAATCTGTCAGACAATACTTGTGAATGCCTCCATCTCCGTCTTCCTAGGAGCTCAGACACTGGATAGATGACTTGGGGTAGGGACCCATCTGGCCGCCCCATTAGAAAACAGTTTGGGGTGATCGGATCTGCATCAGCAATGTCTGCTGAAACGTAACCAAGAGGTTTGGAGTTGAGGATGGCCTCAATCTCTATGAGGACAGTTCGAAGCACTTCTTCAGTTACTGATTCTGAGCCCAGGGTTGTATAAAGTGCGGCCTTTACTGAACGAATCTCGCGTTCCCACACCCCTCCAAAGTGTGGGGCAGCTGGAGGATTGAAATGAAAGCTAATTTGTTGCTTCGCTAGCTGCTGTTGCAGATCACCACTGAGCTGACTGAAGGCTTCTTTAAGTTCTCTCTCACCGCCTCGAAAGTTGGTGCCTTGGTCCGAATATAGCTCTGCAGGTTTCCCACGGCGACCTATAAATCGACGTAGTGCCATGAGAAAGGCATCACTATCTATAGATGTCAGCACCTCAAGGTGCACTGCCCGGGTGGTCAAGCACTTAAATAAAAGTCCCCACCGCTTCTCCGTCCGACGACCTATTTTGACCAGAAGAGGCCCAAAGCAGTCAATTCCGGTTGAATGAAAAGCAGGCTTGAACAACCGAAGTCGTGGTGGAGGGAGATCAACCATTTTCTGGGAGGCTGGCTTCGACCTCCATTTACAGCATTCAAGACATGTTCGCTGGTGCTTTCTCACTGCCTCTCTCCCTTTCAGTATCCACACATTTCGACGGAGCTCCGCAAACACTCGCTCCGGTCCTGGATGGCAAAGGCGAGCATCATATTCCTTTATGAGTAGCTGAGTGTTAGGGTGACTGGAATCCAACACGATAGGGTGTACTGTGCTTGGGTCTAATCCTTCCACCCGCCTTAATCGTCCTCCAACCCGTATTACCTCACTGGTTCTGTCAAACTCTGGGGAGAGACAAAGTAAGCGGCTGCTAGAACGAACAGGCTTACCATTTTTCAACAGATGGTAGTCTTCATGAAAACTATCCAACTGGACCTGTCTCAGCGCGGTCAGTTCTGCCTTCTGGTAAGCACTGACTGGAGGGGGGCCACTTTGTTCTGCCGCCACATGCAACTCCTGTGCTACTGCTTCGACCAAGTCTTTCCAGCTATTAAACTTACTACCATCTGCTGTCACTGGTGCTGAGTTAATCACGCCACAGAAGGCACTTCGCTTTAATTCCATAGCGTCATCAGGCACTAAGCTGCGCATAACTGGTGGTGCTGGCCAAGTACTCTGAGGTTGGAGGAGGAATTCTGGCCCTTGGGTCCACCGATTGGGTTCAATAAGGTCCTTCAGGCTCTTCCCACGGGTAAGATCATCTGCAGGGTTCCTGACAGAGTCAATGTAATTCCACCCTTTAAGGTCCGTCAATTCTTGAATCTCTGCCACCCTAGTGCCCACAAACACCTTAAAGCGG
The DNA here is from genome assembly GCF_029890125.1 of Rhinichthys klamathensis goyatoka. Classification (NCBI taxonomy): domain Eukaryota; kingdom Metazoa; phylum Chordata; class Actinopteri; order Cypriniformes; family Leuciscidae; genus Rhinichthys; species Rhinichthys klamathensis. The sequence goes on from NW_026606579.1 coordinate 3,083,727, forward strand.
CAGGATTCGGAATGTAACCAGTGGAGGACAGTTGTTGAATCTGTCCAGAAAGTGACCTTCTGGATCTTCAAGGTGAGCTCATTTTCAGCCAGCTTGGCCAACTGCGCTCCTATTAGAGCACCACACAGCTCCAGTCTAGGAATTGAGCACTGCTTACGTGGGGCAACACGTGATCGGGCCATGAGGAATGAAATATGTACCTTCCCGCATGAATCTTCTGCGCGAAGGTAAGCGACTGCCCCATAAGCCTTCTCAGAAGCATCGGTGAAGATATGGATTTCCCGAGTGACCTCTGAGTTGTCCATGCTGGATGGAAGGTAGCACCTAGGGAGTACTACAAGAGGTAAGTACTGAAGCTCAGCTTCCCACACCTTCCATGCCTGCTGAAGATCATCAGGAAGTTGTGGATCATCCCAGTTCCTGTTCTTAATCCAGAGCTGTTGAACAATCACCTTGGCTCGTGTGGTGAAAGGAAGAATGACACCAAGGGGGTCATACTGACTTGCTAACACACGATATATGTTCCGCATCGTCAGAGCACTGTAAGTAACGGGTCTATGCTTAAATCCTAGGTGGTCCGACTCACAGTGCCAATTCAGTCCCAAGGTGGATTCACGTGGGTCTTCTTTATTATGTGATAGCCACAGCTCTAGCTTGGGAGATCTGGCCTCTGGTGGCAAGTGACTGACGACTTCTTGCGCGTTGCTGGCCCATTGACGGATATCAAACCCTCCGGACACTAGCAGCTTACGAAGTTTATCTAGTAACTGCCGTGCCTCTTGAGCCGATGGGAAGCTCTGTAGACAGTTATCCACATAAAAACAGCGTTCCACGGAATGTCTCACATCTTCATCCGCTGTGCTGTGCGATGAGACATGTCTTTGGAGGGCGAAGGATGCACAGCAGGGACTGCACGTGGTTCCGAACGGCAGCACCTGCCATTCATAGATGTCAGGGGGATCGCCCCGTCTCATGCCACGCCAGAGAAAGCGCAAGAGGGGCTTGTCTTCAGGTAAGAGCAGAACTTGGTGGAACATTCCACGTATATCACCGCTGATAGCCACACAATGCTCCAGGAAGCGAAGTAGAACACCTAGCAGAGAAGGGCTCAAAGTTGGACCAGGCATCAAGGAATCATTAAGGTTCAGTCCTTTATATTGGTAAGAGCAATTGAACACAATACGGTCCTTCTCATTGTGACTGACTAAGTGGTGCGGGATATACCAGGTCTCCCCTGTCATAGTGCTTGCAGCAGCTGAGAGTTTGGTAACTGCTCCATTCAGTTCTAGCTTTTCAATTTCAGCATTGTACACGGCTGCTTTCTCTGGATTTTGGGTTAGTCGTCGTTCCATACTCCGGAGACTTGGAACCACAGCCTCTTTCGGAGCACAAAATGAGGGTGAATCCTTTCTGCGCAGCAAGGGTGTCGCGTAGCGTAAGATTCCATTCACCTCCACACGAATTGTCCTAGTCTCTAAGAGGTTAATGGCCTCCTGGTCCTCCCTGGACCTTGTCACCTGCTTTTCACAACGGAAAGGCAAAACATCAAGTTGCCATAGCCTTTCAACATCTCTTTTGAGTTCTAGTTCCGCAGGGGTGAGAGACAGGAAAAGGCACTGCTGTGGCTGCAACTTGGTCTCCAAGATCTTGGCTGGTCCCTGCAGTGTCCATCCTAGCCTTGTCTTTATGGCTGCCGGACCACCAAGTGGACCAATTCGGACAGGTGCAATTGGTGTGATTAGATGTGTGTTATCGGCTCCGATGAGAAGTAAAGGACTCACTCTTTCAAAGGCCTGCAGGGGGAGATCTTTAAGATGCTTGTACTTCTCCAGCAAACTGACAGGATAGGAGTAATCGGCCAGACCAAGACGTTTCGCAGTGAATGCTGCATTGATCTTAAAGGTCTTCTGTGGTTGAGTGGCAGGAGATATGTGGAAGGTAACCGTGGTACCACTGATGGTCTGCACATCTTGGCGGATAGTCCGCAAGGCTATGTTTTCGGCTTGACCTTGTATACCGAGCTCATGGGCGGCATCAGGAAGAAGAATAGTACGCTCGGACCCGTCATCCATGACAGCATAGGTGTCGAGCGTCTTGCCTCCATAGTGCAGCAAGACCCGGATGACCTTTAGGAGAACACGCCTGCAGTCAGTGGGTCTGTCCAAGTACAGTGTCTCAGTGGTTGAACTAACAAGGCAGGAACCTTCTCTGGTACTCTTTGTGTTGACCTCATGCAAGATTTGTAAGTGCTTCCCTTTGCAGATGCTACAAGGCTTCTTGAGTGTGCACTGGGCTGCTTGGTGTAAACGACCACAGCGCCAACAACGATGATTGGTCTGGATCCATTCAATCATTTGCCGTTTATCTAAGGACTTAAAAGTGGGACATTGACTAAGATAATGGTCCTCGTTATCGCAGTAAGGACAACAAACTCTAGGTGGGAGTTTAGGTTTCTCCGCTTCAACTGGCCTAACTTGAGACGGTGCTGAGGGTATCTTTGTGGCAATGTCATCCGCTCCATGAAGGATGGTAGCTGAACGAGCAGTGGGTTTGGTTTCTCTCCAGCGTTCTGGTCTCTGGGTCTTGTAACTGATCTGTGACTCACTGCTTTGACACCAGGCCTCATACTGAAGCCACTCGGAAAATTCACGAAGGTTATACACAGACCCAGGACGGTGGTACATCTGTCTTCGGAATCCTGATCTCATTTCAGCAGGTAACTTACTCAGCAGTCTCTCTACATGTGACCCACATCGAAGCTCGGCTTCACCTTCATCTCCAAGAGTTTCCAACATACCCACCAAAGCCCTAATCTGTAGAGCGAATTTGTCAAAGGCCTCAGTATCTCCTCGTCGGATATCTGGGGAATCCATCACTTTGGCAATCTTCTTGAGTGCCAACTTGTGAGGCTGGCCAAACCTTTCATTCAGAGCAGCCATGGTAGCAGAGTATGGAAATGGGGAATTGAGATATGAATCTGCCACCAGACGAGCTTCGTCTAGCTTCAAATGATCCAGCAAGATTTGGTACTGGAACAGTTCTGTGGCATCTGATGGTAGAAGGTTCTCAAGAGCTATTTTTAAACGAGTAAACTCACTGGGGTCCTTAGTGCAAAAGTTGGGTATGGTTGGCACTGGACCTCGGTAGGTGGTTTCTTGTCTTACAGGATTCAGGTTAGAGGCATAGGAATCTCTGCGTACTAACTGTGGCCTTATGGGTTGCTGGGACTGAGAACGCACCTGTGTAGGGTAATCTAAAGTCTCTCTCGGGGACTTGTACAATGTCCTGGAATGCCAGTGAGGGACAGGAGTATCTGCTTGGAGGCCTGGCATAGGACGAGCTATTCTCTGATAAAGAGGGTGACTTGGGTTTTCAGGATGCTGCCTGGAAGGGAATTCATGGCCATCACGTGCATTACACATGATTGGCTGAATGTGTGATTTAGTAGGTGCCGCCGCTAAGATCTGATCTTTCATTATCTGAAGTTCACCCATCATTGTTCCCAGAATGTCTAACATTTTAGAGTCACCTATTGTAGCAGGAAGGGGCTGTTGTGGCTTTAGAGGTGGCGCTGTTGTGTAGTCTGTCTGGCAACGCTTACCATAGGTAGGTGGGGGCAAAGATGTAGACACCATGGAGTGTGGATGGTAGGATGCCATTCCAGGATGTGGGAGGAGTCTATCCTGTGCAGGGAAAGATGTACTTAGTAACGGCGTGGACTGATGTGCTTCCCATGGCCGATGATATGGAGAAGTCTGAGGACTATTAACTGACTGCACTGGAGCGTAGCTGGCGCTAGGTTGTTGCAGATCTATGTTATCCATTCCTTGGATAAAATGATCCCTTTCCCCAACTATGGGCGGCCATTCATCCACTGTGTCCCATGGATCTTGACTTATGGGACTAGTTACTCTGGTAGAAGGTGAAGGGATGTTCACTGCAGCATCTCCAAGCCACTGTGTATGCTGTGTTGTGTGAGGCGATACCGGCTGACTGCCTGCTCTACGATGTACAGTTGTAAGATCATAATCTTTAAGGTAAACAGGAAGATGAACTTGACGTTTGGGTCTGACAATCTGTGAAGATGCTTCTTCAGGTTGCATAGTGATACTGATCAATTCTTCGTCCATAAAGAATGCCAGATCCGGCTCGAAGGACCATTTGTTCGATAGGAGGATTGGAAAAAATGGACTGTATTAGGTAATGGTTCAGATCTAACTTTCCTCAATGGGGTGTCGGTCAGAACACACTGGATTCAAATCAGTTCCATGCAAAGGAGGTTTATTTGTTAACAGTCTTTGGCTGTTCACAACACAGCAGTACACAGGCTTTACTTATTACTGGTATTTAGATGTGCGTACGTGTGTGGTCTACAAAGGAAAATAAAGATATATATTAACCATATGTCTTGAGTATTATTACAGTCCAATCCTCCTATCGAACAAATGGTCCACAACACAGCAGTACACAGGCTTTACTTATTACTGGTATTTAGATGTGCGTACGTGTGTGGTCTACAAAGGAAAATAAAGATATATATTAACCATATGTCTTGAGTATTTTTACACAAACATAATTTCCATAAACAGATACATATTTCTCCAATAAAGCAATTCTCAAGTTAAAGTTAGGGTAAGATAAAGGAATAAACGCATAATCAAAGATATTATTATACAACACCGCCACTTAGTGGTCAGAAATGGCATAACATTCAAAACCGAAACCAAATCTGAGGTAATTTAAATGAACGGCACATAATCATAAAGATCGCGTCATTAAACTTGAAATAACAAGAGTTTCAAATACTAATGTAACGATCACACATACATATGCACAATCAAACACTGGGTGCAATCTCAATATTATAAATTGCCAGTAATATCGAACATAAACGGCACATTCACGAGCCCTTAACCTCACGCGATTAACGGATTCATCTCTCTTAAACATGCATCACTTTATGAAAGTATGACATCAAGGCTTTACAGCTCCTTAACAAGTATTGATAACCAAACTAGGTAAACAGTCAACTTACATATATTTATTGACGCACTTCGCACACACAGTCTTGCTTGTACAGTCCCGCTCATACAGTCCCGCTCTGTGCTGATGATGACTGAAAGTAAGTAGCGCATGCGCACATGACTCGGCCTTTCCAACAAATACACTAGCAAGATACTCGAAAGCACAGCAACGGCTCTATTTTTTAATGAAACTGCGTAGTTTTAATGCAGGCACAACAACTCTGACATTGTTTAACTTTCATTCAGAGTGTACAGTATATAGAATGGCAGTTTGATTGAGTCTAGGCCTAGGGCTTCAAGGAGTTTAGATTTAAATTTTTGACATTTGGGGAGTTTGGAAATCTGAACATTCTGCAATATTCAGACGCAATCACGCAGGAGCGTTCCCAAAGCGTCATCTATGCATCACGAGTTCGCTCCTGTGTGATTGCGTCTGAAGCACTTATGTCAACTAGTCCAACGGCGAGAGTGAGGGTCACGGGCGGGTGACGTCACGACCAGGAAAGGATAAAAGCACATACGGTTTAGAACAATAGGTTACTTGCGTAACCCCGGTTCTCTGATAGCATTAAGTGAGGTGTCTCACTATGGGATACGCCCCTTCCGCGTATTCCTCAGAAGCCCTATTACATTACGCCAGCCCCAATTGGCTGGCAGACATGACGCTGTGTCTGGGAGTGGCTACCCCACCCCTCCGTATAAGAGGAGCAGCACAACGTCATTACGACATTCAAAACAAGCACACCTCTTCCTCGCTTCACACAGCAAGGAGGGTGATCTGGTGAGACACCTCACTTAATGCTATCAGAGAACCGGGGTTACACAAGTAACCTATTGTTCTCTTTCAAGCATACGTTTCGGTGTCTCACTATGGGATATCCTAACTCCCGTATTGCCAGATAGCCTGCCTTGAAGTCCTCTGCCAACCACAGCACCACCTCCAGGCTGGACGAGTCTTAAGTCAGAATGCTCACTCAGAATGAGTGAGCATTCTGAACTTGTACTTCCTTAAGTATTTGTTCAGTGCACGTAGATCTAATATGGGACGAAGGGCACGAGTCCCTTTCTTTGGGACTAGAAAGTACCTCGAGTAAAACCCACTGTGGCTTTTTTTGGGTGGTACCACTCTTATCGCCCTTTTGTTCAGTAGTGAATAAATTTCGTCCTGAAGAACATGTTTTAATTCTTCCCGCACATGAGAATGAATTATCCCTTTGAAGTGCGGGGGGGAAGTGGCAAACTGCAGTCTGTACCCGAATTGTATTGTCTTTAATACCCAGCGGGACTGTGTGCACTCTCGCCAGTTGTTTATTTGCAGCGTTCTGGTGCCATCGTGTGGCTGAGTCATGAATGAGTTCGTGGTCTGTACTGCGCATGCGCGGGCACTTAGCGCTTGGACAGAGTCTGAGTGGCTCATCACCTCTAAGGGATCGAAAGCTCCCTGAGGTGATGTTATAATGTGTTCTGTTAACATGTTTTGCAACATTTTTGGGGGCATTGTGTTTTGCAACATTCTCTGGGGGTACAGTGAAAACTTTATTGAATTTTGTACATGAAAAGTGCTTGTGACTAGTGGGTTGGTGTGCACCACTGCACCGTTTCTTTTCTTTTTCACCACTCTGCTTCCCCTGGCCCAAGCGGGAGCTGTTTTCCCCACAGAACATCTGTGAACAGTGGAACTTGTGATTTGACGAACGCTGAACATGTGAGGGTCGGGAGTTAGCGAACTGGGGGGCTGTTGACTCCCTTCCCTGGTGAAGACACTGTCAAACCGTCTTCTTCTTCCTCCTCGCTCCCTGAAGATGGGGATGAGGATGAGGTTGAGGGGCTGACTGGACCGTCTGAGCTGCTGCAGGCAGATAGTTCTTCCTAGGCCAGGCAGTTCTCTGTTCCTGTGCTCCGCTCTGACCCGCTGCATTCACGTTAGGTCTCTGCCGTTTCGGAATGCGAAAGTTGGGGGGTGGGCGGGCCGTGGCCTGTGCGAAGGTCTGTCGGGGTGGCGGAGGTGGTGCAGTCTGCGTCTTTCTCGGCATACAGAGCTGCAGGGCCTCATCATCCCTCTTTTTCTCTTCGCATCTCTTTTGCATCAGTGTCAAAGCTGAGCCGAAAATGCCATCTGCAACTACTAGGATGGCTTCTTTTTCCCTGTCAGAGAGATTAGCGAGATTAAGCCATCGAGCTCTCTCCTGGATAACCATTGTGGCCATGGCTTTCCCCGGCGGCTTGAACCGCGCATCTCTGAAGACGCAAAGAGAGATCCGTTACAACACAGATCTCTTCCCAGTGTGTCTGACCTGGCATGGTAGTCACTTCGTCCTGCAGCTCCGCTTGGTATGCGGTCAGCAGAGAGATCGCGTTCATAGCCCTTACAGAGAGCGCGACTGCTTTGTAAGCTCGTTCCGTCATGCTTGACTGGAAACGGTCAGCTTTAGATGCCAGCGTCGGATTTGCAGCCGCCGTGCGCTTCGGTTGTAAGTGCGCGGCAACTAATGGCTCCATGGGGGGCATTCGGAGAAGGCCCTCCTTTTCCATCCCCTCTACATCTAGAACGGAGCCACCTTGCACGGGCATCTTGCTTGTGAACGGCTTGTCCTTCCACGTAACCGCTACCTCTTCCAGGAGCTCCGGGAAAACAGGAAGGAGCTGTCGTGCTGCCCGTTTTGCACTCGGCAGTCTCTTACCCTCATAGCGAGACTTTGCAGTCTCTGCTATCACGGTCGGCCACGGAATATTAAGTTTTCCCGCAGCGCGTTTGTACACGTCCAGCAAGTCAACACTGAGAAGCGGGGAGGATGGTGTCCTGTCCGCCTCTTCCGTGGATCCCGCCGCCACGAGGAGTTGTGCCGGGTGTGCAGGCCGAGGGAGGAATGGAGAATCTTCGAAGTCTTCCTCTTCGTCAGAGAGAAGAATGTCCGATTGCCCCTCTTCCTCGAATTCGACCGCATCCTCTTCCTCATCCGTGCTGAGCAGACTGGAAAGAGGCATGCACGCATCAAGCTGTTCACTCCAGGATAGAGCTGCCGTGGTGGGCAGTTCTACAGGAATGGATACCTGCGGAGTGGCAGCTGGTGCAGGGCTAGGAGTCATGAGGGGTTCCTGGCCCGACAGGCTAGCTTGGCGTGCTAGCCTGCGACGAAGGCTCTTCGTGGTGAAGCGTGCGCAGTGTTCACACGTGCCGGGACTCTCGATCGCCAGTTGAGCATGTTTCAGCCCGAGACATGCAGAGCAGACCTGGTGTGTGTCCTTGCATGAGATCTTGTTCCCGCATGAACAGAGTCGCACAGAATCTCCCTCACTAGCCTGGATAGTCTGCATTGCTGCAGCCATCATAGTATCGAACAGTCCTTGTAATCGGCTGGAATGCAAATCGAAGGAGTCAGACGAAAAACGGCGTGGTGGCCAGTAATTCGTCCAAGAGTTCGTAGAAAGTTTCAAAGGCTTCTAGGCTTCTGGTGTGAAGCGAGAAGATGTTATACGGAGGGGTGGGGTAGCCACTCCCAGACACAGCGTCATGTCTGCCAGCCAATTGGGGCTGGCGTAATGTAATAGGGCTTCTGAGGAATACGCGGAAGGGGCGTATCCCATAGTGAGACACCGAAGCGTATGCTTGAAAGAGAACCGCGTTAGCTTCTGTGCCTCAGCAAGCGCTCTATGTGAATCTGTCTCTGTATATTTATTGTTGTTTGTCCTCAAGCATATATATTTATATATTAGACAGGAGTATGGCGAGCAAACAGCTTTGGATCGTGTGTTCGTCCCTGCCCTCACTTCATTACGAGTGGGGACACGCGATTCATGTGCTATTTGTTTGGGAGTAGAGCATGCACGGTCAGCTCTAGTATATTGGGACTGACAGTGTTCATTCATAAATTCCCGACGTGTAACATATGCACTATCGAGAGTTTTATCTCTGTTCCGGTTGGCTTTCTTGTCGAGGGAAGAAAGCCAATAAAGATTATTTGGCTCGGATTTCGCGTTTGCCGAGGCAGCTCATAGATTACGGGTCTGCAATAAGGATTCTGTGACTCGATCATGGATCTCGCGTGTGCCAAGGCAGCGCGTAGATTACGGGTTTGCAATAATAATCTATTGGCTCAGATCTCGTGTGTGCCGAGGCAGCGCGTAGATTATGGGTCAGCAATAAGAATCTATTGGCTCAGATCTCGTGTTTGCCGAGGCAGCGCGTAGAGGGTCTGCATCTCTACAATAAGAATCTATGGCTTAGATCGCGCGCTTGCCGAGGCAGCGCTTAGATTATGGGTCTACATATCTGCAATAATTAAGTGGCTTTATCTCACGTTTGTCGAGGCAACGTGTAGATGATGGTCCGCAATGTATAATATGCGCAGGGAATTGGGCAGATGGGAATTTCCCTTTCTCCCATTCTCTTATTAATGTGGGCAAATTAATTTTGTATTCTTTATTGTTTGAGACTGGTTTATTAATACACTATATTCAGCCTTTTAACTAGACCGTTTCTACTTGTCTTGTTGATATTTGGCTGCATTTAATTTTTGAGAAAATTAAATATGTAGGCCTACTCATCTAATCTCTGAGGAGTTAAATGTCTGTATTAATATACTATTCAGCTTTTCACCCAGACTGTTTATTTGTCCGGTTGATATTTTGGCTGCATTTAATTTTTGAGAAAATTAAATATGTACTCTTCTATCTTTAAAAGGAGTTATTTAATTCTGAGGAAATAAATAGCTAGTTCCCAGGGGGAAGTGGATAACACCTCATTATACGGTGCCCATCTCCCTCCAGTGCCCTCCAGCGAGTTCTAGTCTCAGTGTCTGACTCGCAGAAGGGGGGTTTAAGAGGGGTCAGTTTGGTTATATCCTGCTGGTCATCCGTTTCAGGACGCCGGGTTGGCTTCTTAAGCTATACTAGAGACCAGTCTCGAGAGGCTGGGTCCTTTAGTATTCTCAGCCGTAGTCGTCTTGGAATAAGACATATCTGAGGACAATCGTTATCTCGAAGAAGGCTTCGACTAAGAAGAAGTCCTGACGCCGAGGCTATCAGGCTTCTGAGGGTGGCCCACTTCGGGGAGAGACAGGTTCGAGAATACGTGTCTCCTCGGCACCCTCTGAGGGGCGACTCTCTGAGGAGGGTCCCGTTTCAGGGTACCGAGGTGTCAGCGTCCCTAAACAATCCTCCGAGGAGTGTCGTAAAGCAGTCAGTTCGGCTGTTCCCTGCCGGTTTGCCGCTTCAGGGCACCGAAGGCCGAGATGGCATTCTCAACAGAAGACTTTGAAGCAGAAGATGGATCTGAGGACCGTTGTTTCTGCGAAAAAGGTTTCGCCCAAGATCCTGACGCCACTGGTGTCAGACCTCTGAGGGCAGCCCTGACCGGTGTGGAGCGGTGTACACCTCAGTATACGGTACCCGCCTCACCTCGGTGCCCTCAGGAGGCCGTTCTGCCAACCCCACCACCCTTGGTGCCTCGGGGCGCAGCGGTCTCCAGCGAGCACATGGCTCAGTGCTGTGTCAAACTCGCACCCTCTGAGGGGGGTTCAAAAACAGTCAGTTCAGGTAGTTCCTGCCGGTATGTTTCAGGCTCCCGAACTGGTTGTCTCTATAACACCAGAGGCCAGCCTCGAGAGGCTGGTTCCCTTAGTAGACTTTCTGGCAGCGTGGAAGCTACTGCCAAATATATCTCAATGGGTCCTGCAGATAGTAGAAAAAGGATACAGAATCCAGTTTGGTTCTCGTCCTCCGTGCTACAACGGGTTGTTACTCACAGTAGTACATCCCGAGCAGGCTCTGGTAATGGAACAAGAGGTAAAGGCCCTGTTAGCGAAGGAAGCTATAGAACAGGTGTACTCACCCAACAGAGAGTCGGGTTTTTACAGCCGTTATTTCATTGTTCCAAAAAAGGATGGAGGGTTGCGTCCTATTTTAGATCTTCATCTGTTGATTCGTTCAGTACACAAAAAATCAAGTTCAAGATGCTAACACTCAAACAGATCGTGACTCAAATCAGATCCGAGGACTGGTTTGTCACGATAGATCTGAAAGACGCTTACTTCCATGTCTCCATCCTCCCTGAGCACAGGAGGTACCTGAGGTTTTCTTTTGGGGGCAAAGAATACCAATATCCGGTACTTCCTTTCGGTCTAGCTTTATCACCCCGCATGTTCACGAAATGCGTAGATGCAGCTCTGGCCCCGCTCAGGCTGCAGGGCATACGCATTCTGAATTACATGGATGACTGGCTGATTCTAGCGGAATCAGAACAGTTAGTGGTTCGGCACTGAGGTGTCGTCCTCGCTCATATGCAAATGTTGGGGTTGAGGCTCAATGCCAAGAAGAGTGTGCTTTCTCCAGTACAGAGAACCACTTTTCTTGGTGTGGTATGGGATTCAGTCACGATGCAAGCTGTTCTATCGCCCGCTCGTGTAGCTGTTATCCTTACAGCCACAAAAGAACTAAAGCTAGGCCAGTAACGCACTGTGAAACAGTTCGAGAGACTGTTAGGCCTCCTGGCAGCAGCGTCCAATGTGATACCCTTTGGCCTGCTGTACATGAGACCTTTGCAGTGGTGGCTCAAGACCAGAGGGTTCTCCCCGAGGGCCTTGGTTATATGGAGGAAACACTGGTTCTTGACCCAGGGTCCGGTGTTGGGAGCTCTTTGCCATCGAGTTGCGATCTCGACAGATGCTTCCCTCACCAGCTGGGGAGCGGTAATGGAAGGCCGCTCAGCTCAGGGTCTGTGGAGGAGTCATCATCTCTCTTGGCACATAAATTGCCCGGAAATGATGGCCGTCTTCAATGCGAGACATTTCCTCCCAAATCTGAGGGCATCAGAATGTAGGAGCAGACATCCTGTTGAGGCAGGGGCTGAGGCCCGGGGAATGAAGGCTCCACACCGAGGTGTTGGAGCACATTTGGGTTTTTTATGGCCAGACACAATTGGATTGGTTCGCGTCTCAGGATACGACGCACGGTCCACTTTGGTTCTCCCTCACACACCCAGCTCCCTTGGGGCTGGACGTTGTGGTATAGACATGGCCGAGGCTACGTCTGTACGTCTTTCCCTGATTACTCTGCTCCCAGGAGTTCTGGAGGAGGTCAGCCGGGACGGAATAAGTCTACTACTAGTAGAACCGAACTAGCCACGCTGACTAGTTCTCGGACCTGTTGTCTCTCCTCGACGGCTCTCCCTCGGAGATTCCAGTCAGGAGGGACCTTCGGTCTCAAGTGGAAGGGGTGACCCTTCACCCCAGCCCAGCCCAGAGATTTGGAACCTGTGGGTTTGGCCTCTGAGGGGGCCCAACTCATTGTCTTTGGTCTCTCAATTGAGGTTGTGGAGACCATACTTCTCTCCAGAGCTCCCTCCACGAGGAAACTATGTATTAAGTGATGGGTTTTCACTTCATATTGCGGATCTCAAACAGTGGGGCCCAGTTTACTGCCCGATTGGTACAGTGCTGGAGTTACTGCGGGTTCGTTTTTCTTCAGGGTTATCCCCTTCCACACTGAAGGTGTATGTGGCGGCCTTAGTGCCTACCATGTCCCTTTTGGTGCTATTTCCCTGAGGGGGGGGAAACCTTTGTTTGTTTCTTCCGTGGTGCTTTTAGACCAGGATAGGAGTATGGCGGCTTAGAAGCCTTATTATACAAGTAGTTATCCCTGTAGGATGTGGTATGCGGCGGGCTGGTCCTCTCCACTCACATTTGTAAGGTTTTACAACTTCGACCTGGGCACTTCCCCAGGTTCATCGACGCATCGCTAGTTCCCTCGAAAGGGAACGTCTCAGGTTACGACTGTAACCCTTGTTCCCTGAGAAGGGAACGAGACGATGCGTCACTTTGCCATACGTCCTACATCCCTGTGATCGACTTGCTTCGGCCTTTTTCGAAGCTAACACGGTTCTAAACCGGATGTGTCATACACTGACAGGCGACAGCAGCCATGCAAGGCGCCATCCAGCTCGTCGGGAGCAGCTGGGGTTAGGTGTCTTGCTCATGGACACCTCGACACTTGGTCAGGTGGAACCGAGGATTGAACCACCAACCTTCCGGTTTGTAGACAACCTACATGAACCACTGAGCCACTGCCGCCCCCTTGTCTTCCTTGTCGTGACGTCATCCGCCCGTGACGCTCACTCTCGCCGTTGGACTAGTTGACATAAGTGCTTCAGACGCAATCACGCAGGAGCGTTCCCAAAGCGTCATAGACGCATCGTCTATCAGGGATCTATCCCTTCTCAGGGAACTAGGGTTACAGTCGTAACCTGAGACGTTTTTCAGATTTTTGATCGTCATTTTTAGGAAAATCGTAAATCCGATCAGTTAGAAAAGATATAGCACACTGTGGCAAGGGGGCGTGGTTCAGCGAAGTCTGTGACGGGAGAGAGAATCGGGAGACAGGTGGGGCGTGAGTGGGTTAAGTGTGAATGACAAACACCTGTGTCTTATTTCAGTAATTGGCGTGGGGAGACGGATAAAAGCCACTAGGAAACGAGAGAGTGGGAGAGAGAGACCGGTGGAGACTTGTTGTGGGTGAACTGGACTGAGACGGAGAGAAAGAGAACGCCGAGAGCGAGAGACATTGACAGAGGTGGGAGTAAGTCACACATGTGCAAGTCACAAGCAAGTCTCAAGTCTTAACCTTCGAGTCTCAAGCAAGTCCAAGTCAAATTTTTATAAAAGCAAGCAAGTCAAGTCAAGTCACTGCCTTATGTCAAGCAAGTCAAGTCAAGTCGTAGCTTGGGTCACAAGTCACTGGCAAGTCATACAAACGTTTGATGATTTCACTGAATTTATATATTAAAATAAGTTAAAACTATATAAGTTGTGGACTATGGTTTTATTTGCAACATATTTTTTTAAAATATGCATTTCCACATACAGCTGAGTGGTTACTACAATAAAAATCTAAAATCTAAAAAATAAAAAATAAATACAATTTCAAACTACATAGCCTAAAATGTAAATGTAACTGAAATTAGGCCAACATTAAAGCATGAAAAAATAAATATGCCTCAAACATTGCAGAAGACCATTAAAAGGTATTAAACAATTCACAATTCAAGTATAATGGTTCCTATGCCACCAAATGGCATTCTTCAAACTGGCATTCCCTTTATATAAGTTATATAACAGCCGTTGGCATTTAGCCTATTATGAAGTTAAAACCGCCAATAGGTGGCGCCAAATCACCGTCTTAATGTACGAGTCATAGAAGCAGTCAACTGATTTGTTCAAAATGACAGATTCGTTCTGGAACTAAGCAACTAGGTCACTGAATCACAAATACGCATAACTCTTTCTGTGGCTTGTTTGGAACTATTGTCATTGGAGAAATAGAGCAAAAACAGAAAATATTTGGAATATTATGTCCAAAATGTCACATCACAATATTCACTCTTTGTTTACTGAACTGTTTTATAAAATCATCACATTTGCAATCGCGCCAATAATCTGGAAATATTTTTTTATATATGTTATAATTATGAAAATAACTCATACTAGGGCCATTTTTCCACCACATTTTGAATTTTGGGTGCATATTCTGCTGGCATTTTTTGCCACCAACCCCCCCATAACATTAAGAGAAACATAAACGACAAAACTAACAGTTTTCTATATTGTTTTTCGTCATTGGAAAGAACAACATTTTTGGCTTTAAAGCATGATTTAAAAAGAAATGTGGCAAATGTTATACAAAACATATACCATCATTAATTATCATTTGAATATTGACAACATTAAGCTACATTTGAAAACATAATTGTGTATAAAGAGTAGGGGTGGAACGGTACATGTATTCGTATCGAACCGAAACGGTACGGGCGTCACGGTTCGGTGCACGAATTTACACGGAGAATACACGGTATAAAAATAAATAAAACTCGCGTGCAAATTGATTAATGTAATGTGGAACTACTGTTAGATACGCGGGTACTTTAGGGACACATAATCTGTACCATCGGCTTAGCTCTGAACGCGTGTTCACTTCAAACGTTGGCTTTATACGGGCGTCCTATTCGCTTTGGACTAGCGTCGAACTAGACGCGAATTTGACGCTCTATTCGCGTTTGGTGTGACCGCTTAATGAAGGCTGTGATGTCAAGATTGCAATGCTGGACTGTGTGTTTGTGTGTGTGTGTGTGTGTGTGTGTGTGTGTGTGTGTGTGTGTGTGTGTGTGTGTGTGTGTGTGTGTGTGTGTGTGTGTTTGTGTGTGTGCGAGAGAGGCGCGATCGAACTGTGTGTGTGTGTGTGTGAGTGAGTGAGAGAGAGAGAGAGAGAGAGAGAGAGAGAGAGAGAGAGAGAGAGAGAGAGAGAGAGAGAGAGAGAGAGAGAGAGAGAGAGGCGACCGAACAGTGGAAACATAAAAACATACTCCGTCATTTTGTTTACAGATCATTAAACCTGCAGAGTGTTTACTTATATTTGTGTACACTCACAAAAAAACACAACATTGTGCTTTTGTCACACGTAAACTCTTGTCAAACTGCAACCTACAACTGTCACTCAACCAAAATCACACACACACACAGTTTTAAAAGAAAAACATATTTATCCAACTCCATTTCAAAACAGTCTGTGGGTCCCATCTTTTGGACATTCGTCATATTGCATTGGTTTTCATTTCTCGTCCTCGGAGCACTAATCTTACACATTCTACATTCATTAAAAAAGAAAATCGAATGTGTTTTTAATGGTAGTATTATTCAGAAATCAATTATTTATAATTCAGATGAGAATAATGTTACATTGTTAATTAATAATGTTAATTAAAATGAAGGAAAACAAATATATTGATCTGAAATATAGCAAATTAATTTTAAATTAATTCAGGTACAATTACCAAACATATCGCAAGGTCTTTTTGTCTTTTCATTAATTTAATTAATAAACTAATTATATAAAACTATTGTCAGTGCACTACAAATAAACTGGTTCTATGCCTTTATTAATAAAACTTATTTAAAAAATACAATGCCTTCTGCATTTTTGTTTTGCTTTCCCCTCCATTGTACCGAAATCGTACCGAACCGTGATGTCTGAACCGAGGTATGAACCGAACCGTGACTTCTGTGTACCGTTCCACCCCTAATAAAGAGGCATGCTGTTTTGACCAATATTATTCTCTCTAGATTTAAAGATGACGTAGTGAATGAAGTTCGACTGTTCGAGGTTGTGATGGTCGTCCGATATCCCTTGCCAGTTATTATGCGTACAACAAATCTTCTTGCATGAATATGATCATTTTCTAGTGTTTATATCCAAAAAGATACGATGCAGGGAGATGTTTTTGTATTTAGCGCGCTCACCGCGATGTAGGCTATTTCTGGGCTTGTGCAGCGTCACGCAATCGCGCAGAATCTGATGACTGACGTCAATGGTTCCGTTGCTTTCATTTTGTTTATCAATGGATGTTGCGATGATTTATATAAAAATGTATATCAAGTCATTCTCGAGTCATACAGTTCAAGTCAAGTCAAGTCTCAAGTCATTGGATCTCAAGTCAAAGTCAAGTCGAGTCATTTTCTTAATTTAGTCAAGCAAGTCTCAAGTCCTTAAATTTGCGACTCGAGTCTGACTCGAGTCAAGTCATGTGAATCGAGTCCCCCATCTCTGGACATTGAGTGACAGCTGATTGCAGCGAATTGAGTCTGTTTTGTCCAGCGCGTGGCGCGTGACTTTTGTTTATGTTGAAAGAGTTCCTTTTTGAGTTTGAATAAACACCCACAGTCAGGGCCGGCGATTGCCTAGGGCGACAAATGTGTTGGGGGCGCGGCGCGCGGGCGCCGTCTAATTTTGCCCTTGGCCTACTTCCCATTAATCACAGAATTAGAATGACAAGCGAAACAAAAACATGTTTATTAAACATGATCATCCTAAGGTACCCCCTCAGCCACACGTTTAATTACTTGTCAACCTGGTTATAAGATTGAATTGATGATTATTGTCGATCATTTCCTAACGGGTGGTGGGGGGGTTCTACCCTACGTTACGTTAGGCAAGTGCTCAGCTGCTGGCGCGTTGATCGAAACCCTCTGGTGCACAGTGACGAAAACGGAGAAAGCAACAAGATAAAAAGAAAGCCCAGTATAGAGGTAAGTCTTCTCATATCAGCCATTAAGGTGTCAAACAAAATAAATTTACTTAGTATTGTGCACAGGCATGCTGTCCATCGGGACTACCGGGAGCGAATTCTTTTCCCCCAGGATGGTAGAGATTCCCGGTGGGCCGACGTGCTTTTTGGGCCAATACATAATAACTTTTTTGTCTTTTTTTTTGTCTTAGTGGCCCATAAAACTCGTACATTGGGCCATTCGTTTTGTTTTGTTTAATTGGCGGCGCTGGGTTACTTCCAAGTAACAAAATTAATTAGGAAAGTTTCCTTTATTTTTCAGTGCATTTGTTTTACAATATAGCCTATGGCTATTACTGTCATGGGATTAATATTATAACTATTATTATGTAGTAGTGTAATGTAGACAGACACTGTAACTAAAAGAGGTTTGAATTTTTCTTTGTTCAATTTGCACACTGAATATGGGTTGGAGATTTTAATTTTGAACTCTCAAAGTGCACCAGATTAAGGAATTTAACATTAAAATGCACAAAATGTTCTTACGGGGGGCATACCCCCAAAACCCCCTTAGCCTTGTAGCAGCCTAATAGATTAGTACTAATAGATGTGATGGTAGTAATTGTAATTTATACTAAAAGTTACATGGTCAGACAAAATGTATTTGTACAATGCAACTATGTAGGATGATAGAAATATCATTGAACGTTCTTTTGTTCTCATTGAACGTTCCTGTGAGCAGCGTCAGGACAAAAGCCACCCTCGCCCTCTCAGTGCAAAAGGTCTGTGGCTGCAAGGGAAAAAACTATCTACAATAGTAGCATACATCTCCGGAGCAGGCAGACGTGGTTCAGGCTGACGATCGGTTGCTGGTGGAGGTGGGGGAATCGGCGGTGGGCTGGGCGTAGTGGGAACAGCCAGGTGTTGGAGCTGTTGGGTGAGCTCGGACACCTGTGCTACTAAGGCTTGAACTGCGCGTCCAGTGACAGCTAGATTCTCCTCCTGTTGATCCATTCTGGCAATGCTACGAGACAGGAACTCGTTCAACTCCGGTGGGCTGCTTGCTGAATCCATCATGGTAAGATCGTTCTGTTAGGGATACAAGATGGAGGATTCAAGTGCAAGTAAAAAGGTAAGTTTTATTGAAGTCACAGGGAAATAAGAAGAATGTCCGTGGGAAGGCACTTGGTAGCACAGGGACGCTGTGGGTACTTCCAGTCCAGATCAGCAGTGGAAGTGAAGCGAGGAACAGTCCGAAGTCCAGGTGAAGGTGAACCAGATGAATGAGATGATCCGAATGACAGACGAACAACCAACGAACTGGAACAGGCAGGAACACGGAGGACAGGAGACAAGCAGGAACATCCAACAACGATCTGACAAAGACAAGGAGAAAACAGAGGGACTAAATTAGGGCTGCACGATTTGGGGAAAATGTCATATTGCGATTATTGAGGTCAATATTGCGATATGTGATTGCGATATAATAAACAAATGGTTTCATGAGTCAACTTGCTTGGTTCTAAAGCAAAATACACACACAGATTAGTGATAATTCTGAAATGTGTATAGACCAATTTCCAGCCGACGTCACAGTTACGTCACAGCGCTAGCTGGTGGCAGAACAAAGGGAAAACTGGAGGCGGTGAATACAAACCAGCACAGATTCGGCTACAAAATAAGGATCTTAAATTATTCTTATTATTATTAAATGTCATCTTGTTGTGTTGTTGGGTGCAAGAATCAATGAAACATTAATATGCTTTATCTGCAATTTTTTATTTCTAGAAAATATTCACCTCATTAAAATTGCACCGTAATGTCACTCTTTACATTGTCGTCTTCATCGCGCTGGCTCGGCAGAACTGCGGATCGTACACGCACGTCTTGCACATCACCATTCAGCACATAGTTATAGGTGTTACGAACCTCCAGTGGAACGTCCAGGGAGGGAGGAGGTTGGCGACAATAATAAAACCATTTCGGGTTGAAGGAACAAAGGATACCGATTCATCAACAAGTATGGCGTTTATTTACAACATTAAATAACCAAAAGGTACAACAGATACAAAAAGGTAAGTATCAAAAAGGTACAACAAAAAACAACTACAAACACTAGTATTTACCACCCTCTCTCCACCGAGAGAGTAAACCCCAGCACGAGGGTCAGACTTGTTACACACTACTGCACGGACCCCACTAACGCCACTGCAGTATCACCCAGCTCCGGTACGCTGTCTGTATAGAGACGTCTGTTCTCCACACACTCCTGTATCAGTCTGCCTGTTCTCTTCCCTTTGTAACAGCTCCCGCTCTCCTGCTGATTGCCAACAGGTGTGCACACTAGCTGATTGCCAATTGGAGACAGGTGTGCCCACAGGACCTGCAGAAGACAGACAAACAGCAGTACACCTGGGCAGACACACACACACACACACACACACGCACACACGTAACACTACCCCCCATAAAATCAAACTAGGGGTTTGACTAAGGATAAGGTCACAATTCACTACCACTTGAGACAGAACAAAACAAAAAACACTCCCACCTAATCTCAGACATCTCCCATCCCCCCAGCGGATGAATAAGGAAACTTCTCACCCGCGAGAGAATGCGTCGGCTATCACGTTGTCAGCTCCTTTCTTATGACGGATCTCCAAGTTGTAACCCTGCACCAACAGAGCCCACCTCATCAGGCGTTGGTTGTGGTTATACATTTGGGACAAGAAAACCAAAGGGTTATGATCTGTAAATACAACAACTGGAGAGGGTTTATAACCAACATAGACTTCAAAATGCTGCAAAGCAAGCAGCATTGCGAGGGTTTCTTTCTCTATAGTGGAGTAATTGAGCTGGTGTTTCTTAAACTTGACAGAGAAGTAGCTAACCGGATGACAGACATCTCCTTCTCCATCCTGCAACAGCACAGCACCAGCGCCGGTGGCACTCGCGTCCACCTCGAGCTTAAAGGGAAGAGAAAGGTTTGGCGCAGCCAGGACAGGGGCCTAACAGAGAACAGATTTCACTGCTTCAAAAGCATGTTGACATTCGTCCGTCCACAGAAACGGGACAATGGGACTACACAAACTAGTCAGAGGGGCGACAACTACTGAGAAGTTTTTGCAAAAACACCTGTAATACCCAGCCATACCAAGGAAACGACGGAGCTCACGTCTAGTTGTAGGGGCTGGGTAGGTTAGTACAGCAGTCACCTTGGCGTCAACAGGGCAGACCTGGCCATAGCCCACCTGCTTACCCAAGTACGTCACGGTGGCCTTTCCAAACTCGCACTTCGCTAAGTTCAGTGTCAGTGACGCTGCCGCTAACCTCTGGAACACCTCGGCCAAAATTGACATGTGACTAGTCCAATCGTCTGTGTACACTACCACGTCATCTAGGTAGACATTACAATTTGGGACAGTCCCTAATACTATATGCATCATGCGCTGAAATGTTGCAGGCGCATTTCTCAGTCCAAAGGCCATAACCGTATACTGCATGAAGTGGTCAGGGGTAACAAATGCAGAGATATCAGATGCCCGAGGGGTTAATGGCACCTGCCAGTACCCCTTCAGCAGGTCTAACTTAGTGATGTATTCCGCGGGACCAATACTATCAATGCAGTCCTCCATCCTGGGCAAAGGGAACGAGTCTGGGACTGTTACTGCGTTTACCTTACGAAAGTCTGTACAGAAACGTAGCGTACCGTCAGACTTAGGGGTAAGTAAACATGGGGAACTCCATGGGCTACAGCTGGGCCTGGCTAACCCATTGCGTATTAAGTAATCAACTTCATCTTTCATAATATCTCTCTTAGCCAGCGGACAACGATAGGCATGCTGCTTTATTGGGGCAGCTGTCCCAATGTTGATATCATGATGCAGTACAGTGGTCTGGGACGGCACATCGCTAAACAGAGAGAGATGAGAAGTTATTAACAACATAACATCATCACGTTGAGCTGGGGAGAGGTAGAATAAATGTGCCTCTAGGTCGGACAAGAGCTCCGAATTGGGCAACCTACCACCCTGGTGACCTTCACCGAGTCCTGCTAAACCATCGTCAGGTTCCGCCCCGTCACAAACCAAGGAAGCAATGGTATTGCCTGGAGCAGCAGTCTCCGGAGTTACTTCCTGCTTCACCTGAGCCGCTTCTCTGGAATGATAGGGCTTCAACATATTAACGTGACACAGGCGTTTCTTTCTTTTACGGTCAGGTGTATGAATGATGTAATCAGTTTCCGACACTTTGTTTTCCACCACATAGGGTCCTGAAAAACGAGCAGTAAGGGCAGCGCCGAGCACAGGCAGTAAAACCAATACTTGTTCACCTGGTTTAAATTGCCGTTCAACTGTTTTTCTGTCGAACCGCTGCTTCATGCCTTCTTGTGACCGAGCTAGAGCCCTCTTTGCCAGGGAGGTGGCACGGTGCAACCGCTCCCTGTTTTGGGATACAAAATCCAATACATTAACCTTCGGCAAGGAGCTAGACACCAACTGTTCCTTAAACACCTTAAGTGGTCCTCGTACGCTATGTCCAAACACAAGTTCAGTCGGACTGAACCCCAAAGACTCGTGCTTAGCATTGCGAACAGCAAAAAGCACGTACGGCACACCTTCATCCCAGTCTCTTTCTGTCTCATAGCAAAATTTCTTTAACGTGGACTTAAGCGTCTGGTGCCAACGCTCAAGTGCACCTTGTGATTCAGGGTGATAAGCGCTAGACACGGAATGTGAAATTCCCAGCGCTTGCAACGTCTGACGGAAGGTCTTGGACAGGAAATTGGTACCTTGATCGGTTTGTACTACTTTTGGCAACCCAAAAGTAGTAAAGAATTTAGTTAGAGCTTTCGTGATCGTGGGAGCGGTGATGTTCCTTAATGGCACAGCCTCAGGAAAACGAGTGGACACGCACATCACAGTCAACAAAAACTGATTCCCTGACTTAGTCCTAGGCAAGGGACCAACACAATCCACAATAACATGCTCGAATGGTTCACCAAGAGCGGGAATTGGATGCAGCGGGGCAGGAGGCACGACCTGATTTGGTTTACCAACTATTTGGCATGTACTGCAAGTTTTGCAATAGCGCGTTACATCTGCCTTAATGCCTGGCCAGAAGAAATGCTCGAGCACACGGTTGTAAGTTTTAGTGACGCCTAGATGACCCGACCACAAATGTTCATGCGCTAACCCTAGCACATGCTGGCGCCATCCCACCGGAACTACAACCTGATAAACAGTGTCACAGCCCCCAGTCAGATCATCTGCCGTCCCATCCCGAGGGACCCATTTACGCATCAACACCCCATCCTCAATAAAAAAACACTGCTGACTTGAGCACCCACTAGCATCACACTCAGCTGCAGCAAAACATCTAGCCAGGGTGAGATCACTCTTTTGAGCATCGATAAGGGCTTCACGGGTTAACGGCAAGGTTTTTTTAGGAACATTGACAGAGGAGGCAACACTTACAGGACCCTTCCCGAGACCGTTCTCTGCCTCACCACTAGAGGACAACTGGTCCCCCCTAAATATAGAGGAGAATAGCGAGTCCGAGAGATCCACCCCTTGGGCCTGCTTACGAGCCTGCGCCCTAGTCAATACACTGACCGAAAAAACTTCAGGGTGCTTCTGAACCAACTCGTCAGGTTCAGTTTCAGAGATAGGAGTATCCACCACCTCGGGGTCCGGATACACTTTTCCGCCAGCAATGTCATTTCCCATGATAAAATCTACACCATCAACAGGAAAACGAGACCGAACAGCCACGGGAAAAAAACCAGATGCTAGTTTGGACTGCACATGAATGGAATGTAAAGGAGCAGGCACAAAGCTCATCCCGATACCTCGAACTACCGTGCTCACATCACAGGCAGATTGAGGGGTCAATGGTAGTGCGCTAGCCAGGATGAATGAGCATGAGCCACCTGTGTCTCTCAGCACTGTGACCGGACGCTGATCCTCAGGTTTACCTGTGAGGGATACCAGTCCCTTGGAAATAAATGGCCTGAAGCATTCATCAGGTTCCTTCAAATCCAGCTGACTACCACAGGGAGATACAGTCTTAATCAACCCGACTCCTTTTGGTGGTTTAGCCACTGGAGGCTGAGGCTTTCGTTTATACAGAGCACAATCTGCGATAAGATGGTCAGGTTTGTGACAGTAAAAGCAACGCTTTTCCCCTTGTGCCCCTGAGCTAACACGAATGTTCTGAGTGTTACTAGGCTTCTTTACAGGATCATCATAAAAGGATGAGTAATGTCTGACAGACGTGTTCTTGTGTGTCAAAGCGAACTCATCAGCTAGCGTGGCAGCCTGCTGCAGCGTGGTTACCTTCTGTTCGTTGAGATAAACAACAATCTTTTCAGACACACAGTTCTTAAATGCTTCCAACAGCATCAACTCGCGTACTGAGGAGAAATCATCGGCTTTACATGCAGCACACCACCTATCAAACAAAACCCCTTGTTTTCTGGCAAAATTAATGTAAGTCTGACCTAACCCTTTTCTGAGAGCCCTAAAACGTTGCCTGTATGCCTCTGGCACTAATTCATACACCTGCAGAATGGCACTCTTAACTTTTTCATAAGAGAGGCTGTCTTGCACAGACAACGATGAGCAAGCCTCCTGAGCTTTCCCTGATAGTTTACACTGTAACAGAATGACCCACACGTCCTTTGGCCAACTCAGGGCAACAGCAATGCGCTCAAATGCAGTGAAATAGCTCTCAATATCGGTTTCACGGAAAACAGGGACAAGAGAAAAATGTTCACTTACATCAAAGTTACTAGTAGCGTTAGATCCTGATGACACTGTGCCGTCAACAGCGGCTGGGAACTGCGCTGACTGCAACTCCAACTCACGCATTCTTATGGCTGTTTCTGCCTCCAACTTCTTTAGCTCCAACAACCTGGTCGATTCAACTTCTAACTTTCTAAGCTCTAACTCCCTCCTGAACTGGTGCTCGCGTTCTCGCTCCTCCTTCTCCAACTGGAGTCGAGCTAAACGAACCTTCAGCCGCGCGTCTCCTCCAGAAATAGGAGAGGATTCCACGGACAACGGATCATACCTCGGCATCGTACACTGCTTATCCACGCCCTGCTTCACACCGGCGGGTGTAACTGCTGCCGCGGCGGGCAAATCTAATGAACTCAAAACACCGCTCTGCACTAACCCATCAGTCACAGCTGCCCGTAACTCTACTTTAACCAGGGAACTAGACACAGGAAAAACATAATGTTTAGCGATAGCAAACAGGTCAGTTTTCTTACATCCATCAAGCTGCTCTAGCGTAGGGTTTGCTACAAACTCCTCTAAACTAAACACAGCCATCCTCACCACATTAGCTACCTGGCCAACACAAACTAACAATACAACAAACAACTGTACGCAGGCACGCAACAACAAAAACGCGTAGGTTACACAATAGAACAATCACATACCAGCTCCCTCCAAAGAATAACCACTTCCCCAGGACCTGCCTACCCAAAACTTAGCCTAAGCTGTCTTCTGGGGCTTGCCGGGCTCGAGGCGACTTTAAAGGCGAACTTCGGCGGCCGAGGCCCCGAAAGCCTACCCCCGACAGGGATCTCGTCCCCACCCAGGATTCGCCCCGAAAATAATAAAGGAAAAATAACAACCAAGTGCCCGATGGAAAGACTGCAGAACAGCCTAGCTAGACACTTCTAACTAGCTGGGGAAAGATTTTCTCCGGAAAGACTAGACAGCGAAAACCCACACGAAACAATTTTAACACCAATAGAAATGATAATTGCTTACCACTTTCTCCCATACAACCCGAAATGTTTGGGAAAACAGATCCCGGACGAGCCCCCAAATTGTTACGAACCTCCAGTGGAACGTCCAGGGAGGGAGGAGGTTGGCGACAATAATAAAACCATTTCGGGTTGAAGGAACAAAGGATACCGATTCATCAACAAGTATGGCGTTTATTTACAACATTAAATAACCAAAAGGTACAACAGATACAAAAAGGTAAGTATCAAAAAGGTACAACAAAAAACAACTACAAACACTAGTATTTACCACCCTCTCTCCACCGAGAGAGTAAACCCCAGCACGAGGGTCAGACTTGTTACACACTACTGCACGGACCCCACTAACGCCACTGCAGTATCACCCAGCTCCGGTACGCTGTCTGTATAGAGACGTCTGTTCTCCACACACTCCTGTATCAGTCTGCCTGTTCTCTTCCCTTTGTAACAGCTCCCGCTCTCCTGCTGATTGCCAACAGGTGTGCACACTAGCTGATTGCCAATTGGAGACAGGTGTGCCCACAGGACCTGCAGAAGACAGACAAACAGCAGTACACCTGGGCAGACACACACACACACACACACACACACACACACACACACACACACACACGCACACACGTAACAATAGGCATCTAAAGATTGATATGCCCTCCGTTTCTCTATCAGGTTGGTGTAGATGTCAGGCCACTCAACCGGAGGTAGCGTTAACGTTAATCCTGTCAGATCCTCAATGAGTGTACGGGTCAGCCAATCTGGTTCCGTCCGTTAAAATTAACTTTTGCAAATAACAATCGCGGTCCTGGACAGTGAGTGACCTTGCACATTAAGATAAAATCAGATTTTCTCCTGTCATTGTTAAAAACAAGCTAACAAAACTTGCAGACTTTACGTTAGTGAAGCGGCCAGAGGGATCGTTCTGCCACCACCTAAGCTCCGCCCACATAAAAACGTCACCATGTTTACCAACTGAAAATTGGTCTATTTCTCAACTCAAACTAGCAACAACAACTAAATGATTGATAACACCTATAATGATCAATAAGCCATTGATGTCTGGATAATAATTTATTTAATTTTAATTTAAGTGAACTTCACATAAACCCATAATAAATGTCATATTTACCTGTGCTCTTCCTGTCTAACAGGTAGGACATTTACAGAAATTGAATAAAGTTATCAAACAGTCTACGCTGCATAAATTATCAATTATATGGACTAAAATCCTATTTAAAGCTACACAAGTTCTTTGGTCAAGAGCAGTGAGTGTTTTTCTCTGTTCCCTTTGTTCTTTGATTAACTTTACTGACAGAAAGCATTATTGTTGGATGCTGGCCCTTTAAGAGTTGCTGACAGAGAGCGGATCTCACACGCGCCTTATTCTCTCACAACTTTTTACGACCATCATAAGACTGCTCTTATGTTATGAAGACACTCGAAAAATGATATTTTGGCATAATTGTGTGTGTTATTGTTCGTTCACTTCAAGCGGAAAGAGAACTGTATTTTGGCGCGCGGTCTGTGCATGCGCATGATACTGGCGCCGTGGCGCGCGTCTTTCAGTCAGGACATTCACAGGCAGCGCGCTCTCTTTTGACTTGTCTCGCTGAATGGTTTAAAGCATTCGCATGAATAATGCTGCGTTCCAGGCAGGTTTTTGAGCACGTAAATCACGACTTCAAACCACGACTCACGACTTTGTAGCATTCCAGGCCAGTCACGCCAAACTACCTGAGCGCAATATACATACTTATTTTTTCAGACACTGACATAACATTGTAATACATAATCGTGTGTGTATATACTATTGTTTCAGACACATAACATTGTAATACATAATCTTGTGTGTATTATTATCATTATTATTATATTATTATTAATTTGACTGCAACGTTATATTGTCCTAAAGTGTATTCTCACTGTGTACCGCCTGCAGAAACACTGCATCCGTAGGGGCTGCCATTGTTGTTTTGTATGGTTTTGCGGGCTATGTGACGTCAGAACTCGGAACTGGGAGTACATCGATCTAGTACGAGTTCACGGGAGGGAAGTCACCGGTTTGACTGCCGTTCCAGTGCACTTTCACGGGTATAAGGTTGGAAAAACACGGGTTATGCCGAGTTCAGACTGCACGATTTTCAAAATAATCGGGTCACTGTTGTTTTCACACTGCATGACTATCTGGGGTAACATTCAGTTGCTGCTGTGTTCACACTGCACGATGGACCGGCGACAGGAGGTTTCACACTGCATGACTTTACAAAAGAAAGAATCGCTGACAACTTCTGCCTGCCAACTACGTTTCACAACCAAACAAACGCGAGAAGTGATAGGAAATAACGGAAGATCACGCGTGCGTGAGACCGGAGTTCTCGCGAAAAAAAAAAAAGAAAAAAAACAGTTTATGCAGGAAATGGTTGGGAAGACGAGGGGAGCAAGGACTGTGTTTTGCAAAGAGAGTTGGGGGTAAATAAATAATTTTGCAAATGTCCTGCTGTTGCTGGTCATGCAAATGTTTGTGCTTTGTTTCTGTTTGATATAATTGTAGATATAGGCCTATCTATTAAAATACTGATATTCTGGTTGCCTGGAACGCGGCATAAGAGCGGGATCATAGGCTAGCCAAAGGATGACAAAAAATAACAGATGCTGCGTTAACAGCCCTAGATTGTTTATTTCATATAAAATCGAATTATTTTGCGTCATATAATCGCATAGGCTTGACATCGCGATTACGATTGCGATATGATTAATCGTGCAGCTCTAGACTAAATGGAGTTCGCTGATCAACTGCAGCTGGCGCGCTGATCGAGCGCTGCTGGTGATAATCAGCTGTGATGATCAGCGACCCCGCCCACGCACAACACGAGACAAGAAAGGAGACAGCGAATTCATAAACCGTGACAATACATATGTTTTAATATGTAAACTGAATACATAGTTTAACGCTTTATAAGTTGCAAAATTAAAATGAAAATTGTTGTGTATTTACGAAATGCAACTTGACCTTTTCTGTGTTTCCTTATACCCTCCTATGTTACGTGATTGTTCTACGTAAACACCGTAGAGTTCGAGTGTAACGCCGCCTTCACACTGGCAGTTGAAATCATCTCCGATACGGCTCCGAAACGCCTGGAAGTCATTCATTTCCTATGGAGATTCGCAGACCGCATGTGAATGAGTCCGAAACGGGTCCGACCGAGTGCGGTGCGAAGAAAATCGTGTCCGTTGGTCATCCGGATGCGTTCAAAAAATTGAACTCTTGCGAAAAGCTACGGACGGTTCCTATCCGACAATTCCAGCGGAAGTTAGCGTTGCTATGATACTGATAAACAAACCTGAATTCTTATCGTTATAAAATCATTATTTATTTTATTAAAAGTTAAGTTGTCATGTAATTTTTTATTTTCATGATTTGGTAACGTTATTAGGGCAGTTAATACAATTAAATTGTAGGCAGACATCGAACTAAATATGATATAGTGGTATAAATTATACCACTATATCACATTTTTAGCCGACCTGACATGTCAGCGTCCTGAGCAACTTTCCTCACGCAGCAGCCTTCCTATTAATATCTCTATAACCCTCATCAGAGAGATCATACAGAACTGACAGAATCAAACTTTCTAATCTCTCCGCCATTTTTGTTCTACCCGCTTCCGACGCTTTTCACTGTGTAGTACGACGTCCGTTGGGGGCGTATTGCGTATTACGGAGCTGATTTCAACTGCCAGTGTGAAGGCGGCGTTAAAGAATAAACAGCAAGCACTGGTTTACGGTTACTCCTGCCTCTTGTGTCTTTAACTAAAAAACATATAATACATAACATAATTGGCGACGAGGACCCTTTCGTACCACGTTAAGTGTTGTTGTTTTTGAACATTAGTCGAAGTTTGAAGGCTAAAGATGTTCGTGACACGGATTCCACACCCCGACCACGCCATTCTCCACGACCACGAGAGAGAGTGAGTGTGGATGCACGCCGAATCCGAAAACAGCCGCGACAGTCGGTACAGAACGAGTTGTCTTCGCTGGAAGGAAATAGAGTGAAAGACAGAAAAAGAAGTTGACGACGGAACGCGGATTAAGAAAAAAGGGGGATGAAACGCAACAGCTGACGAACTGAAACGAGTGAGTAAAAAAAAAAAAATGGCTGGATTAATTGGTTGTATTGGACCGTTTGATGAATCAGAAGAGCAGTGGAGTGCTTACACCGAACGTTTTGACTACTTTGTGCTGGCAAACGAAATAAAAGATGAAACAATTGTGCCAACGTTTTTAAGTGTCATGGGTGTGAAAACGTTTAATCTGCTGCGGAGTTTAACTCAGCCACAGAAACCAGGCGACAAATCATATGAGCAAATAGTGGGTTTGCTCAAGGACCACTATTCACCCAAACCACTGATTATCGCAGAGAGATTTCGTTTCCATAAAAGAAATCAGCAAGATGGTGAATCCATCTCACAATTTGTGGCTGTGTTGAAACAATTGTCCGAGCATTGTGAGTTTGGCCAGTCATTGAGTGACACCATACGTGATAGGCTTGTCTGTGGTCTTTGAAGTGAAGCTATACAAAAACGTCTACTAACTGAAAGTAACTTAACTTTACAAAAGGCCATAGAGATAAGCACATCAATGGAAATGGCCCCAAAAGAGGCACAACAACTAAGTGCATCCACCCATGTGCACAAAGTGCTGATTCAAAGAACAAGTCAAACTCAGATAAACCATGTTATCGCTGTGGAAAAGTGGGGCACCAGCCTGAAGATTGTTGGTGCAAGGACATGAACTGTAGAAATTGTGGGGAAAAAGGCCACATTGAACGTGCCTGCAAAAACAAAAAGACACAACCAAGCAAAAATGCTGGACCCAGGGCCGTCCATAAGGGGGGATAAAGGGGAACGTTTTCTGGGGCCCAGCCGCTAGGGGGGGCCCACGCAGTCCAGCAATAATTATGTTCATCCTAAATATAAGCAAAGGTTACCATATTGTATTTTTAACCAAAATAGCACCATTTATTGTTGAAAGTGAGAAAAAAATGCATTTTATTTAATGTTGCTTGAGTAAATGTCATAATCAAACACCCCTCTCCTGAAAATGGTCTGAGTAGGCTATTTTTTGTTGTACATGAGTCAAAAAAGCCAGTGCTTCGCGCCAGTTTGCGGTCAGCTGCGTGAGTGAGTGACACACGAGTGCGCGAATTGACACGGTAAGACCATAGACAGTAAAAGAAAAAGTAGGTCTATTGCTCACCATCTCCCTAGTGTGATTGAAGCAATTGATTGCCTAAAATCGTCCTGTAAATTATCTAATGAGGCCTTATCAGATGCGCGAGGACTGAGAGAATATTTCATGTCATTTACAGCAGTTGTCATGTGCACTGTCCGGCTAAAACTACTCCAACATATCGAAGATAGGATGGAATTTGCTTCTGCAGAGTAGCAGCCTTATGGTGTGTTCACACAGAACGCGAATAGAGCGTCAAATACGCGTCTATCGCGTCTAGTTAGACGCTTGAACATTCGCTCGAGTTCAAATTTTTCAACTTGCGCGGAAGTCGTTCGCGGCAAACGCGTCGCCCAATTCGCGTCATTCGCAACGCCCGGCGCTAATGATGCGTCTATTCACGTCTTTGCATTGAGTTTGTATGTAATCTACTCGTGCAAATAATTAAATACGCGTTCGATGTGAACACCAATATTGTACAGGTCGCAGGAATGGGGTTGTTTCATGACAATTTGTTTTTTTCTTCATTGGTTGTTGCGTTAAATCGGACCCAGATACAATAGTGTTATTTTCTGATTGGCTTTTGTGTAGTTAGACTAACAACAACACAGGGGAGACGCGCTTGATTCCGGCCGGGTCCAAAGTGAGAGCGTCGCGGCCAGAGACATTTTGGGCGCTGCGGCATATTAAATATATTATAAATCGTTTTTCCGCGTGAGAAATACAATGTGTGGCGGGAGTGCGTGACAAAAGACCGAAATGAGTGACTGTCATGCTCAATGCGTAACACTTGAGAGCCCTGTGTGTGTGTGTGTGTGTGTGTGTGTGTGTGCGCAACTATAGACCCCATCACTGGTGCGTTCAGGTGCTATGGAAAATATGATATTTTCCACTTGTGAACTGGTATTTACCAGTGTGTTGCGTTCAAGTGCTTTTGTTGTCGTAATGTGGTAAAAAGATGGAGATCCAGACCTGTTATTTAGGTAAAACTATTTTAGATTGGTTAAGTCATCTGCTACAGCAAGAAAATGATTTATCAAAACTCAAACGGTTAATAATATGCTGTATATTTTCTAGATCATGAATAGTACATATTTGTACCATTCACGACTCTCGCGTTGCTCTACGCCATTTTGAAAAGGTCAAAGGTTATCTCATCTCGGCAACTCGTGCATCAAAATATTCTACGAGTTGCCCAGTGGAAAATACCACATGTGGAGGTGTTCATGTGCATTTTCCACGTCGGCTTTTGGTATTTACCATAATTACCATAGCACGTGAACGCACAGTTAAATGTATGTGTTAATGTAGGAGAGAGAGAGAGAGAGAGAGAGCACACGCATGATATGAGTAGCCTATTGCAGATTTGGGGAGGGCCCATTCACTGGACCTTTTCAGGGGCCCAGTCATTTCTGTGGGCGGGCCTGGCCGGACCTAAAAAGAAAAATTACCAGAAATTTAAACCAAAGCATGTGAATCAAATGGAAAATGCCCGGCACACACAGGGTGATTCTGGATCTGAGGAAGAGGATGCCTTGTGTGTTTTATCTGTTTCAGGAGATGAACAGGGCTATTGGGTGACTCCTCTTCTAGATGGGAAATCAGTACGGATGCAGGTGGACACAGGAGCTGCGGTATCACTGGTGTCAGTGACAACCTTTAAAGAAAAGCTGCCTCATCTCACACCTCAGCCATCAAACATTACATTGAAAACCTACACAGGTGAGAAAGTTCCTGTTAAAGGGGTAATCGAGGTGACAGTTAAGCTAAATATGCAAAAAAGGAAACTACCACTGTACATTATTGAAGGCAATCACCCAGCTTTGCTAGGAAGGACTTTGCTGGAGATGATTAAGCTGGATTGGCAAGAGGTCCATCTGGTCAGTAAAACAACAAAACTCCAAGAGATTCTAAAAAAGTATTCGGATGTGTTCAGTGACGAACTAGGAAGTATGAAGGACATTACAGTAAAACTGACGGTCAAACCAGACAGTCAACCAAAGTGTTTAAAAGCCAGACTGTTGGCTTACGCAATTAAACCCAAGGTTGAAGCTGAATTAGAGAGACTACTAGAGGCTGGAGTTCTGCGACCAGTGCACACGAGTGAGTGGGCCACGCCAATTGTGCCGGTCATAAAAAAAAGACGGGTCCCTTCGACTATGTGGAGATTTTAAGGTGACCGTGAATCCGGTTCTGATCCCAGAGCAGTATCCCCTACCTCGTATTGAGGACCTTTTCTCTGGTCTCGCTGGGGGCCAACGGTTTAGTGAAATTGACTTGTGCCAGGCATACTTGCAGATGCACGTGGACCCGAACTCACAAGAACTTCTTACCATTGTAACCCATAAGGGGATGTACCAATATCAGCGGCTTCCCTTTGGGATTACATCGGCGCCGGCACTGTTCCAAAGAGCTATGGACCAGATTCTCAGTGGGCTGACCGGGGTGCAGTGTTACCTTGATGATTTGCTTATCACCGGGAAGGATGAGACGGAGCATTTGAGTAACCTAGAAGCCACCTTGCAGAGACTGCAAAGTTTCGGGCTGAAAGTCAGGAATGAGTTTTTCTGTCCTTCTGTTGAGTATTTGGGCCACGTGATTGATAGTTTGGGACTTCATAAGGCACCCTCGAAAGTGAAGGCAATTGGGGAAGCGCCAGCTCCACAAAACGTCAGTCAGCTTCGGTCTTTTTTGGGGTTGTTGACTTATTATGGGAAATTTGTGCCAAATTTAGCTAACAGGCTGAAACCGTTGCACGAGCTACTGAACAAATCCAAAAAGTGGGAATGGACTAAACAATGTGAAGAATCTTTCAATGAGGTGAAAACAGCCTTAGCCAAGTCTGAAGCTCTCACTCATTTCAACCCCGCTCTGCCAGTGCAGCTGGCATGTGACGCATCGCCCTATGGCATCGGGGCTGTGGTGTCACACATCATGCCATCGGGTGAGGAAAAACCCATCGCTTTTGCTTCACGAACTTTGAGCAAGGCAGAATGTAACTATGCCCAAATTGAACGTGAGGCACTTGCTATTGTCTTTGGGGTGAAGAAATTTCATCAATTCTTGTTTGGCAGAAGATTTACGCTCCTAACTGATCACAGACCTCTCACCTCCATCTTTGGCCCACATTCAGGTATTCCTTCACTTGCTGCTGCAAGAATGCAGTGTTGGGCCCTTCTTCTGTCTGCGCATTAGTATGATATCAAGTACAGAAGATCGGAACATCATGCTAATGCTGACGGGCTCTCCCGACTGCCATTGCCCACTACACATCCAGAACCAACAAAGGCGGAAATTTTCTACTTCAAAGAGGTAGTTAATTCCCCTGTAACGGCAGCTCAGGTAAAAAAGCACACACGCACTGACCCAGTGTTGTCCAAGGTATTGGATCTTGTGCTCAGAGGGGAAGTGGCAGAAATGTCTGCTTTCCTAAGGCCTTATGTGATCAGGAGAAATGAGCTTACAGTTGAATCTGGATGTCTACTGTGGGGCTCAAGGGTCATTATTCCACCACCATTGAGACAACGAGTACTGGAGGAACTTCATTCTGGACACTGTGGAGTTGTTCGGATGAAGGAGATTGCCCGTAGCTACCTTTGGTGGCCAGGTGTGGACTCTGAGATTGAAGAAAAAGCAAAAATGTGCAGTGCATGTCAAAAGCTGAGAAATACCCCTCAACCAGCCCCGTTACACCCCTGGCAATGGCCCGAGGAACCGTGGGTGAGAGTCCATATTGATTTTGCAGGGCCATTGGAAGACCATATGTTTTTAGTTCTTCTTGATGCCCACAGCAAATGGCCAGAGGTTGAGGTAATGAAATGCACGTCATCAATGATGCCCTTCGTTCAATCTTTGGTCGGTTTGGCTTGCCACAGCAACTTGTCAGTGACAATGGGCCTCAGCTGGTCTCGGAGGAGTTTGAGGCTTTTATGAAGACCAACGGGATTCAACACATTCGATCAGCACCTTATCACCCGTCCACTATTGGTCTTGCTGAGCGGTTTGTCCAGACAATGAAGCAAGCTCTTAAGTCGACACAGGGTAAAGGATCACTGAATCAGCGCCTCAACACTTTTCTACTTTCATACAGAAACACCCCCCATTCCACCACCAAAGTGTCTCCTGCCACCGCTATGTTCAAAAGACAACTTCGCACACGTCTGGATTTGTTGAAACCCCTGAAAACAAAACAGACTGTTCAAGCGCAACAACATCTTCAGATGGAACGACGTCTAAAAGCAAAACATCGTTGTTTTAGACCTGGAGACAAAGTGCTAGCTCGTAACTATGGGAAAGGTGTAAAATGGCTACCAGCAGTAGTGATTGCACAAACAGGGCCAGTGTCTTACACGGTTGAGCTGGCTGATGGTCATCTCATCTGGAAAAGGCATGTAGACCAATTATTAGCTGCAAATTCATGTGACAACTCGGGAGGACAGGTGACAATAGATCCTTACCTGGAAATTGCTCCAGAATACCATGATCTGTCTGAGAGTTCTTCCACACCAACCCTCGAGAATGCACAGACTGAGGCTCTACCAAGTCCGGCGAAAGAGACTGTTCCAGGTACAAGTCAGTCAGGGCCCCTGTCAAACCAAATCCCTGCAAAAGAGACTGTAACTGTGAATGTACC
This sequence comes from Rhinichthys klamathensis goyatoka, assembly GCF_029890125.1. Classification (NCBI taxonomy): domain Eukaryota; kingdom Metazoa; phylum Chordata; class Actinopteri; order Cypriniformes; family Leuciscidae; genus Rhinichthys; species Rhinichthys klamathensis. Next base: position 3,118,442 of record NW_026606579.1, read on the forward strand.
TACTGTTCGGAAATATCCTAAAAGAGAACGTCGTCCTCCAAATAGACTGACATTCTAGTTAGTGACAAACCCACAACAATGGGGCAGAATAATCCCCAGGGTTATGTCCGGGAATAGAGGTAGTCTACCCTCTTTCCCTAGTTACTAAAAAAGAAGAAGAAAAAGAAAATATATATTATCTTCTAAAAAAAAAAAAAAAAAAAAATTTATGTATCTGATGTTAAAAGAAATTGTTACTGTTGAAGTAATATTGTTTTTTTTCCTACTACAAATTTAGGAGGGAGGAATATGTTGTGTATTTACGAAATGCAACTTGACCTTTTCTGTGTTTCCTTATACCCTCCTATGTTACGTGACTGTTCTACGTAAACACCGTAGAGTTCTAATGTAAAAGAATAAACGGCAAGCACTGGTTTACGGTTACTCCTGCCTCTTGTGTCTTTAACTAAAAAACATATAATACATAACAAAAATGTATTAAAGAAATTATTAGATCTGTTTAAAATGTTCAAGCAAAAACTGTAGCAAAATGATCGTTTAAATGTTATTTTTCTTAATTGCATTTACACTCACAGTTGATACTTGTTATTGCATTTTCATTAAATGTCCCGCAATGAATGTAGCTAAATTCAATGTGCAAATTGAAAATGCATTAATGCTCTATTTAATGAAAATGCTCCCTGCATTATCATTTTGCATATAACATTTCAAATTGAATATTGCTACACATAAGCTTCCATACGGGAACATTACTAATCTACTCCAGTAAAATAATTCTGGAGAATCACCCACCCACATTTTTTTTGCTTCCCACGCCCACGCCCATGCTACAGAATGTTGCTTAACTTGCTTTACTCAATGAGAAATTTCTGTGCTCATGTCAGTGCAGTGACAGCAAAGGTCATACTTGTCTTTTCAGTCTTTTTTTTTTGTTGTTGCATATACTCTAAAACAAAAAAGTCCATCATGTGACGTGATGGTTGCACGCCCTGTTCCTGAAACAGCCTGATAAAGTCCTCGAACATTCGTGGGCTGCAGCACAAAGTCTCTCTGCACTGATAGAAGCCGCCGCCTACTCACTTTTACAGCAGAATTTAAGACACAACAAAGGTAATGTTCCACCATATATAACTGTGTATATAAAAAAACCCTCTGAAATTATTAAAAATATTTTATTTGTTATAATTGAAGAGTTTGAAGAAAACTTTAGGCAAGAAATAACCGGCAAAACCATTGTTTTTGCATATTATGGTGCAATGACTAGTAGCTAGGCTATTGCTATTATTATTTCTTTGGTACAAATTTAACAATTTCAATTCAATTATTGTGGTTTGATTTTGATCTTGATTCAATTGATTTGAATCGATTCATTTTGATAAATATTAGGTAGGCTACAGTAAATAAATGTTCATTTTTAAATTAAGAAAATCTCACCTAATGCTGTAAACATAGGCTACAGAGAGCCCTGTCAGTTGGTATTATTAAATGTTAAAAATACATGCGGTTTTTATTATAATAACTAATGTATAACTATAATATTTTAATGATATAAGTAAATATATAATAGTGCACATATTTTGGCAAAATACTAATTTATACTAATAGCCTACTAAATATATTATAAAATAGCCTACTAATTTATTAGCATAAATACATAATTAGTAGCCTATTTATGCTATGGTCATTAAATGTTTTTTCCCGAGGTAAATTTATAACGTTATGTGACGTTTTATTGACCTCTTTCCGCGGTTGAAAAACACTGATTTATCAATTATTATGTATGAGGTATATACATTTAGGTAAGTTGTACAGTATCTTATAACATAGGCTACAAATTATTGTTCATTTGTGTTTATTTACTATTAACTAGTAGCTAGTAAAGAGCGATGGGTTCACGTGCCGTCAGGTGCTGTCACGTCACATTTAAAAGCGCCAAAACGGTATTTATTGTTTGAATTTCGTAATAAAATTGACAGAATCTGAGAGCTGAGAATTTGTTTCATATTAAATGTAACCTATCTTGTCTGTCACGGTGTCAGTGTCCTCTTTGCTTCGCAATTTTTCTCTGCGTGAGAAAATGAATGTGTGGCGTGTGAAAAGGGTCAATAGGCTTTATGCTTTATGCAAAGCTTCACTACTTCCTTCTTCTCTAGGATTAACTACACTAAAAAAAATGATATGTTGGCTTTACTTAACTTTTTTATGTAAACAGGTTCCACCGGTTCCACATAACTATGTTTCGTTAAACAAACATAATATGTTCATGTAACTTCAACATCATGGAATTTGGTCATTTTAAGCGACCCAATTAAACTCAGAAATTCGGTTTAATATAAGTTCAGTGACTCAGGTCAAATGATTGTGAAATAATGATTATGTTAAAACACAACCAACACCGTCAGATGACCTTTGTTTATTGTTCAACCGGCTGTTATAACTCATGTACATCAACCAAACAAAATCTAAAGTTAATAAGTTAATGGTCAAGAGCCCAACTAAAACACACACTTATCTCCATAATGGTGACTTAAACATTCCGGTTTTCTCCTTCAGAGATTCTGCTTGTTAACATCAGGTGTCTTCAATATTGCTCAATCATCACTCAATTATTCACTTAATTAACTCTTTAGCTCAGAGTTTAATTGGGTCGCTTAAAATGACCAAATTCCATGATGTTGAAGTTACATGAACATATTATGTTTGTTTAACGAAACATAGTTATGTGGAACCGGTGGAACCTGTTTACATAAAAAAGTTAAGTAAAGCCAACATATCATTTTTTTGAGTGAAGAAACAAGGGAGTGCTGCAAAGCTGTATGTAAATATCTTAAATAAACACGATTAGATCATATCATATGATATGATCTAATCGTGTTTATTTAAGATATTTACATTCAGCTTTGCAGCACTCCCTTGTTTCTTCACTCATCCCTAAAATCCCTTCTAAATTCCATCCCCGTCCTAATTCATATCTTGTCACGTAAGATGTTTCTCTCAGCATCATATTTGCTACACTTCATGATGACATGCTCGACATTTTCAGGCACATTACAAACCTCACATTTATCAGACAGACATTTTGCCATTAAAAACAGCGTTGATTTTAACCCAGTATGCCCAAACCTTAATCTTGAAAATAACACTTCATCTCTTCTACATTTACCTTTGAAACCCTTCACCTTAATTGATTTTTGAATGCTGTAATAATGTCTCCCTTTAGTGCCTGTGTCCCACTTCTTCTGCCATACAACACTCACTGCTTTCCTAATTAATGATTTGTTGGAATTGAAATTTGTTGGAATTTTCCAAATGAAACTTTCATTATTTCATCATCTTTTAATTTCAACACTGACTTTGCAATCTCATCTGCTTTCTCATTTCCATCAACACCAACATGTGCAGGCACCCAAACAAATTGCACATCAATTCCAACTCTTTGTATTCTCAGCATTATTGTACATATTTCAATCAATAAATCATCTCTCACTGTATTTTTGGAAATCAAACTATGTAGGACGGCAGTAGAGTCTGAACAAATGACTACTCTCTCCGGTCTCACCTCTTCTATCCATTGTAACCCTAAAATAATAGCAACCATTTCTGCTGTAAATACAGATAATTTATCATTAATTATTTTACATATAACTACATCAAACTCAGGTATATATACTCCTGATCCTACATGTTCAGTCTCTGGATCTTTTGATCCGTCAGTAAATATTAACATATAATTATAATAATTAATCTTCACATAATCTCGAACCAAATATACAATATTATCTACATTACTTTCACTCCATTCTTTCTTCTTCTCAATAAGCTTCAAGTCCACTTTGAGCACAGGATAAATCCACGGAGGAACATTACCCCATACAGTAGTTGGGCCATATTCTATGCTATTTAATCCATATTCTTCTGCTACTACATTAACTTGGGGTTTGGGGTTAAAATGACCCCAATTGAAAATGAATGGGAAAATTATCCCATTATAAATCTGAAATGTTCTACATATAAACCAAGGTCTGGTCCTATAGAGCATAAATAGAAAGTAGAACAAACTTTCTATCTCATACACACACACACACACAAACACACACATGTCATGACTGCAACAGAGAGCATTTTTACAGAAATTGGCAAATAAAATAAACAAAACTGGCATAAATTTTAAAAAATATATACATTTAAATCAAGGTCTGGTCCTAGAGCATAAACACAAAGTGGAACAAGCTTTCTATGTCACACACACACACACAGCCACACACACACAAACACACACATGTATGCATATGCATCCTGTTCATTACAGTTTATTGGTGCTGTTGTTTTGTTGGTTTATTTACTTGGTTTATTAAATTTATTTTGTTCTAAAATCTCTTGTTCTAAAAAAATAAATAATTGTTGATAAATAATTTTCTGAAATAAATAGTGTGTGATTACAGTCATGTCATAGTGCTGACTTGTAATGTTTATGGAAATGTATGTATAATAATTTGCAAAAACAAATAATTCAAAATATATCAGACGACAACAACAAACTCTAACTTTGACATATATATTTTGTGAATTGCATAAAATATTTTTATCATATATATCAAGGTATGAGGAGAATTTGAAGCATCAATACAAATGAAGTGAAAATGAATGAGTCTCTATGGACCTCTATTGGACAGATGTGGTCATTGCACTTTAATTCCTTAACTATAAGAAAAACAGTTTTTCGACTAACCACCAGATGGTAGTATTTTATCCCTAACACATAGAGCAATGTCCAAAAACTTTTTAGATTTAATTACCATCATCATTTAAGTGATTTTTTCTTTAAAAAATCATTTTTCATGTGCCAATTTATGGCCTAGTTATGTAATTCTGCAGTAAATATGTAGAAAACCTAAAAATTAAAAAAAAAACAGCATTATTGTATAGTTGAGGAGTGAATTAAAAAAATGATATATAGTTTTCCATATAAAAAAATTATATTTCCTTATGCAATCACTCTTTAAAAGTTTAAAACCACTTAAGCGTTGTCCTTTTTAAACAGTGATTAGTAAATATAATGGCAGTTCATCCGCTTCCACCAGCAGTGCATTAGTAGGGGTTGTTTTCACTGCACCTATACTGAGTCTTAGAGCTCTGGACTGCTGTCTAGATTTTCTAAAATACTCTTGGCTGCTGCTCCATATACCATGCATCCATAATCAATACACGATCTTATTAATGCCCTATAAATATCTAGTAATGATTGTTTATCTGGTCCCCATTGATAACCAGAAACTGATCTCATGATATTCAGTATCTTTTTACATTTTGTTTCAACCTGTTTAACATGATTCCTCCATACACATTTCTCATCAAACCACAATCCTAGATACTGGAACTCTTTCACTCTTTCCATATTTTGTCCATATAATTTAAGCTGTACATTATTAATCCTTCTCTTTCTTGTAAAGAACATATAGCATGACTTTGCTACTGACATCTTAAAACCCCAATTATATGACCATCTTTCCACTTTTAATATAGCACTCTGTATGCTATTAGTCACATGTTTGATGTTTTTCCCTCTTTTCCATATAGCCCCATCATCTGCATAAAGTGATGACCCAATATCTTTACCAACATTTAAAAAAATATCATTTATCATGATGTTAAACCGAATAGGGCTTATAGCGCTCCCTTGAGGAATACCATTTACAATATCAAAATACTCAGACACAGCGTCTCCAACCTTTACACGGAATGTTCGGTTAGTCATGAAGTCTAAAACCCAGTTGTATAGCCTTCCGCCAATACCCATTTCATACATTTTAATCAATAGTCCTTCTCTCCACATTGAATCATAAGCTTTTTCAATATCAAAATATACTATAACCATGACCTCTTTCATACTAATCGCCTTTTCTGCCTCATTGCTAACTTTTACCAAAGCGTCTATCGTAGATCTTCCTTTACGAAATCTACTTTGGTATTTGTTCAGCAATCCTCTTTGCTCTAAATAATATGACAATCTGCAGACAATTATCTTTTACATCCATTTACACAAGTGTGATGTTAAAGCTATAGGTCTGTAGTTTCCTGCATTAGTTGTCTCTTGCCCAGGTTTACCAAACGGAAGTATCAATGCACTTTTCCAACTATCAGGCATTACACTTTCTCTCCATATCTTATTGAACAGTTTTAGTATAATTTCCAAAGCTTCTATTGGTAATTGTCTAAACATAGCATAGCATAGTTGATCTTGTCCTGGAGCTGTATATCCACTTCCCTCAAGTCCCATTTTTAACTCATGTAATGAAAAGTCCATGTCAAGTGCAGATTCATCACTATCTTTTTTCTTAGTTACATGACTATTTATTCTTAAAATATCATTTTTTCGTTGTTTATGTATTTCATCTAAATGATTCCCACTATGTACACTTGCAAACTTCTTACCTATTAGCTCAGCTTTCTCCTTGTTTGTAATTGCCAGATGTTCTCCATCCACGAGCACTGGGATTATAACAGATTTCCTTTTCCCACTTTTTGATCATTGCCCAAATGTCACCCAATTTAACTTCTCTACCAATGGAGGAGCAGAATTGCCTCCATGCATTCTTCTTGGATGACTTAATTATTTTCCGTGCCATAGCTCTCTTTCTTTGATAGTCGATCCGATTATCTTGACTCAAATTCTTTCTTAAAATTCTGAATGCATGATTTCTGTTTTTTATAGCATTTTTACATTCATCATTCCACTATGGAACTATTTTCTTTTTCTCATTCACTGTACTCTTAGGAATGCAGGTTGTTGCAGCACTAATAATAATCATGGAAGTCACTGCTACTGCGCAACTATTTATATCACCATCCATCGATATTTTGTCCGAATATACTCAATACAAAGTTCTCTGAATTTTTCCCAGTTAGCTTTAGGAAAGCACCATCTCTCTATTACATAACCCTCCTGCACATACATATCAAAGTTCATAGAACATAATATTGGAAAGTGATCACTCCCTATGTTGGTATCATTTTTTACATGCCATTCACATAAATACTCATATTTACAGAGACTAAAGTAAGGTCTATACAAGAAACTGTATTTCTTGTAACATTAACCCTGGTACCTCTTCCAACATTAAGGCAAGAAAGCGATCTCTCCTCGATTAGTTCTTCAACTACTTCTCCATTAGTGTCTGTATGGTATCTTCCCCACAGAGTATTGTGAGCATTAAGTCTCCACACCATATTTCTCTTCTATCAGCACTTTCGGAGATCTCATGAAATGTTTGCATTGATAATTTTTTGCATGGATTAAAAAAGTTGACTACTTTGATATTTCCTCTGGGACTACACATTTCTATTACAACACATTCATACTCATTTGGGACATTTACCCTTCTATATGCTAAAGTATCTTTAATAAATGTTTGTTACGTCTTCTGATGGTATGGAGGTATGAGGTAGACGTACATAATTAATTTTAAACACTTTCCTACAGTTTTGATCTCTGGGGAGTATTGTAGGCGAGTGACTCACTGACAGCAATTTACTGCAAACAGGTGGTTCGCTTTATTTTCAACACACACTTGTAACCCTTTGCTGAATTTCGTACAGACAAAGTATGGACCAGTCAAATCAGAAGAACTAAATTCGCCTGCAGAGAATAAGGATGTCACAACAATAATGAGTCACTCACACAAGGTATAAGGTATAATTGAAATATATTGGTTTGATTAGAATTCAAAACTTGAACGTATAAGAGAAAGAAGAAAAAGGAAAAAAAAAAAATACAGGAAAGAGAAAAAATAAATAAAATTCAAAGTGTGCTTCTCAAACAAATAAAATAATTTCTTTAGACACCTTTTTGTCTGTTCTTAATGAGTTTCAAAGACTCAAAAGGCAAGTATAATCACTTGTCACACTGTTTATGTAAATTAATACATTAACCTCTCGTTTCTTTGGAAAAATAAAAATAAAATAACAAAATTCTAATTAATCACCACAGTGAATTCACCTTATAGCTGAAAAGCTTAATTTAGGATATAATCCATTTAAGTTAAACTCCTTATTTGATCCCTTTCGAAGATTTATGTTGGATAAGTTTTTCTTCTTAGTTTTCAATCAATATAAAAGGAAAAAAATAAAATGAAAGCAGTCACATTTGATCAAGTAACATCGTTAATAAACAAACAACAAAAACAAAAAAATAAACCCAACAAATTCACATTTAATTCCCTTCACTGGAATTAAACCCAGCAGTTTCCAGAAATGAGTCTCCCAAATTATATTCACAACCTTGTGAATGTGAATCGTTATACGACAACAGTATTGTTCGTTACTCAGTCTCTCCTCTGTGGCTGAATCCTTCCAATTGAACGGTGAAAAATGTAAAGTGCTGTTAGTTCAATTTCCTACCATCCATTATCCATCGGCAACACTAATGTCAAATCCATGCTATCACGGCTCGCTGTTAGGTCCGTGCGGCTCGCCAGTCCCGACTCCCTCCGCGAACACGAGAGTTGGAACGAAACCCAGGAATCCAGGAACTCCAATCCGGAAAGCAACGATTTCAATGCAGCATCAACTCAATTCACAGCAAGCACTCGACAAGATGATGATGATGATGAAATAAAATCAGGAAAAGGCAGAAAGAAGAAAAACAGGGAAAAGAAAACAAAGCAAACAAAAAACCTGACCTTGAATAACAGGTCAGAAAAGAAATCCTTGTTAGTTTTCTCCATAACATACACATATCACATCATTTACCATTGTCTAACACGACATCAAAATGGCGATTGCGTTTTACATACAACGTGCAATCATTCGTTCACCATATGTGATCGTAAAGAAAAATACATTACTCATAAAATAACAAACATATTTCTCATTTATAATTCACTTATATGAGCATTTCAACAACATTTCACATTTTATTACATGAAATAAAAGTGTAACTCACCAAGACCCGATGAACTTGAACAGATAATCCTTTTAGGTCTTAAGAACTCTTTTACAACTCATTCCTTTGTTCAACTCTCTCGTAAAAATAAATTCTAATCATAGAACTTTTTTGATCGTTATTGAGTTTCCTCAAACAACTCTTTGATACGTGAACGCGCTATGCGTTACCAAGGCTGCTTCTCCGCAACTGCGTCACACATTATAAAATCAATTTAATAGTCTCTTTCACATCAAATTTACTTCTCTTTTCGCTACATCGTCTCTGGGCACATATAACTTCAATCCTAATCAATTTTTCAAATTAGATCAAACAAATACTCAAATCTCTTTGGAGAGATCCAAATCACGACTGCTCTCGTCTGCTTTTCCAATCAAAGAGAGCGCGAGCTCTAACCGCGTGCGAATTCCGGAAACTGAAAAAAACGTTTTAACATCCTCAATTCTCATTGGTCAGTCTTACAAACAAATTTCTTTTTAATTTACTATTTTAATACTCATGAAAATAAGTGTACCACTATAAGTGAAACTGTATAAGTGAAAATAAATGTTCTGTTCACTTCATTTAATCACGTGTTAATGCTGTTGGTACCCTGGGTTACACCCTCCCCCTTTGATCTTATGCACGTCCTCGGGCATGCATATGGCTGTGCTGTCAATACTGACGAAGGGTCGCCCGGTACCATAACACATTTATTCCAAAACAAATCTGAATTTTCTTCGGACTGAGCAAAAGCAGTACTTAGTCCTTGTAATAAGGACTGAACCACTGAAATTAAAGGATTCCCTAATTGAGGATAGTGAAATTTCTTTGGGGGTTTGATTTGCCTTGCGGAACGTCTAATACCATCAGACTCTGGGTCTTCTTCCTCTGACACCCCTTCGCTTGACATACCTTCTTCAGGGACTATCTCAGGTCTAGGACCATTACCCTCATCCTGAATAACCCTCAGATCTTCAACTAAATTCAGCATTACATCCTCCAGTGACTCATTCACCAACTCACAGTTAATACAATCCTCTTCCCCAGACACTATTACAGTGTCGTCTGCTCTACATTCTCCAGGATTAACTTCCATATTCTCAGAATCCATTCCATTACTCACAGGTAAGTTCTCATTCATTTCACACACTTGTTCGTTTGCATCACAAACTTCAAGCTGTTTTTCTTTCAGGTAATCAGCATTTGTCTGACTGGTTCCCGCTAATTCAACCTCAACTGTGTCGGTGATTGGGAAATTTCCCAATTTATAGGAAGAACTCTCAGGTGGGATGTAACGTGTAACCACTTCTACTAACTCTCTGGGTACAAAACAACTAGGAGACTCATTCTCAGAATTCTCATCATCGTTTGAATTTCCTGCCTCTTCATTTTCCGTACTCAACTGAGGCCTTGCTCGACATCTTTGATGCACTTTGGGTAAGATTGTCTCGTCTGCCTCCACACCGGGTAAGAACCCACAAGGTAATAGCAGGTCTCGGTGCAGAGTACGGACAGGACCCTCTTTCCCTTCAGGACAAACTGTGTACACAGGAACATCTTGTGCTTTCTTCAACACAAGGTAAACATCGGATTCCCATTTGTCTGCCAATTTGTGTTTGCCTCTCAACCGGACATTCCTAACTAAAACCCTATCACCCACTTCCAAACTGGAAGCAACTACATTTCTGTCAAACCTCTTTTTATTCCGTTCAGCTACTTTCATGCTATTTTTCAAAGCCAATTTGTAGCTTTCTTCTAGCCTATTTTTTAGAGAGGTTACATACTTTGAGTGGGATTGACCAGATTCGTCGTTCAGGATGCCAAAAGCCATGTCCAGCGGCAAACGAGGCTGCCTTCCAAACATGAGCTCATAGGGAGAGTAACCGGTAACATCGTTTCTGGTGCAATTGTACGCGTGCACCAGCGGTTTGACATACTCTTTCCAGTGAGCTTTCTGTTTGTTCTTCAAAGTACCGAGCATCTGCAGCAAAGTTCTATTAAACCTCTCTACTGGGATTCCCCTAGGGTGGTATGGCGTTGTTCTTACTTTGCGAATGCCAGCGATCTTACACAATTCCCGGATGGTATGGGACTCAAAATCTGGCCCTTGGTCGCTGTGTAGCTTCTCTGGAAACCCATAATGCACTAAAAATTGGTCCCAGAGGCACTTAGCAACAGTCTGAGCTTTCTGATTTCGAGTGGGAATAGCGACAGCGTACTTCGTAAAGTGATCAGTGATGACCAAAATGTCTTTAGTGTTGCTGCTGTCGGGTTCTACTGACAGGAAGTCCATACAGACCAACTCTAATGGCCTGCTGGTCTGTATGTTTACCAATGGAGCAGCTTTCTGCACGGGAGACTTTCTTCTGACACAACGCTCGCAAGTCCTGATCTTCCTTTCCACGGCATTTGCCATTCGTGGCCAATAAAACCGGGAACGAAGAAGATCAAGGGTCCTTTCCACGCCTAGGTGGCCCATATCATCGTGCAAACAGGTAAGTACCATCTCCCTGAGATTTTTAGGCACTGCTAGCTGTCTTTGCACTTTCCCTTGGTCCAGACGCTTCCGATACAACAACCCGTTTCTCATTTCAAACTTATTCCATTCCTTAAGCCACAAAACCACTTCCAATGGCTTCCCTTTCACACCGTGTGGTTTTTCGTTAGACTCTAGACATTCAATGACCTGTCTAATTTCAGGGTCCTCCCTCTGTCTGCGCATCAAATCATCCTCAGACAACCTAGGAACGGCAGGTAGGCCATGATCACACTCATCCATAAATGCCTGGGGTAATACATCTGCAGGCACAACTAAGGACTCAACCAAAGCTACAGGAGAAGGTTGGTGAATCTGATTCCGCTCACATATAGCTCTCACCACCTCAGGAAACATAACCTGCTGTCCCTGTTCGGCCTCACCTAGATGGTTTAAAGTGAACTGCTTTATGCGTTCCCATTCCTTCTGGGACTCCAAATCATCCCTGAGCTGACCATTCGGACGTCGAGACAATCCGTCTTCGTCCTGATTCTGGGTACCTGCTCGATACTGGATTTTGAAATTGAAAGTGGACAGACTGGACAACCACCGGTAGCTTGTGGCATCGAGTTTTGCTGAAGTTAGGACATACGTTAAGGGATTACTATCGGTCACTACTGTGAATTCGTTCCCATACAAATAGTCACTAAACTTAACAGTAACCGCCCACTTAAGCGCCAAAAACTCTAGCTTATGAGCTGGATACTTAGCTTCACTACGAGTCAAACCCCGACTGGCATACGCAATGACCCTTAGCTGGCCCTCCTGCTCTTGATACAAAGCAGCACCGAGCCCGGTGGTGCTGGCATCAGTATGCAATAGATAAGATAGCCTGGGATCAGCATAACCCAGAATTGGAGCAGTTGTCAATTTGTTCACTGTGGTTTCAAACGCTTGTTGGCATTCAACAGTCCATCTATCCCCTATCGGCTCTTTTGGGTTGAAGTAGGGCCGATTTACTTCCTTACACTTAGTTCTCCTCCTAACTGGGGGATACCCGGCGGTGAGATTATTAAGGGGTCTAACGATTTTGGAAAAATCCTGTACGAATCTCCGGTAATACCCGGCAAATCCTAAAAAGGATTTCAACTCTTTAAGATTTTGTGGTCTCGGCCAGGTTTTTACGGCTTCTATTTTACTTGGGTCAGTACTCACACCATATTGGGACACAACATGACCCAGATACCGTACGGACGTCTGAAAAAATTTGCACTTGTCAGATGTAGAGACTTTAAGGATGAACCAAACACGAATTAATCTTTCTAATCTCTCATGGGATTCATTCAAATGTGATTCAGCATTTCGGATCTGAATACCACATTCCAAAGTCACAAGACTGGCTCCAAATTGTCTAGAAAACCCCCCAGAGAAGTCTTTTATGGCCCCGCAGGCATCAGAGATAAGCCTAAACAGGAAGAACGTTGTCACTGTTTCATCCTTAAGCAAGACAAAGCTGCTCAGAAATGGTGAGACGAGGCCTGACCACCAAGGGGCCTGACCACCTTTGACCTCCCTCAGCATCACCACTGCTGAGCAGGACAGCGATGTAAGACAGACCACGCTTCCATGGAACGTGAGAGACTTACACAGACTTTACATATCAAACCCATTAAAACTCACGCAGAACAATGCTCCGTGGACTTAATCAAACATCATAATTCTTGTTGTTCCTACAATTCATGTTTGTATTATGCGTAGATCACATATAAATCATGTAATTGTGATATAACTGTGTGTATGGATGAAAGGGTATCGTGCTTCCAATCAAAAGAATCGTATGCCCTTAATTCAAAAGGTGGCTTGTTTGAAATCTGTGTAAAATGTTTTGTATGATTATAATAATCTATAATGTTTAAACTGGGGTCTCTTGTTCTCTGCTAAGTGCTGGAACCCAAGCAGATCACAGATAACGATAAGTAGGAACGATCCACCTCCTAAAATGATGCCATTGTCTCATTGGTCAGAATTCTCTAAAAGAGGTTGGACTAACGTTTAAGTTAAAGACCCGAACAAAGGAGTTGGAGTTGTTGAAAAAGAAATTCGGTTCAGAGAGCAGTTCGGGGTTGCCGTTCGGTTTTGAGTTCGGTTCGGTGTTGAACTAAGTTTGCGCCTCTCTCTAGCAACAGCAAGAGAGTGTTCCTGTTCGTGCTTCTCTCTGAAAACAACAAAGAGCGTGTTCGCACGCTTCTACATCGATCAGACCAAATTAGACCAGCAGACAAATAACCCATCAAGATCGGGGTTGAAACAGCTCATTCAAGCCATCTAACTCGTCTTACTTTCATTTCTTCCTTTATTTTCTTTTTTCATAAAAGTCTCGGTTCAACGTTAAGTTGCTGCGAAGTTCGTTTAAACGTCTCTCCTGCAACGCGCTTCGAACTGTAAAGACTCTTATTCGCCTGCCAATTACACGTGACCGGCTGTTCAGAAACTTCCATCCAGGCACTTCAAAGACAACCAGCCACACGGACCCGGTCGGGAAACCCCTTTGACGAAGCACCGCAAAAAGGGAACTCCCTAAGCAACGCAAAGACAAGCAAGTAGCAGCTACTCCAGACTCTTAACTGAACTGGTGCAAATGTAAATTGAATAACCTGTCTAAGAAACGAAGGTTTAAATTAATGCTTGGTGGTTCGTTCAGGTCATGTCTTACAAAGTGCATCTCACTCTGAAAACTCTCTCTCTCTCTCTCTCTTCCTCTGCGCCTTGTATGAATGCGTGTGTGTGATTGTGTTTAGACCTTAGTTTTATGTGTTTAGAATAGTTAATAAAGTCGTCAATATATTTGAAAAGATATTTGCCTTGTGTTGTGTTTGCACATTTAATGTCTTGTACTGTCGATCTAAAAGTTACCTTGCTAATACATAGTGTTTCACTATAGATTGGATATTCATATCTGTTGCCAAGGTTATAATTACGGCCCGTTCAAATGAACTCTAAACGAGTCATTTGCTCGGTTCCATAGTGATTCGGTCAAGATTCATTGCAAATCGATGAATCATTCCTTTTGAGCTAAATTGGCCTTCCGGCCCCCCTTAAATACATTTTATGTATATTATTATTGTGTGATTCGTTACATAATTGGTGGAGGATGCGGGCAGTTCAACCTAAATTGTAAGCATATATCAAGATTTATCTTTTCATTTTGTTTCGGATGCGAGATCCGAACCTCTGAAAGTCTGTGTGTGACGTATGGAGAGCGCGCAGTGCGCGCCGTTTGAATGAATGCTGCTGCTGTTGTCTGTGAGTGAAGCTCCCAGAGAAAGCTGAAAAGTCTAGTCTGCCGCCCTATTTGTTTTCTTGTTACATGCAGTAAATAAGATATGAAACCTCACACTACGATAAGGTAAGAATTGAGCGTGTTCCTCATTTCCAGAAATACCTCGTTATAGCTGATCGACGTCTGCGTGTTCCATAGTCTTTTTAGAAGGGCTATAACGTTGTGTGTGTGTTTATATCAGTTAGAGGGCTGAACGAAATCAAACTGCAGTAATTAAAATAACCCTGTAAGTTGAAATATTCTCCTCACAGAGCGACGAGCGTGTTCATCTAACGTTATATATTTTTATCCGATTCACAGTGCGTGTTCCACTGCGATCCGTGATAAACATAGAAGCAGTTATATTTATCTGATTGTCAATGCGTGTTCCATTGCAATCCCAGTAATAAACAGCTGTTTGTCTATGTTTGCTTGTATGGTATGGGATTAATATCCTGTTGTCTGTTCAATTATTTATCGTGCAAACACTGCGCGTGTCCGAGTGTAATTGAATAGGAGTTATTTCAAGTTTGTTCAAGTGAATCTTGACATTGAAACTGAGCCAACAGTTAAGAGCCCTGTTGTTTGTGTGCCCAGATAAACTTGCACAGAGACGATCCGCCCGAGATCGCTATTTTCCCATCGTTCCATCTATTATAACGCAAAGCTGTCGCTTGCTTAAAGTTAATATCACTCCAAACAAATTGAGTGAAGCCCCACGTCGTAAACCCAGCTACGAGTGGTGTATCTTATTTGAACAGTGTGAAATGCGCCGACATTTCCCGTAAAATGATCGATTGTTACTGTACATGCATGTTCTGTGGACATTGTTGAAATGCTCCCATATTGCATGGAACTCTAACAAACTGTTTTCCAACTGTCTGCAATTCCCGGTTCGCCCACTAGCGTTCGTTTGGTCACTATAATTGTGATCGTGACACGGAAGTCTTAGCCAACGCTTCCGGGTGAACTCTGACCCAACCCTCGTTGTAAACAAACGCTACGCTAAGCTAAGAGAGGCAGTTGCTTGCATTGAGGCCTGTGCTAAAGCTTTAGCATCAGTTACTGTTATCAATACTAACCCCAGCGGTTAACTACAGTGTCTGTTTGAAAAACGTTAAAGTGATTTAACCATGTAGACACCTCGACGTTCACACCTGTTGGTCCTTTCTTGTTTTTCTTATTTTACCTTTCTCACACTTTAAGTACCTTTACTTCCCCTAAAAGGAAAATACTGGTTTATGATTATTAATTGACAAATTTCGAATTTGTTTTAAAGAACAAGGAAATATTAAACAAAATTGAAATTCTACCTTTTCTAGACAGATCATTTCTAATGATTTCTAGATTTATTTTTGTAATAATTCTAATTACATAATTTTCATAATTTTTACATTTCTCGTTGAGATCTAGTCACTTTAGGTGAATAAGTCTTTGAAACTCAAGAACTCTGAAAGTAAAGTTTGAAAGTTGTTATTACTATTACAAAAATAGTGTTAGACTCAGACTTGCTCATTATTGTCATTGCGTTTTATCCTTTCGTCCTGTTGGTTATAAACTTAACCACTATATTTGATTAATCCCAGCAAACATTTGGACGTGTAATGACCGTTGAAAAGACGTCCGTTCGACACGTCCCGTTATGGTTGAAAAATAGTTCCAAAATGGAAGTTGAACCGACGTCTTTTCTGGCCGTGAATTCCACGTCTTTTCTGGCCGTGAATTCCACGTCTCTTCTGGCCGTGAATTACACGTCTTTTCTGGCCGTGAATTACACGTCTTTTCTGGCCGTGAATTACACGTCTCTTCAGCGCGTCCCTGGACGTCTAAATGCGTCATCATTTGTGTGTTTAAATGTGTTGCTGCATAATTTAAGTGTATATAAGCCTGCATTTAAAATAATCACACACATATTGTGTAACATCGTGAAAGGCAATCAAGTCTTGAGGTTTACACATCTTGACAAAGGTTTTAAAAAGTTCCAAAATTGGTCCAGTCAGACGGACCTGACCGTCAATAAAACGTTTCAATCACGTGTACATCACAAACAAGAACACATTATTTGTGGACATAAGAAAAAAAGCATGTTCTGATTTAGCAAATTTTATTGATCTTGAACAGCGAAAATGTCTCTTAATATTTTTTCAATGTTTAACATTTGTTAACCAAACTAAAATACCAATTACAAAATACTGAATTATTATATAAAGGGATAGTTCACCCAAAAATGAAAATTCTTTCATTTACTCACCCTCATGTTCCAAACCTGTATGAGTTTCTTTCTTCTGCTGAACACAAAAGAAGATATTTTGAAGAATGTTTGTAACCAAGCAAATAGAGCAACCATTGACTATCATTATTTGAGAAAGATTAATGGGAAGCGATATCTTGGTTACAAACATCTTTGTGTTTAGCATAACATAGAAAGGTATACAGGTTTGAAACATGAGGTGGAGTAAATGATGACAATTTTCATTTTTGGGTGAACTATCCCTTTAAACACATTGTTTGGCTCAGTTTTTGTATCCACCAGCTGTTCCTGGAGCGTGTTTCAGGTGTTCTGCCATTGCTGCATCAATTTCAGAGTCTGTAGCATTTGGGCTCCACCTCTTCACAGCATCTAAGGGAAGAGAAATATATATATATATATATATATATATATATATATATATATATATATATATATATATATATATATATATATATATATATATATATATATTAATAAATAAAATTATAAATTTGAGGTAAATGATATGCACTTATTTTCAAAATATTTTTATGGTCTACAGCTAAATAAAAAAAAAAAAACATGGAACAAGATGAATGAATCATGAATAAAACATTAGAAAAAGGTAATCAACATGCATTACATTTTATTTTATTGTATAAAATATGTTATGCTTTATTTTTAAAGCAGTTACTGGAAACATACATGTTAAAATCCAGCTAAACATTTCATTCCATTTCAGATAATTTACTTTCTGAAAGAAACTCTCAAAAGGCTACATTAATAACTTTGACTGTATCATTAAACAATATACTTGGTATACCGTTGTTGTATACGTTCAAAGTTAATATTAGCCTACTGGCTAATTTTAGCCAAACTCAGTAAATTTCAGTTGACAATGTGGGCATCATTTCTTTCTGTTCATTCATGTCACACAAGTAAACCTCAAGCACGTTAATCTAATACAAAATGTACTTACCAAACAGTAGATTTTTAATAATACTATCGACACAACTCCATCCTCTCCTCGTGGTTGTTCAAAGTTCTAGAATCTATGAGAACGCGTTAACATCTCGCGAGATAATCTATCCTATCGCGGGATTTTGTTGTATTGCGAGATTTTTTGCTCATCTTGGCAGCACAGTTTATGGTTTGGGCACATCCAATTCAGACATAAATGGTGACCGGGTATATTACTGTTTTTGTATATAAATACATTACATAAAAAATAACAACGAAAACATCAGGTACAACAGGTTAAAATAATGACTAAAATGCAGTGGCTTTGCAATCACTTGACTATACTGGGCATTTTGTGATTATAATATATAAAAACAAGATAAAGTAGATATATGTTCTTTTGTATATAAATTGTGTATTTCATAAAGATATAACAGGTTAAAATAATGACTAAAATGCAGTGGCTTTGCAATCACTTGACTATACTGGGCATTTTGTGATTATAATTTATAAAAACAAGATAAAGTAAATATTCATTTGTATATAAATCGTGTATTTTATAAAGAATTATAATTCCTGATAATTTGTTTCTGTCTTGCTACTAGACGTGCAAAAGACGTCAGTGGACGTATAGTATTCACAGCCTGACTAGACGTGTAAAGGACGCCAGTGGACGTCTTCACAACCTCTTAAAAACTTCATGGGCAATTACATTAATTATTGCAGTATTAACCATGCGAGGATTAAGCGCAGCTTTTGCATATTTAACAAGGATTTCATAGAGGGTCATGATGGACTATAAATGCACGTGTAAAAGACGTCGCCAGGTGACGTCCTCTCACCCGATACACTAAACATAACTACACGTAGCTAAAAGTTAAAATAACAATTATACATGCCACTGTAGACATGTACAAATGTATCTGAATGCATTTTTAGGAAATGTTCTGTGTTACATATTTTTACCGATTTATGACGTCTGGCCGCAACTATTTTTGGCCAGGGACACGACGTTGCCGTCGGACCAATGTTTGCTGGGATTCATGTTCGGGACGCTTCAATAGGGGACATTACCATCTCCATACGAGTTTCAAATAAACCAGAGACAATCGTCTTTTACAAAAGTTTATTTGTGTGTTTAGTTGTTCCTCAACTATCAATTCTATACTCGTGGTAGACCTAAAGGTAGCGGGATCCAACCTCCTTGCTTCATTTCTTCCTCATCACGTCTTTCCTGTTCTGTCCTGCTTTATTCCACCTTATTCTTCACATTTGTAGGGAACAAACCTGGAAGAACCATCAATCGACTTTAGAAAAAGAGACAAAGATAATCTTTCCCAACAAACAGATTATTAGGTATTTGATTTTTAATCAAACCCTCTTGTGTCTTCATACTCTCCCTGCATTTGTAAACACAATTTAAACTTTGATATCTTATCCAAGATCAAGTAACAGAGACAAGTGCTGAGCAAACTCCGCCTTCAAAGCATCCCTGCTGTAAACTCCGCTGTAAGCGGTCCAACTGAAGGTGTGTGTGTCAATCCTGTCAAACTCAGAAAAGAGGTATCCGCATTATTATTGTTGTATTTTTCATTGCAAACATAAGCAATAATATTGTTTACCTTTCTGGAAACAGATTTTTTTTTTCATTGATAAACATTTATTAGAAATTAATACTTCCCCTAGTAAATAATTTTCTTTTTGTTTTTCCCTCATTGAAATTGGTTAACTTTTCTCTCTTTTTCCCTTACTCAGTTGAGCGACGAAGTCCTCACATCACGAGTTGAAACCAGCTTTTCAGTGATAGGAAATATTTACAAAAATAATATTTTCCCCCTATAAAAAAAAGCTTTTTCCATTTGAGATTTGTTTTAACCTTTTTCTTTTTCTTTACTTTACCCAGTTGAGTGACGAGATCTTCGCATCACTAGCCTCACTGTGTACACTTAGACCAACACTTAGTCATCACGACACTTCACTATTGATGTACAATTACTGAAACGACACTTAGCCGTTCAACCACATATAGGCTTATACACACAGATCTGTGTCAGTCTCTTCACCAAGCGTGCCAACATGTCGTGGACGACAAACCCCACTGCCCAACGGGAAGACGTGGACGCCTGGCTCAGAGGCATTACAGACTGCCTCACACCAAAGACAATTGAACTGTTATTATTTTTAATAATAATCATAATTCTGAGAAGATTCCTGACACACGATTCAAGCCAAAACCAAAACCATGTGGAACTAACCAAAATAACCTGTTCCCTAAGCAATGCCTTCACAGCCCAGCTAAACCTAAGCCACCAGCATGTCACCTACCTTCAGGAGGAGCTGACACGTGCCCAAAGCCGCATAGACAAGCTTGAAGTGAAAGTCCAGGATGAGTCCAAGACCACCGAGTTCCTGAGAGAGCTGATGCACACTCAACACTGCAAAGACCAGCTCAAAGGTGAAGCTCAAGACAAACTCAAAGTGTCCGACGAAGCGGAGCAAGAAACAAAGACACAAGTTGACAAGCTCCAAGAAGCCCTTGCAGTCACTGAACGTGACAAACAAGAGTTAAAGACTGTCCAGAAACACCTGGTAAACCAACTCCAGTCTGCTGAACATCAGTTAGAGAAAGCCAAAGCTGACATTGAAAGTAAGAACTCTAAAATCACTGCTCTGAAAGACCACCTGGAAAGGTGCAGCGCTGAAATGGACCATCTGACCCAACAGCGAGACGACGCCAACGATGAGCTCTACGCGGTCAGAGATGAACTCCAGCACATTTTCCAACAGAAACCAGAGCCAAGAAGGGAGAGACCTCCCTCAGCATCACCCCTGCTGAGCAGAACAGAGTCCTCCATCCAAGAACTGGCATACAGTGAAAGAAGTGAATGGCCACAACCCAAAACGTCACCGGCCTTCACCACAGAACTCTTCCCTGCTAACAAACGAAGAGAGCCCATCCAGGCAGACTCCAAAGCTGCACATGGGATGACCTTTAAAGATCTCAACCAGCTGGTTAAGAATATCACTCAGTTCAACCCGAACTCCACAGAGGGTCCCGACATCCAGGCCTACCTCCGAGATATCGACTTCCACCTAGAGGTGAGACCCCATATGACTGACAGAGACAGGTTATACCTCCTCAGATCCACATCCAGTCCAGAGGTACGAAGCTTTCTAGACCGACAACCTGCTCATGTCATGTCAAACTACCAGCTACTACGTGAGACACTGATTAAAGAATTTACAGGTCCAGAGTCAGAACACGGTGTGTTAATCGCCTTGGAAACCAAACAATGTCGACAAGAGACTCCCCAAGCCTACTACCACCGCTTTCGACACGCTTACTTAGGTGCACATAGCAAACCTGAACTTGAAGAGGATGTGAACTTCAAAACCCTCTTCCTGAGAAACCTGCACCCTGGATTGAGTCATCATCTTGGCATCATGGCCTGCCCAGGCACAATGACAATTCAGCAGCTACGTGACCTGACACACAAGGCCTACATCAAACAAAAGATGGCCTCAAAGAAAGGTTTGAAAACATCCACAGTGTCAAACTCCATCAGCCAAGACACAAGCCTTGCACTGGAAGACACCCAGTGGCATGACAACTCCACAGTCCTTCATAAGGAGCACAGAGGACGTTACTCCCATGCCGATGACAGCTACCACTCCAACCACATGGAAAAGTCATGGGACCCACCAGAAGGAAACAACTGGAATCAACGAGTGCATCCAAAAGCATTCTATGAGGGTAAGCGACAACGAAACCCACCTCCGCACCACTCAGCCAAACACCACACTGAGTGTGCCCAAGAACACGACAGTCTCCCCTCAGAAGACATGGAGCAACTACTGAGGCAACTGCAAGTGTTAATCAAAGACAAGCTGAACACAGAAGACCAGTGATCACCTTGTACACCTTCCCGAGACGACCACCTGTTCTACAACAACCCAGAACAAAGTGGTCTCTCACAGTCAACCACTGACAAACACCCAGAGGTACCAGAAAACACCATCCTGGTTACCGATCACACCACAAGCTCCAAACTCAAGAACCATGTGTGTGCTACAGCAACGACAGTAAGCACAGAAGGTCAGAAAGTCTGTCACAACCAGAAGGCATCACAAGAGGAAGGCAACAAAGGAGACCACGTTTTGCACTACAGCTTCACGCATCCATGCCAAACCACCTCCCATCCATGCCAAACCACCTCCCAATGTCTGCCAGAGAACTTCCTGCCTTACTGGACTGACCCCCAGCAGATCACAGAAGATCCCTTTCCAAGACAAAGATGCAACAAGCCCATCAAAGCTAAGCCATCAAGCAAAAGGGGGGAGCAAAACAGACTGAGACAGATCTGACATACATGCAGTACATGCACTACACTACACTGTACCACTAACATACACAAGTTAAACACAGCTACCGTGAAAAACATTCAACAAACATGTTCTTCCCACAGGTAGACACGGAAATCGCAACACTGACTTAGCTATCCTTTCCATAGGAAACATGTAGCAATACACCCAACAAGTATAACCCTCTCATTACATTGTGACACCTGACACTGCACAACAGTAGCTATACAGGAGTCACTCAACTGCTTGGTTTTGTTTTACCTCTTCCTTTTCTTCTTCCTTTATTAGGTAAAATCCCTGTTACCCCATAAGGGTCACGGTTACCATATAAGGATTGACGCACCACGCCTGACGAATGTTAGCCTAGAGAACTCCCTGCATCATTCGAATCAAAATGTGAAAGGTAAATTGGTCTAAACCTAGAACAATTTAGAAGAGAATAAAACAAACAAACCAAATTTAGTCACAAAGTTGATCAATCACCGTTTTAAAACAAACTAGAATAACGGTCCTAAAATTGAACTAAACTTTTTCCACATGATTGACTACATTGAGAGAGTGAACCTGTTTTAGGCCTAGATAATCTAATGCCCTGCACCAGTAAAGTGACCAGTCTTGGAGGTGGTTGCCGTGTTGTTTGCTGTGTGTGTTTGCTTCTTCTGTTTCTCCAGCGTTCAATGATGTCTTCTTCTCAACCCATCATCGATCGAAGGGGGGAATATGTAGAGACTTTAAGGATGAACCAAACACGAATTAATCTTTCTAATCTCTCATGGGATTCATTCAAATGTGCTTCAGCATTTCGGATCTGAATACCACATTCCAAAGTCACAAGACTGGCTCCAAATTGTCTAGAAAACCCCCCAGAGAAGTCTTTTATGGCCCCGCAGGCATCAGAGATAAGCCTAAACAGGAAGAACGTTGTCACTGTTTCATCCTTAAGCAAGACAAAGCTGCTCAGAAATGGTGAGACGAGGCCTGACCACCAAGGGGCCTGACCACCTTTGACCTCCCTCAGCATCAACACTGCTGAGCAGGACAGCGATGTAAGACAGACCACGCTTCCATGGAACGTGAGAGACTTACACAGACTTTACATATCAAACCCATTAAAACTCACGCAGAACAATGCTCCGTGGACTTAATCAAACATCATAATTCTTGTTGTTCCTACAATTCATGTTTGTATTATGCGTAGATCACATATAAATCATGTAATTGTGATATAACTGTGTGTATGGATGAAAGGGTATCGTGCTTCCAATCAAAAGAATCGTATGCCCTTAATTCAAAAGGTGGCTTGTTTGAAATCTGTGTAAAATGTTTTGTATGATTATAATAATCTATAATGTTTAAACTGGGGTCTCTTGTTCTCTGCTAAGTGCTGGAACCCAAGCAGATCACAGATAACGATAAGTAGGAACGATCCACCTCCTAAAATGATGCCATTGTCTCATTGGTCAGAATTCTCTAAAAGAGGTTGGACTAACGTTTAAGTTAAAGACCCGAACAAAGGAGTTGGAGTTGTTGAAAAAGAAATTCGGTTCAGAGAGCAGTTCGGGGTTGCCGTTCGGTTTTGAGTTCGGTTCGGTGTTGAACTAAGTTTGCGCCTCTCTCTAGCAACAGCAAGAGAGTGTTCCTGTTCGTGCTTCTCTCTGAAAACAACAAAGAGCGTGTTCGCACGCTTCTACATCGACCAGACCAAATTAGACCAGCAGACAAATAACCCATCAAGATCGGGGTTGAAACAGCTCATTCAAGCCATCTAACTCGTCTTACTTTCATTTCTTCCTTTATTTTCTTTTTTCATAAAAGTCTCGGTTCAACGTTAAGTTGCTGCGAAGTTCGTTTAAACGTCTCTCCTGCAACGCGCTTCGAACTGTAAAGACTCTTATTCGCCTGCCAATTACACGTGACCGGCTGTTCAGAAACTTCCATCCAGGCACTTCAAAGACAACCAGCCACTCGGACCCGGTCGGGAAACCCCTTTGACGAAGCACCGCAAAAAGGGAACTCCCTAAGCAACGCAAAGACAAGCAAGTAGCAGCTACTCCAGACTCTTAACTGAACTGGTGCAAATGTAAATTGAATAACCTGTCTAAGAAACGAAGGTTTAAATTAATGCTAGGTGGTTCGTTCAGGTCATGTCTTACAAAGTGCATCTCACTCTGAAAACTCTCTCTCTCTCTCTCTCTTCCTCTGCGCCTTGTATGAATGCGTGTGTGTGATTGTGTTTAGACCTTAGTTTTATGTGTTTAGAATAGTTAATAAAGTCGTCAATATATTTGAAAAGATATTTGCCTTGTGTTGTGCTTGCACATGTAATGTCTTGTACTGTCGATCTAAAAGTTACCTTGCTAATACATAGTGTTTCACTATAGATTGGATATTCATATCTGTTGCCAAGGTTATAATTACGGCCCGTTCAAATGAACTCTAAACGAGTCATTTGCTCGGTTCCATAGTGATTCGGTCAAGATTCATTGCAAATCGATGAATCATTCCTTTTGAGCTAAATTGGCCTTCCGGCCCCCCTTAAATACATTTTATGTATATTATTATTGTGTGATTCGTTACACAGGAGAAAGTTTTAAGCCGTACTCTTTCAACCGGCTAAGGACTTGTAGTAAACGGCGTTCATGCTCCTCAAGTGTCTCTGAGAAGACAATCAGGTCATCGATGAAGACCAGAACCTCACTCCGGTTCAGGCTTCCCATACAACGCTCCATGAGCCTCTGAAAAGTACTTGGGGCATTTGTTATCCCCTGGGGCATCCGATTAAACTCCCAGAACCCCAGGGGACACACAAAAGCAGTCTTTTCCTTGTCCTGCTCATCCATCTCAATCTGATAGTATCCGGATTTCAGGTCGAGAACAGAGAACCATTTGGAGCCTGTAAGCACAGAAAACGCCTCTTCAAGATTTGGAAGGGCATAGGCGTCCTTAATGGTCTGCGCGTTCAGCTTCCTGAAATCGATACAGAGCCGTACAGAGTTATCTTTTTTTTTTACCACTACAATGGGAGAGGCGAAAGGAGATTCGGACTCCCTAATCACTCCAGCATCTAACAACTCCTTTAAGTGTTTTCTGACTGCACTAACATCATGAGGATGAATCGGTCTGGGTCTATGTTTGAAAGGAGTCTCATCGCTGAGCCTAATGCGATGTTTCACCTTGTCAGTATGGCCATAATCCATATCATGCAAAGCAAAAACTTCAGGCATCGCACTCAGCAAAGCAGAGATCCGACTCTTCCATTCTGTCGGCAAAGGCGAGTCACCGAAATCAATGCGTTTCTGCGTTCCTGGCGATTCTGCTCGGGCTTGTAAGGAATCAGTTTTCTGGGGAGCCTCTATCACTTGCTGAACAGAATACATTTCAGCTAACACCGTCTTAGGAGGAATCACAACGTCGGCATGGGTTTCATTTCTAACCAACACAGGCACACGAACGGAACGTTTGCTGGGCAGGGTGTGTAAACCACTGGCAATGACTAAACCGCCTGGTAAGTTAGACGATTCGGAAGGCCCAATGACTGCCAAGTTCTCTGGGAGGCAACTGTTAAGATGAACAACACCCTCAAATACTGCACTACCACCCGCAGGCACCGTTTCAGCATCGTCTCCACCCAATGTTACATGCCCCAAGGTCTCTGCACATCTCTGCTTATGCCTAGCACTCAGAACCTTAAGCACAGCTCGATAACCACTGAAAGCTGGGTTGAGCTCAACATCTCCTCCTTGAGCATGAGTATTATACAAGGTATCCAAAGAGTTTGTCCCCACTAATATCTGTTGCACCCCCACCAAGTCAGGAACCACTAAGCCTAGAGTATCAATTTCGGCCTCTAACCCCAAAAATTATTTAGGGAAAGTCAAAGTAAGTTCTATATACCCTAAATAGGGCACAGACTTCCCATTGGCCCCCTCTACCTCCAACAAGGCATCTAACGGCTTCACTGGATGATCTGCTAAATGTGCCTTGTGGAATGAGGATGGAATCGTGGTCACTTGGGACCCAGTGTCCAATAAACAATTCACCTGTATCCCATTAATGCACAAATGGGCAGTGCACTTTGTCCCAATTAATCCCTTTGGCAACCATCCTGACATTCTGCCTTTTGAACAAGTGTCAAAGGCTTTCCTGCTCTTTTTAGGTTATTGAAACTCAGTGCCGTTCTCTGCATGCCCTACTGCAGAAACGGCCTGGAGTTTACCTGCTGCGATCTCACTTGGTTCTGCAAGTCCCATTGGGCTTGTTTCTCTCTCAACAAACACTGTTTCCTGGCCACTTTGGAAGGGTCTGGGTCATTTTCACAGTGAGCAACAATGTGCCCATCTTTGCCGCAGCGAAAACAGTACCCTGGACAGGTCGGGGCAAGCCTGCCCCACTCTCATTTGACTCAACTTGTCTAGGCCACGCCTTTTCAAAATTCCCACGGGAACCTAACTGGTTTTGTGTTCGACTTTTCTGTGCTCCCATTGTAACCATTTGAGCTTTTAACGAAGCTACTTGCTCCCTTAGCTCTGCAAGTTCTGAAGTACTCGAGTCAGCGTACAATGTTTTTTTAGGCACAGCTGACTCCACAGCCTGGACTTGCGCTCTCAACTCTTTTACTTCTGCTCTTAATTTCGAGAACTCTACAGCTTCCTGGCCATCAGCCTGCCCCTTCTTAGAACCTGAAATTTTCTGAGGAGTTAACTGCGTTTGAATGCCCGACATTGTTCTTTTTACCTGAGCAATCGCTTCACCTCCTAACTCAGTAACATTAGGGGATAACTGATGCACGGTCGCTTTTGACTTAAAAGGGTGTGAGCCGAGTCTGTTCATCCCTAAATGGCTTCGCATGCGCTCCTCTTTGGAAGCTTGCTTGTCCTCCTTAGCCCTAACAGACACTACCAACTCAGCAAATGAAGGGGGGTTAGTCTTTCTTTCTTCAAGACGCAAATTTGCAAGCAAATGGTTATCCCAACACCCTCTACAAAACTGCTTTAATAAACTGCGGTCACGCTCTGCTTCTGGAATGCCTTCCCTCCGGACTGCCGCACTTAACATGACTTGCAGCCGATGCAGGTAGCTAGAGGGTTTCTCCCCTTGGATTTGCAACAATGTCATACATTTTGCCAATAACTCGTCGCCATCCTCAACTGACCCATAGACGGACTCTAACAACTCTAAATATACCACTGGAGATGCTGGAGGGCCAATGTGCTTTACAACATCAGCTGCTGGCGGCAAAAGGCTGTCCAGTATTTTCCTGGTTCGAGACAGGTCAGAAATGGATGGGTCATTAAGCAAAAAATCTACGCTCCCTCTCCAGGTATCAAAGTCGGGTTCATTAGTTGGTCGGGGAACTTTCCCTGAAAATGACCTCAAGCGCACTGAAACATACTGAGTTGATACAGCATCGGTAGCTCGCACAATATGTTCGACTACAACTCGTTGTACACTAGGAGGGCTTATTACATCAATGGGCAGAGCAGTACACGAGGGCACCGCATTTGCCTCTTTAGTCTTGGTCAGGTTTTGATCATTGCTTTGTTGACTACTTGACAAAGGTACACTATCCGACAATGAAGGTGCAGTTGTCTCTTCAACTACTCTTTGTGACTGAGATGATAACCGACGGGTTTGAGAATCAGCCACAATAGGACAATCATTTTCATCACTTGACATGGGTGACTGTTCAACGAAAGCACTAGCAGCATTAAGCTTCTTTAGCTCCTCTTGAATTACAACCTGCAAGGTTTTTCCGCTAAATCTCGCAATTTCTTGCAGTTCCTCTAGATAATTGCTAGTGACATCACCCCCAGTCGTCTGGGAGTAAACACTGCTCAAGGCACACACATTAAAGAAGGTGTCTGCATTAGAAGTGTTAACAATTCGTAATGGCAACAAGGGTCGCAGCGCATCCATAGCTGAGCTATACTGGAACTCTATTATAGCTTGCTGATGAAATTCAGAGGATGGACTATCAATGAGCAAGGTTCGCTTTATGCTACCATAGCGCATTAGCCATGACTCAAGATCTTGATCGGATTCAGATAGTGTTTTACCGCTCACTAGAATGGCATCACGAACACTCACTTTCTCTCGCCTCACAATGTCCATAGTTCTTAACTGCTCTGTATACACTGCTTTCACACACTGAGAAATCACTATTGTTCTATGACACTCCAAATTCTCCTGGCTGGCTCGCCAACTTGTAACCCTTTGCTGAATTTTGTACAGACAAAGTCTGAGTATGGACCAGTCAAATCAGAAGAACTAAATTCGCCTGCAGAGAATAAGGATGTCTCAACAATAATGAGTCACTCACACAAGGTATAAGGTATAATTGAAATATATTAGTTTGATTAGAATTCAAAACTTGAACGTATAAGAGAAAGAAGAAAAAGGAAAAAAAAATACAGGAAAGAGAAAAAATAAATAAAATTCAAAGTGTGCTTCTCAAACAAATAAAATAATTTCTTTAGACACCTTTTTGTCTGTTCTTAATGAGTTTCAAAGACTCAAAAGGCAAGTATAATCACTTGTCACACTGTTTATGTAAATTAATACATTAACCTCTCGTTTCTTTGGAAAAATAAAAATAAAATAACAAAATTCTAATTAATCACCACAGTGAATTCACCTTATAGCTGAAAAGCTTAATTTAGGATATAATCCATTTAAGTTAAACTCCTTATTTGATCCCTTTCGAAGATTTATGTTGGATAAGTTTTTCTTCTTAGTTTTCAATCAATATAAAAGGAAAATAAATAAAATGAAAGCAGTCACATTTGATCAAGTAACATTGTTAATAAACAAACAACAAAAACAAAAAAATAAACCCAACAAATTCACATTTAATTCCCTTCACTGGAATTAAACCCAGCAGTTTCCAGAAATGAGTCTCCCAAATTATATTCACAACCTTGTGAATGTGAATCGTTATACGACAACAGTATTGTTCGTTACTCAGTCTCTCCTCTGTGGCTGAATCCTTCTAATTGAACGGTGAAAAATGTAAAGTGCTGTTAGTTCAATTTCCTACCATCCATTATCCATCGGCAACACTAATGTCAAATCCATGCAATCACGGCTCGCTGTTACGTCCGTGCGGCTCGCCAGTCCCGACTCCCTCCGCGAACACGAGAGTTGGAACGAAACCCAGGAATCCAGGAACTCCAATCCGGAAAGCAACGATTTCAATGCAGCATCAACTCAATTCACAGCAAGCACTCGACAAGATGATGATGATGATGAAATAAAATCAGGAAAAGGCAGAAAGAAGAAAAACAGGGAAAAGAAAACAAAACAAACAAAAAACCTGACCTTGAATAACAGGTCAGAAAAGAAATCCTTGTTAGTTTTCTCCATAACATACACATATCACATCATTTACCATTGTCTAACACGGCATCAAAATGGCGATTGCGTTTTACATACAACGTGCAATCATTCGTTCACCATATGTGATCGTAAAGAAAAATACATTACTCATAAAATAACAAACATATTTCTCATTTATAATTCACTTATATGAGCATTTCAACAACATTTCACATTTTATTACATGAAATAAAAGTGTAACTCACCAAGACCCGATGAACTTGAACATATAATCCTTTTAGGTCTTAAGAACTCTTTTACAACTCATTCCTTTGTTCAACTCTCTCGTAAAAATAAATTCTAATCATAGATCTTTTTTGATCGTTATTGAGTTTCCTCAAACAACTCTTTGATACGTGAACGCGCTATGCGGTACCAAGGCTGCTTCTCCGCAACTGCGTCACACGTTATAAAATCAATTTAATAGTCTCTTTCACATCAAATTTACTTCTCTTTTCGCTACATCGTCTCTGGGCACATATAACTTCAATCCTAATCAATTTTTCAAATTAGATCAAACAAATACTCAAATCTCTTTGGAGAGATCCAAATCACGACTGCTCTCGTCTGCTTTTCCAATCAAAGAGAGCGCGAGCTCTAACCGCGTGCGAATTCCGGAAACTGAAAAAAAAAACTTTTTAACATCCTCAATTCTCATTGGTCAGTCTTACAAACAAAAATTTTTTTAATTTACTATTTTAATACTCATGAAAATAAGTGTACCACTATAAGTGAAACTGTATAAGTGAAAATAAATGTTCTGCTCACTTCATTTAATCACGTGTTAATGCTGTTGGTACCCTGGGTTACACACACAAAGGATAAATGAAAACCAACAAATCAACTTATTTACAGCTATATACAACTTAAGAAAAATAATTGGAAAAAAAAACATAATATTAAAGTTAAGCCACAGAGAGAGAAAGAAAACGAGCGGTGCTAAACAAACAAAAATAACAAAACCAAAACACTCACTAACTAATCCCCACTCTCTAAACTCACTGAAAACAAAACCGAAAATAAAGATTTCTTCAGCGCCAAAACGCCATAACTAAAACTTCACTAACCAAACAAAAATTACATATAGTTGCACACGCTCCTTCCCTTGTGTGTCTAACAATGGTACTTCTACATGTATGTACAATGTAGGTCACGTGACGTACTTCCCTTTTCTCCTCTCTCCGGGCTGATGCCAGTTTGAGATCAGATAAGGCAGTCCTCAGTGAACAAACACAATCCCACTAGGGAAACAAGCAAGCGAACCACCACAAAGTCAGTACTCCTCAGCAACAACAATAACACAAGCCACAAACACTCTAAGCTCCCCCCTCTTCCATTCTCCAGAGTGCCTTTTAACAGACCCACAGCCGATGATTGGTTGTCTCCGACCAATAGCAGCACCTAAAAACTCAAGGATAGCAGAGAGCGGGAAAACAGTAAAAGAAACCAACAACAAAGGGAAGAAACGCAGCAACCAATAAAGGAAAAGGGGAGGAAAGAAAACGCTAGCACGTAACAATGTTATACGTCCTCCACCTTGTTTTCCAATTCTGTCACATCTAATCGAGCTGTATCCTGATATAACAAATTCCAATTGAGGTTTTAGCCAAGTTTCTTGTATACACATAACATCTGGTCTAACTTCCAGATCATCTACAACAGTGGTTTCAAACTCGCGGCCCGCGGGCCATTTGCGGCCCGCAGGGTGATATTTTGTGGCCCCCTACTTGACATTAAAGTTTAATGTTAGTGCGGCCCGTCGTTGCGTATGCCGCGTTTAAAAAAATAAAAAAAAAATTTTATCCCTTATGGGCTACCATAGATAGTCTCGTGACACGGTGGGTTTGTTGTCAATAGTTGTCATAGACAACCGCGAAGTACAAACATACTGCGCCTGGAAAAAATGAGCGCGTCGCTTCAATTATGAGCACGCTTGCCGCGCGCCTACATTTGAAATAACGAACTTGAGCGCGCAAAATATGTGAGCGCGATATGTGAACAGGCCCCTTGGCGAGCTAACACCAATCAGACCACGAGCTACTGGCAGCTCGCGAGCGACGTGTTGGAGAGAGACCCTGCTCTAAAACAATGTGAGAATAATCATTTTGAGCTTGTAATATGTGTCCAACAGGTTCATAAGGAGGTTTGCTTTGATTTGTGCAGTCAGTAATTTGAGACAATATACATGTGTAGAAAGAATTCAATAAGCCGGGCAGACATGACTGCAAATATTTGTATTTCAAAAGCAATAATTGTTTTTCTAAGTATAATAAAAGGAAATGTGCCTTCCCAAAAAAAAAAAACATTCAATATCATTAATGTGTTGTATAAAGAAAATAAAAAGGACATAAGCAAATATAAATATCACAAATATGTGTTATAGACAAAGAAAGTTTGTAAAAATGAACTTCAACTGTCAGAAGGACAGCTCATGAAGAACCAATCATGTACAGAAAGGTATGTTCAAATTCAGAGGAACAGTTCAGAAGAAACGTTAATAATAAATATTGAGAAGATTGGATCAGTTGTGCTCCTTTTTTGGAATACTTGAATACAATTTTTTTGTGGAATACTTGATGTGGCCCAGCCTGACCCCGACTCTACCTCCAGCGGCCCCCAGTTAAGTTGAGTTTGAGACCCCTGATCTACAACCTTCTTGAACTCTTGTCCATTTGCAATTAAACTTCTGGCATTCCAGTGGAGGATATAAAATACCATAATAATGCTAATCACCTTGAGACACTCCATCATAATTAGTTCAACATCTCATGAATCAGTTCAGCTGTAACTTCCGTAATCCCCAGTATCTCTATGGCTGCCTCTACTATTGTCTTGATTCTATCTTCACTACTTTCTGAACTTCAGCCAGCCCTTTGTTTCCTGTCTGTCATTATTGGACAAACCGATTAATCCAGGTGTGCCTGATTATTGTTACTGAGGCCAGGCACACCTGGATTAATCAGTTTGTCCAATAATGACAGACAGGAAACAAAGGGCTGGCTGAAGTTCAGGAAGTAGTGAAGCTGTGCATAAAGCCAATTGCGTGAGTCTCATGGTGATTGCGTGAGAGTCTCCCGGTGAGAGGATGCAACACCCGCACTTTTTCTGCAGTTTTGCACAGTTTTGTGTCTGCGCTCGCTGCGGCTGCCTCCCCTTCCTCTCAAACATGACACCGGCTTTGGCACCGGCCGAGGCTTAAACCCACGGAGGTGGGATGAGTATTCAAAAACTGTAGTACTAAAGTAAAAGTAGGCTACTTAATGAAATATTTACTCAAGTAAAAGTTATCATCTTTATTAGACAATATTAATTATTAGACAATGTCAAAATAAAGAGAACCTGCAGAGTTTTGTGTTCAAAGGCATGTGGATGCACTGACACCCGAAGGAGAAACGGAAAATGGTTCTCATGTGCTCGCCTCGCGCTCATGACCGGTAGGCGACATCTGAGACTGAACTCAAAACACGATCCACATCCGTTCTCCAATCTGCAGGCGCGTTTAAACTGGTAGTTGTTTATTTCATACTCTGTGAACAACGGTAGCTTATCTTATTTAATGTATAAATTAAGTTATATCGTGTACTTTGCGTAATGATCTGTTTGTAAAATGTATTGCCTGCATGAAATGAAATCGCATGTAGGTGTCCTACCTGTGGAATCGTTCACATGAATGATGCAGACAGGCAGATGTTGTTCAACTAATGAGCTGGCAAACAAAACGATTGAGATTTGCTTCAAATTGACTGTATGGTCCACCACTTCATCCAATGCTCATGATGTTCTTTAATTCTTGCTTAAGACGAGTCAGTGCATGCAGGGATCTGAACAAATCATTCAAACTAAATCGCGAACCAATTTACACAGTTTTGCAAAACTGATTGATCAAGTCTTTGAACAGAATCGACTCTAACGAGTGAATCATTTGTGAATGGGGCATCGCTCCAAAAGAGACAGCGTGCGCTTGGAATTAACTACGCATTTCAACATGTATTGCATTAAAATAAAGTAACGGGAGTTTTTTTTTTAATTAGAAATGTAGGCTACTCGAGTTAAAGTAAAAGTACCCACATTTAAATCTACTAAAAGAACAAATTATCCTAATAGTGACTCGTGTAGTTCGTTATACCCACATTGACTTTTTACTAATTAATTTCCTCAAAAGACAACACCGATTCGCTAACTGGAAATGGGCAGGAAACATAAAAATAAAAATAAAAGTTATTAAAGATACACAATTATGCAAGACAACCCCTAGAAACCAGTCATTAGCCTAAGTACAAACAAATTATAAATATGCAAGCCAGTGCTTTAAGTGGGCCGGTACGCATCGGTACTCAGTACCGCCACTTCCAAATATAGCTCTTGAGCGTACCGCCACCTCTCCATGCGCCTAGAACGTGCTTTTAGCGCACCGGTACGCTCATTTGCACATCTGTTTTAATCCTTTGGCTGCGCTGCCGCTTTTCAGAGCTCCCTTCACAATGCACGCCTCCTAATTCGTCCCACCTAGAGCAGAGACTACATTACCCATACACCCTTGAGTTTTACAAGTGAAAAGCGCATGAGTCGATTTTGCCGCTGTCAGTGTTAGCTGCTCGGTTAAAATACAAATAGAGCATCACAGTGCGTGCCGTGTAACTGTCTGGTTAAACCCATAGACAGTAAAAGGTAAAACCCCGCGAAGGTCCGTGAAGACTGAAGATCGTGTAATGACGTAGGGCTAGCTCATTGGTCGCACGTCAGAGGCGCCCGCGCCATTGGATGTGCAGTTGCCGCAGTACAGCCTATGAGCGAGCCAGATGCTCAATGTGTTTTACATATAAGCTTCATTAAATCAGAATCAGAAAAAGGAGTTTCCCTGCACATTCACTATAGACCAACGCTACTTTTGCGTCATCGAAGGGTAACGCCCCCTTTTGGGGGAAAACAAACGGATTCCCCTGAGAACAGAACTCGCTCTAGACCTGCTAAGTTTCTTGAAAGCAAAAATGGCACAAACTTAAAGAAGCTACTGGATACGGGGTTACAGAAGTGTCCCTTTTAAATGGTCGAAAACTGGATTAATGACCCCACGCAGTGGCCAAATATGGACTATTCAGACATCTAACGTTACCACTATCTCGTGGAATCACCAAGTAAGTAACGTTAGCCTATTTTTTGTCATTAACACACTCACAGTATGACAAACTAGATGATGAGGCCATGTCACTTGGATCATATTTAACTTGATTTAAGCTATTGACATAGTTTTGTTGTCGACTAGCTAGAAAGACGAAGCTGCTAGCAGCTAACGTTATGTGATTAGCTCTCACTAGGCACGCTACCTTGGCTGTTAACTGATTTTACTGCTGAAATAGTGGCAGGCTAGGCCTAAAGTGGACTTGGCTGGTTTCTGCTTGTGTCTAGAAAGTGCTTTAGGCCTATATGACTTTTCGACGAGCACTGCTCTGGGCTACATGTAACAACCATAGACTGTAAAAAAAGATGGACGACGCCTCTTCGCTCTTCTCCATTGGAGAGAACTGAAGCCGCCAGTGTCCCGATATGGCGCTGACATATTGGAACTTGAGTCTGCGCAGTAGCGTTTTCGGGACCAGTCATGCGCAGTCGTGAGCAGGAAGTAAAGCCGCGAAATCAAGGCCCCGCCCTCACTCTCGTTGAATCAATCGCCAGCACACGCCCTGCACTTTTCTTAAGTGGCCTTGTCTGCTCCGTACCTCTCCAATGATGTCTGCTGATTGCAGTACCTCGTTAAAATAAGGTAAATACAACCACTGACCACATAGTCAACATTATGAAAAAAAGTCCGTGCGTGCTTCAGTGACTATTTCACACAGAGAACCTGTCAATCACAGCTGTCAATCATGATGTCACAGCACCGTTTTTATAGCATCAAATAACTAACTAAAAACTAACTTATTTTAAAAACAAACTCTGGAAATTACATCAACGTGATAGAAACTACAGTAAATGACAGAAACTATCTTCAGAAAAAAGATATGTGAAGTGCAATTTAATTATTTAGTTGGTCTCACGTCCCGTTGAATAACATGGGGAGGCGGGGCTTATGACCTATACTAGGACCGGTCACCGGGGGGCGATCGAGACGTTTTGGCTTCACTTTTGAGGGCTCTCGACATTACGTATGGGGAAAACCATTTTCCTCGATTCATGAAGTCTGATAGAATAACTCTTTTGCTTGCAAATAGCCAATGGCGGTCCCGCCATCACCTGATTGGCTGACACTCCTCAATATAGGTGACGGCGGGCGCCAAACCCCTCTGAATCTTTTTTCTTCACTCGAGTCTGTTTCACCATTGATGTACGCATTCAGAGTGGAGTATATTAAGGAGTTTTTATTTCCCCTCTCGCGTTCCGGTGGATTATATTATGTCTCTTTGTCGCATGTGCGGTGGACCCATCGAATTCCCGGACGCACACAAACTTTGTGTGCTGTGCCTGGGTCGGGACCACGCGGAGGCGGTGCTCGAGGGATCGGGATGTCCCGCCTGTGAGGAGCTTCCCATCAAGATCCTTCGTGCAAGGCTGGCCGTTACACGTAGCGACAAGCTTGTGTCTCCTGCCTCTCCCCAGTCTGCCGCCGTCGAGCCGCGGACCGGGAGACGGCAGAGAACTCCATCCGCGGGTTCTGTCGAGGCGCTGACGTCGGCCCAGGGCCCACGCCATCCTCACGTGGCAGAGCCTGTGATTTACTCTGAGGCTGTTTACCGCCCTCCTAAGGAAGCGCGGGAAATTATCTCGTTTGGATACGACGATGACGACGCCATGTCCACCAGTGCCTCTGACCCGGGAGCATGGTCCGAGTCTCCGTCTGAGGGCGCCTCCGCCTCTTTGGATGCGGAGCTTATGGCCATTCTCACTGAGGCGGTGGCAGATATGGAGCTGGAGTGGACAGCGCCCAAGGAGCTGCCGTCTAAAAGATGGATGGACGGTTCCTTCCTCGGCGCAGGCCGTCAAGCTGAAGCCCCGCGGAGACCCGCCCCCTTTTTCTCAGAGGTCCACGAGGAACTCACCAGATCATGGCGCTCCCCTTACTCAGCTCGAGCCCATGCACAAGGTACCCAGCTACTGACTACAGTGGAAGGGGCGGAGAAATTGGGCTACGCTCGATTGCCTCCCGTCGAGGATGCCATCGCGGCTCATTTAGCATCTTCTCCCGGCTGGAAGACCGCCCAACTGCCTTCCAGACCATGTCGCGCTACTGCCCACATGGCTGAGAAAGCCTACACGTCAGCTGGACATGCAGCATCTGTCCTCCACACGATGGCAATTCTGCAGGTTTTCCAGACGCGACTTCTAGGGTCCCTGGATATGGGAAGCCCGGACCCCGAGTTGCTCAGGAAACTGTCTGGAGACTCTAGCGCCGTGGTTCGACACGACCATGTTCGAGCAGGGGGCTGCCTTGGGCAGAGTGGTCAGACGCTTAGTGGTCACTACGGATGCGTCGCTGTCAGGCTGGGGAGCCCTCTGCGATGGCAGACCAGCATTCGGTACGTGGACAGGAGATCAGACGCGCTGGCATATAAACTGCTTGGAGATGGAAGCGGTTCATCTAGCGCTGCGGGTTTTCCTCCCATTTGTGAAAGACCGTCATGTTCTCATCAGAACGGACAACACGGCGGTGGTGGCGTACATAAATCGCCAGGGAGGGTTACGTTTGCGATCCCTGCAGGGGCTAGCGAGGCGGCTGTTATTATGGACGGACAAAATACTACTGTCGATTCGAGCAGTGCACGTGCCGGGCAGTTTGAATTGCGGCGCGGACATGCTGTCCAGGGATGGCATTGAGCACGGGGAGTGGAGGCTTCATCCTCAGACGGTAAACAAGATCTGGAATCTGTTTGGCAAAGCGGAGAGCGATCTCTTTGCATCGCAGGAGAACGCCCACTGCCCGCTGTATTTTGCGTTGACGACGGCCCCTCTAAAAGGAGACGCACTGTCGAGCCGTTGGGGCGGAAGTATGCTTTTCCTTCGATCAAGCTAATGCCGCTGGTGCTGCAAAAGATCAGGGAGGAGAGATGTGCGTTGGTTCTGGTAGCGCCGAAATGGCCCAACCAACCGTGGTTCCCGGAGCTAGTGAACATGGCGCGTTTTCCCCCGTGGAAGAGACCTATCTCAGGCGAAAGGCACCATATGGCACCCCAACCCGGAGCTGTAGGACCTGCATGTGTGGCAGATCAGCACGGAGTATCACAACGGGTGCTACAGACAATAGCAGAGGCTAGAGCCCCTTCAACGAGGCGCTTATACGCTCTGAAGTGGAGGATGTTTGCTAACTGGTGTGTTGACAAAAAGGAGGACCCCAGGAATTGTGATATTTCCATTATTTTGACCTTCCTACAGGAACGTCTGGATATTGACAGTTCGCCATCTACACTGAAAGTTTACGTGGCCGCTATTACACCCTTTGATAACGAGTTTCCTCCGAGGAGCGAGGCGGCTTTTCCCTCCCCGCCTTCGTCAGATGCCAGTATGGGACCTGTCGTTAGTGCTTAGTGGGCTGTCTGACCCACCTTTTGAACCAGCTGAGTCTAGCGACATTAAAGTACTCTCATTCAAGACGGCGTTTCTGCTCGCGCTAGCCTGCGGTAAGCGGTTGGGTGACTTACATGCATTGTCAGTAAACAGTGCATGTATGCAGTTCGGACCGGATGATTGCATGGTCAGACTTTTACCCAAGCGCGGATACTCGCCTAAAGTGCTCTCAACGCCGTTCAGAGCCCAGGTGGTTACAATACCAGCATTTTCCCCCGATGAGGTCAGTATTTCAGAGTCTCAGAAGTACGCTTTGTGCCCCGTTCGTGCCCTGCGTGCTTATGTGAACAGAACTAGCCATTTTCGAACTTCAGAGCAGCTCTTCGTCTGCTACGCGGGTGCCAAGAAAGGCGGCGCGCTGTCGAAACAGAGGCAATCTCACTGGATAGTGGAGGCTGTGCGACTGGCTTATGCTTCCCGGGAAGCCGTTTGCCCTATAGGGGTGCACGCCCACTCCACTAGGAGTTTGGCGTCATTATGGGCGTGGGCGAAGGGCATGTCTATTCAGGACATTTGTTTCGCGGCAGGCTGGTCGTCTCGTAATACGTTCACGAGATTCTATAACTTGAATATTCCTTCATTCGCACCACATGTTTTGTCAGTGCAGGGAGAGAAAGCTGAGCTGTCATTGGACTAGGCTAGACATGCCCCGATGGCGCGCGCTCTAGCCACGGTTTCGACTAGTCGTCAGACAGTGCGAGTTGTTAGCAATAGCTATCATGTTCTATATATTGTGCCCTTATTATGCCCGCATTCATAAGCCGGCAGTATCTTCCTAAGCACCAATCACTTTGCTGTAATCCCCTTTCATTCAATTCAGCGTGCTTAGCTAGGTGGGAGGGGCCTCGTTGTTGCAGATGCCGAGTTGGCTCTGTGCCAATAGATGTGTCAACCAGGTCCGGTGCCTGTTCCTGAGCTGTGTAGAGGTTAGTGCTCGTGCTATCCTTAGCTTGTTCGAGCTGGACAGGGTTTTTCCCACGCGGCGGGGGTTTTATTGTTCCTCATACGTAATGTCGAGAGACCGACTCGATAAGGGAACGTCTCTGGTTACTCACGTAACCGTAGTTCCCTGAGAGGAGGGAATGAGACATTACGTAACCTGCCGTGTGGGAAAGACTTACAGTCTCCTTACTCTCGTTCAGCTAAGATTCTGAGGGTTTTGGCGCCCGCCGTCACCAATATTGAAGAGTGTCAGCCAATCAGGTGATGGCGGGACCGCCATTGGCTATTTGCAAGCAAATTAAGTTATTCTATCAGACTTCATGATTCGAGGAAAATGGATTTCCTCATTCGTAATGTCTCGTTCCCTCCTCTCAGGGAACTACGGTTACGTGAGTAACCAGAGACGTTCTGTTCTCAGGGGAATCCGTTTGTTTTCCCACAAAAAGGGGCGTTACCCTTCGATGACGCAAAAGTAGCGTTGGTCTATATAAAATTTACTGGAGGAAAAAGTTCGCGTGGCCGTCGTCAGATTTGGAAGTCGCTCAAAAGGCTCTTTCGCGGTTGTGGCTTCAGTCGACTTCAGTGAGGCGCGGTGGTTTATGGGATGAGTAGTTCCTTCGCTCGGAAATGAAAATATGTACCGATCTTGTACCTTTGACTTTATTTTGTATTTTCTCTTAGTTTTTTCACTCGAAATGATATGTTGTATGCTTATGAGTTCAGCCATAGCTGGTTATCCTCAGACATGCTCTAAAACTCTTTAGATACGGTTTTTCCAAAACGTCAATGGGAGAAATGAATGGGAAATTTACTTCCAGCACTGAAGCTCTCTCGGACTGTGATGCTCTATACCCCAGACAATAACATTTAATTTTGTATCAGAATCCAATTCTGTTTTGTTTTTTACAAATGTAATTTTACTCTGTTTATTAATGTTTTTACTCAACATTTTTGCAGTTTTTGGAGGATTTATGATATATTTTAAATTTCTATAAATAAATAAATGTTTATTTAAATAGGCTTTTTACAAAAAAACAGCATTGTATGTCAAATTCACTTTATAAAAGACCTAGATTTCAAACTTTCATTCATGGAGATAACATGGATAATTTTACATGGTTTAATGTAAGATTTTTGGCCATTTTTTTGAAAATGCATTTAAAAAAAAAAAATCACTTTCACCACTAGATGGCTATAGAGCTTCACTAAATGCTATTTGCTATTTGACTAATCAATATATATCTTTTCACAAGTTTTTCCAGTTGGATTCATATCCACATTTTGCACATTTTATTTATGTCCAGTAGCTCTTTCTAGCTAAAGCAAATCTACAAACTAATAAAAGGATTTATTATTTTTTATAAGGTCGTCTGTTGACTGCTGTTTATATAAAACTCCTTCAATATAGTTGTTGTTACCTCAGGGGAGGAGGGGAGTCAGCAAAAAAAATAAAAAAAAATAATAATAATAATAATAATAGAGTACCGCCACCTCTTTTGGGCCACTTAAAGCACTGATGCAAGCCCAAAAAGGTTCAGCAGACACACAATGGCATACAGCAAGTCAACCAGCAAGTCGCCCTAGCACGCGCGCAGAGCCGCACACACACACACACACACACTTTAATCACATGGAACACCACCACATAAAATAAGCAATGACAAAACAGACACGGCTTAGGATACTTTTAAAAGTAATTTTTCAAGATACTTTAAAACGTTCGCAGCATGATAAATACGCTATATAAAATTGCGGTTTTGAGAAAGAAAAAAACGAAACAAATAGGCATGTCACATATAAGTCTTAATATTATTTTCAGAAATAGGCTAATGTTAATTACCGGTAAATAAAGCAAAATGTTTATAGAAGTTATAAATAAAAGATAAACAAAGCTACAGGCTATTTTAGTTCCCCTCACTCCACAAGAAATACTTTAAATTTAACAGTAGGCCTATTCAGAACAGAACAAGAAAGTCTAGTTTGTACTTAAATTTATGGCAGCAACTGAACATAAGTTTTTGAATAGGTGGAAATTTTGTCAACAAACAATACATTATGATCAACAATCTTCTGCTGAACTTGAAACTGAATCTAAGAACTTGTAATACTTCATATATTATAGGTTGGACGATCCGCTCATCTCTAGCTGGAGCACAATGACATCCCAGGTCTCAAAAACAGTCCTGCGCCTGCAGGCTGAGGACGTCCAGGCACTGAAAGAGGGAATTAACTTCAAGAAAAACCCAGAGGATGGCAAATGTTACATCATTTACAAAGTCAAAGACAAACTACGAGCGTGTAGAAACCAGTGCAAACACCAGGGTGGACTCTTCATTAAAGACATAGAGGACGTGGATGGCAGGTGAGTGAACCTAAACTCATTTAAACAGAAATAATAAGAGATAAGAAGAAGAAGA